>NC_034613.1:28310138-28350805 GCF_900095145.1 Mus pahari | reverse complement strand
CCAACAGCAGTATGGAAATGTAAGCCAAATAAACCCTTTCCTCCCCAACTTGCTTCTTGGTCATGATGTTTGTGCAGGAATAGAAACCCTGACTCAGACATTAGGGAAAAACCTATTCTCCTCTACTTTCGGCTGTTCAGTCCCAAATAGCAGCACCAGCTTTTGCATGCCTGGAGTTACACCCTTTGTTCCCTCATGGCCATGAAGTATCACAGAATGTTTGTTATATTTGGAGAGAAACAGCTTAGGTCCTGCTCTGGACTCTTTCCCTCCTCTTTTAAACCCAGCCACAGAGAAACTCGTGTAGCAGAGACATTCAGTTAAAAAACTAGAGTTAATTTGGGGGAACATTGCCGGGAATAGTTTAGGAGTTTTCTTTCTCATGATGAAGGGGATGGGGGGAGGAATAAAACAAATAAAACCCATAAAACCAAGTTTTCTTAAATGACCAGTGCGGGTCTATAGCCATACAATGGGCCTAATCCTTTAGGTCTTCCCTTGCAAAACATGGCCAGGGACATCAGAGGGCGCTGTATTAGTTATTTTTCTATTGCTGTGATAAAGAGCATGACAAAAAGTGGGGAGGAAAGAGTTTATTTCATCTTGTCCTTCCAAGTAAACAGTCCATCACTGAGGGAAATCAGGAGAGGAACTCTAGGCAGGAACTGAAGCAGAGGGCACGGAGGAACAATTGGTTACTGGCTTGCTTTTCATGGTATGCTCAGTAGGCTTTCTTACTCCACTTAGGCCACCTTGCCCAGGGTGGCACCACCCACAGTGGGCTGGGCTCTTCTCTATCAGCAATCAAGAAAATTTCCCACAGAGTTGTCTACAGGCAATCCGAGGAAGCGTTTTCTTAATTGAGGTTTCTCTTTCCAGATAACTCTAACTGGTACTTTGGGGGGTGGGAGGAAGGTCCTGCAATGGTGGCACACCTTTAATTCCAGCATCAAGGAGGCAGAGGCAGGTCTCTGTGAGCTTGAGGCCTGCTTAGTCTACAGCTTGAGTTCTAGGAGAGCCAGAGCTACACAGAGAAAACTTGCCTTGAAAAAATGAATTAAAGAAAAAAAAAAGCCAACCAAGATAGGTGGTAATAGGTCATCAATAAGCAGATTAACCTTTGAGTAGAAAACTCCTTTTAATTGCCAATATGACAGCACTAAATGAAAATTAATAACAAGGGTCCCAGATGCCAGGCAGGGTAACTGGCACTTCCCTGTTATATAAGCATTTAAGACACTGAGTCAGGAGGATCATAAATTCAAGACTTGCTTATTCTACATAGTGAATTCCAGGATACCCTGGGATATAGTTTGAAGCCCTGTTTCAAAATAGCACACATATCAATGCAAAGAACAAAATCAAACAATGGCTCTGGTATCCAATGTTTCATAGAGCCTGGTGGAAGTATAGAATTGCCCAGTGCATGGGTGGAGTCGTGTGCACATTAGTGCAGGAGTCACCAGAAGCCAGAGGTGTTGAATCCCCTTGGAACAGGAGTTAAAGACTGTTGTGAGCCACCTGATGTGGGTCCTCTGCAAGAGTAGTACATGTTCCTAATCAATGAGCCATCCCTCTAGGGCAAGGTTCTTAGTGGATCAAAAAAGATATTCATAGCATGTACAGATTGGGAGGGAAGAAACTCAGGTATCTAACTATGTCTGAAATACTAAGGTTGAACCAATTTTATTCACTTTGGGACATTCACCTGATGCCCTCTCTGATGTGCTGGGAACATGGTTGCTTAGATGAAGTTTTCTTTATTTGATTACAAACAGTTAAAATGTGATAGCATATTATTAGCACCTTCCTGTTGTTGAGTTCATCCTTTATAAAACCAACCCTGTAGAAAACACTTTTCTTATTGCACTCAGGTCCAACTCTCCCCCCTGAAGTTTTCTTTCTTTCTTTCTTTCTTTCTTTCTTTCTTTCTTTCTTTCTTTCTTTCTTTCTTTCTTTCTTTCTTTCTTTCTTTCTTTCTTTCTTTCTTTCTTTCTTTCTTTCTTTCTTTCTTTCTTTCTTTCGAGACAGGGTTTCTCTGTGTAGCCCTGTCTGTGTCCTGGAACTCACTCTGTAGATCAGGCTGGCCTCGAACTCAGAAATCTACCTGCCTCTGCCTCCCAAGTGCTGGAATTAAAGGCATGCACCACCACTGCCTGGCTCTGAAGTTCTTCTTAAGGAAGCAAATACATCATTGGCTCTGGTTGCTGCTTTTCAGCTTCCTGAACATAGCCTTCAGTATGGGACCTACCTCCTTTCCTGGCACTTATTCCTGGCAAGGAAACAAAAGTGCATAGTAATTAATAACACAAGCTATTGATTTGGCAAGAGCTTTCAAATACTTGCCTTACTTACTGGTAGAACTATGGCCAGTCACAACATCTCTCAAAAATCATTTTCTCCACTTAGATAATGGATATGAGACTTAGCAATCACTTTGTAAGAACTGTAGAGATTTATCACTGCCTGGTATAATATAATCCATTAGTGAAAGTTATTTGTCATTATTATTATTATTGTTGTTGTTGTTGTTGTTGTTGTTGTTGTTGTTATTCCCAGGCTTAGGGATGGTTGATTGAAGTAATAGTTGATTTAGGCTTAGTTCCTAAGTTCCCCATAGAGACTGGTAGCAACAAGGGAGCACTGGAGACCTTGGCCAGGAGTTTTCCAGGGGCAAAATCCTGGCAAATCTCCACTGTGTCCATTTTTCTTTGGCTAGTGTTTGGAGGCTATATGTAAAACCTTAGACAGAAACAAGCATTGTTAGCTTGAAAGAAAAAAGAACCATGCTTCATGAAGTATTTTAGGTCAAGTTCATAGAACTGGATGTAGCAAACTGTAGATACTTATTCAGTATTTGTTAAATATAAATCAAAGATTTCAATCCATATCAAGAGGACAATGGTCAGACAAATGTACCATGGTCATCAGTCTGAAATTAATCAACCCTCCATCCAAATGCACCACTTAAAAAACTCTTTTTATAAAGTTAAAGATATAACTATAGATTTTAAAGTTTATTTATCTGATGCTGGAGATTGAACTCATGCTCAGGAAGTACTGTACACCCAGTCTTAGGTCTCTAGATTTCATTAAAATTTCCAGAAAAATTAGCCTTAATAATATGAAGACAAGAGATGAACAAGGTCAAGATTCAGCCCAGACAATTCCTGGAGCAAAAGGAACAGAGGTTGTAGTGTGGGGGCCAACTCCAGATGATCTTCAAGATTCATCCCTGTAAACACTAGGCTCCAAAGACATGGGCAAACTTTAAAGAAAGAGCAGAATGAAGCATGACTTCTAGACAGAAGCTGGAAGGGATTAAAACTAAGACTGACTTTAATCAAATTAAAAAAAAATTGAAGTTTTGGACATTGGGGATTGGCAAAAGTGTGCAGAAACCCAGAGTCAAAACCAAAACTGCTTGCTGGCCTTTGGTTTAAATACATATTAGACATGAAGGGAGACAGGAAATTCCTTCCTGAGCTGATTTTTCAGTTGTTTTAATATATATTTTGGAAAGGCAAATTAGTTAATCTGCTTTGGTGTGTCATGCATGTGCTATACCTGCCCAAGAGCTCTGGATTCATGAATGAAACACACAGATGCCAGCTAATTTTGATATGCCTTGACTAGCTCAATGACTGGGAACTTCTAAATCTCCCTGAAACTAGCAAAATTCTCCTCTGGTATTCCTTAATACTTTCTAAATTTATATCTTATCTTTGTTGCCCTGTTACCTCTGGGCAGCCCTCACCCCCCACCAACAATGCTGGATAATTTCTTTCCTGCAGCTCTTCTTTTATTTTTTGGGTTTTTGAGACAGGGTCTCTCTGTGTAGCCCTGGCTGTCCTAGAACTCACTCTGTAGACCAGGCTAGCCTCGAACTCAGAAATCCTCCTGCCTCTGCCTCCCAAGTGCTGGGATTAAAGGTGTGAGCCACCACTGCCTGGCTTCCTGCAGCTCTTAAATCTAATCCCTTTGCCTCTGAGTCATGGCGATTCTCCTGTTTTGCCCCCTTTTCTCATCCCCTTGCCCCTGTATTCTAACAGTCCTGCCTTTGTGTCCCTGCCCAGCCATTGGCTATATGGCAATTTTTATTACCAATTGAAGCCAGCAGTGTGTGTGTGTGTGTCAGGGGGGGGGGACCCTTAGGTCTGGAAGCTGCTTTGGGAGCTAAATTAAGGCAAAACATTAGAACAAATTCCTAAACACCCCCGAATATATATGTATTCCACTCCCTGATGACTAAGCATTCAAATATATGAGCCAATGGAGCCTTTCGTGGAGCTGGCTTACAATTTCAGAGGTTGAGTCTATAATCATCACGGTGTAGGGCATGGCAGCATCAGGCAAAGTGCTGGAGGAGCTGAGATCCATAGGCAACAGAAGGAGATTTGAGTTCACACTGGGCATAGCTGAGCATTTAAGACCTCAAAGCCTGTCCCCTCGGTGACACACTTTCTCCAACAAAGTTACATCTACTCCAACAAGGTCATACCTCCTAATAGTGCCTCTCACCATGGGCTAAGCATTCAAACACATGAGACTATGGGGCTCAATCCTATTCAAATCACCACATTCCACTCCTTAGGCCCCACAGGCCTGTAGCCAAAGCATATATCCAACTTCAAAAGTCATGGGTGCCATTCTTATTCAAAATACTGCCCAGTGTAGTTTAAACATTAATCTACGGAGGCTTCATGAGCATTGTTTACATGTGTATACACACAATTGTGAGTGTGCACACTTTATGGCATGTTTGTAGAAGTCAGAGGACAAACTTACAACCTCAGATATTGATTCTATTGATTCTCACCTTTTAACCCCCTTTGTTTCAGATGGGGTCTCTTTCCTGTTTTTCTGTTGTATACATCAGGCTACCTGACCTGCAAATTTACAGGGATTCTCTTGTCTCTGACCCCCATTTGCCATTAAAGCAGTGGGGTTACCAATACTTCTGTAACTCATTGATTTTATACGAGTTTTAGGGATTTGAACTCAGATCCACATCTCTGTATGGTGGGCACTTTTACCTACTGAGCCATCTCCCAGTCCTTACTAGCATTTATCATACATAATTCTAGATTTCATTATGACATATTTTATATATGTCATTTTTTTTTCTTTTTGGCATCTTTCACCAGTTAAGGAACAAAAAGAATACCAGTACCTTAGGGGAAAACACCCATGTTTGAAACTCTTCCATTCTCCCTTTTAACAGATCAAATCTCTGCGCTCACGGAGGCTCAGCATCAGCCCACTTGTTATCCGATCCGAGAAAGTCTGCGAGGACTTGGAGAAGTTCTTTGCCAGTGACAGGACAACTACTATCTTCAGAAGGAGGTCTTCACAGTCATCAACACCAAGAAAGGTGAATATTAGTTCTACTCTCAGGGATAGATATACTTTCTTGTTCTAGGTTCTCTTGCCATATCTCAACTCCAGGGACAAACTAGAGTGGTACTTTGGAAAAGAAATGGCCATTCTTGGCTTTTGATTTGCATCATGGTTTAGATTTTCCATTCGGTTTTACAAACCAAATAATCACCAATTTAGATCATAAATAATAGAAGACATTGTTTCAGAAATATATAATAGTTTGTGGATATGTTCAGTTATCTTATGAAAAGTAAAATAGAGCTTCTTTTACTGAAGCCAAACCATGCTCATTTTAAAATAAAAAATTCATAGCTTAGGCAATGTGATATTATTTCATAAGTTTCTAGCATTAATAAAAGGCAGTTGGCACACTAGTGGGCATGCATACATATATGTTTTTTATGGCTAGATCTGCCAAATACTACCCATTAACAATTGGCAAAATAGTTGATTGTAATCATACCAACAGCTCTGTTGTCAAATTTGTGTTTACATTAATTGGTTGATGTGAACGTAGATGAATTTAGAATTTGGAGCCATTAGTAATGGGAACTAAGAGCAAACAGAAACATACTTTATAATGAAAATAACTAGCAAGTCAGAACAAAACTCTATTTTGATGCTAAATAATACTGTAGAGGTATCTGGGCGTGTAGCCAGTGACACTGCACTTGCCTGGCATTTGCAAGGCCTTGACTTAAAAAAAAAGAGAGAGAAAAGATTGTATGAAGAAAAGCAGCTTTTGGCTACATATGCCAAAAATTAGGTTAGACCAAAATAAAAGCACAGAATGACAGTAAGTGGATGGAAAATCATTAATTTATGGAATTGGGTTATGACTATTTTCTGCCAAACACCAGTAAATCCGATCGATTGGGATGGGAGGTCTGATGGGATGGGAGGTCTGATGGGATGGGAGGTCTGATGGAATGGAAGGGTTGGATTACATAACTTTTAATTTCTTTTAATTTTTTGCGGGCGAGTGTGGTGAACATGAAAGTAAGCATACAAACCATTTTAGAGTACAGTTCAGTGGAAGTCCACCCTCCCAGCACCACCATCTCCATTCCGCACTTGTTTCATTCTCCCAAATGGAAACCCAGTACCTGTTAAGCGGCGACTCCCTCGCCTAGCAACCTCTGATAACACTAATTGAATTCATTTGTCCTTATTTTCCTATTTGATGTATTTCATATAAATAGAAGGAGTGATCTGAGGTCTTTACAGATAGCTTTTTTTTTTTTTCACTTAGCACATTGGTTTTGAAGCTCAATCATGTTGCGGCATGTGTCAGGGCTTCATTCCTATTTGTGACTGCATGGCCGTCCTTTGTAGGGGTTACAATTTCCTTAGTCACTCATCTATTGGATAGTCATGTCTCAAAAGCAAAACACAGCACTTCAAATTTGACTGAGTTAAGTCAGGTTAATAGAGAGCAGTTATTGGGCTGTCAGGTAGAAGTTGAGTCTTTGGTATTACAGTGTAATTCCTAATTATTCCCAGATGTGAGTGTCTGTGCTCTTTTTGCCATGATCCCAGACCTATTAATTCACTATGGTGAATCCACTGGGCACACTGTTGGCAGCAAAGGCAGCAGCAGCTTCCCTGCATGGATGATTCTTTTTTTTTTTTAAAGATTTATTTATTACATGTAATGTACAGTGTAGCTGTCTTCAGACACTCCAGAAGAGGGCGTCAGATCTTGTTACGGATGGTTATGAGCCACCATGTGGTTGCTGGGATCTGAACTCCAGACCTTCGGGAGAGCAGTCGGGTGCTCTTACCTATTGAGCCATCTCATCAGCCCCAACGTGGATGATTCTTTAAGCAGAGAGATGGCTCAGCCTACCCACTATGGCCCTTTACTCTCATCTCCAAATGTTTCCCCACCACCCAGTTCCCATTGCCTTCTCAGCCTACCCACTATGGCCCCTTACTCTCATCTCCAAATGTTTCCCCATCACCCAGTTCCCATTGCGTTCTCACCAAAAAACAAGAAGGGAATTAAACGGAGTAGAAGAAAGCATCCAGACAGGTCAGAGTAAACAATGATTAAATTGCTCTCTCTTGTTTTGGAGCAATTTCCTTGCTCTTTCTTCTCTCAGCTGCTGCCCTCTACTGGCAAAAGAGGGGAATGCACGCCACCAATTACAGCCCCAAGTGCTTGCTTTCTCAGAATCCATTGGGACTGAGTTGAAAGGGTTTACTTAAGCAGTTGCCACCACAGTTTCTTCCTTCCACAAGTCCTTAGGTAGAGAGTGAGGTGCCTGGTGTGTTTCCACTGCAGTCGGCAGAGCACGTGGCTTTCTCCCAGATTACTTTCGCCCCTGCTGTCTTCAGCCTCTAATCTGGGACAGGGGCTCAGTTCTTCACATTCGGTAAGAAAGGCAGTGAGTATGAACAGGTATCTCTGTAGACAGTTGGGCTGAGCAGGGCTTAAGTCACCCCATACTTTAACCAGGGGACCCTCTGTCTACTGCTTCCCAGCACCCTGCCATTTCCAGATCCTTGGCTATCACAAGCCATAAGAGAACTGCACTAATAGAACTCTTTTTTCAGAACCCTGTTTAAGGCGAAAAATAATTGCATGTCGTCATGCACAGAGGACCAAATAAAATTTCACAGTCGTGAATGGTATGGAACAGGTGAAAGTCACAGCTGACTAAATAGCCCAATCTTAGTCTCGTTGAAGGATAATTGCTTCTATGTTAACATGTTCTAGGTTAGGTTGTCTGCAGGTCTTCCATCATGTTGGCTAGTGGAGTTCTTTAGATGGCTGCCAGGCTGCTTCATGTTGACTACAATTCTTATGTTATTCTGGGTGGTTTTCTTCATAATTAATTCATTCTTAACGAGTAGTCATGTGATAAATCAGAGGAGAGTATAATAACACCTTCCAATTATCACCCAGAAATTGTCAGTTTACAAATCACTGTGTTCCCTCTAGAAGACCTTAAAGATATAAAAGAAAAGATACTATTGTGCCCTTTATAGATGAAACAAGGGAGGTTAAGAGAACTGATCAGAGATAAATCTGGGACTTGAACCCGGAATCCTGTCCCAAATCCATAGCAGTTTTCATTGAACCATGTGACCTTTAGCAGTCCTATACATTTGAACAACTAGTGCCCAACAGTAGCAACAACATTGTTCATTAGCTAATACAATGGAGAAGCTGACAATTACCTCACCCCCAATATATTAAATATCAGCTATCACTTATGGGGGTTTTCTTGTGTGAGAGGCACTGTGCTAAGCACTTCTAGTGCATCAACTTATTTAATCTTTGCAATAACACATCAAAGTCTCTGCCAGTAATAAGGAGGTAGGGAACATGAGTCAGTAAATGGTATAGCCAGAACCTCAAGTTAAGTGCTATCTAAGTCCAAATTCCATGTGTTTGCATGTGTGTGTGTGTGTGTGTGCACATGATAAGGATGAAACCCAGAGCCTCATGTTCATAGAGCACACGTGTTACCATTGGTCCTCATCTTCAGCCTCCATAGCGCGTATTCCTGTTTTCTATTTGAGTTAAAGAATTGAAGCAGTTGAGTTAGGAGGGAGGATGCAGACTACATAGAACCTCCACCTCCTAGGATGTTGAAGATCCAAAAGTGCTGGCCTCAACAGCTTTTATGGACCAAGGAACTGAGTGAAGCAGGAGCTGAGGGGACAACATCAGGATTGGGGATGTACAATTTTTGATACACCCAAAGAGGGGAAACCTCAGTCAATAGCAAATCTTCCACCTTGTACCAGCATCTCTTAGCAGAAACCCCTCTTACTGAGAACAAGAGCTGCTGCTTCCTCTGGAGACATTACCAAGGCAATGTGCTTTATATTGTTGGCTCACATAGACCCAGGCTCCTATCTTCAGTGTCAGACCCTCCTGGACAGCTGCAGAATATATTTTCTCCAAAGTGCCAACTTTCCCCCAAAATATTGGATGAAACCTGGGCTTAATAGTCTGTAGGTTTTCCATTTTTTAAGGGTTGGCCCTCACCAAGTAACCCAGGCTGACCACGCACTCTAAATCTCCTGCTTCAGCCTCTCAATTGCTAGGCTCATAGACTGTGTCACTGAGCATGGCTACTACTCTTAACACAAGGCAGGACTTTCTTCTGCCCTGAGAAGCCAACCAAATTTCTCTCTGTTTAATCCCAAAATTGTGAGGAGAAAGACCAGTGACCTAAATCACCATGGGCAAATTAATTAATGTAAGCAAGATTTGTGTGTGTGCGTGCATGCATGTGTGTGTGTGTGTGTGTGTGTGTGTGTGTGTGTGTGTATGGGGACATGTGTGAGCTGCCTCCCTCTAAAGTGGGGTTCAAGAGGTCAGCATTGGATATGAGGAAGACAAGAGCTTTGATAGCTCAATGGTGTGTGTGGGGTTCCAAATTGGGGATTTGGTGAGCAAAATAGTTTGGGTTACAGGAGCAGAAGAGAAACATAACAAGTGGGTCTTAATGACCTCCTTACACAAAGACAAGGTTGCAAGGTGGTCCTAGCAAGGTAGTAATAACAACAGGTAGTTATAAAAACCCTTTAAAAGAAATGTAGGGTTGCAAGATGCTTTTGAAACAAAGACATGATTGGCATCCCTGGAACAGACAGTACAGAACAATTTGCAGTTAAGGTTACAGATGGGACACAGCCCAGTTTTTGAAAAACAGAGATTTAATCATAAACACGAGTGAACCTAGTTTGTCTTTACTATAAGATTTTTTTTAAGCCTAAGTTGGAGGCAAGATGGTTCTTCATATCCCTTTACCAGTATCTTCTTATCAACTACAAAGAAAGAGAGGGAAGCTTAACACATGGGGAAAAGGATGCAGTCATTAAAAGGATGCCCTAATGGTGCATTATTGACTGAGCTGCTTCCAGCTGGGTCTAAATACCTCTCAAGAGGGAAAAATAGAACTGAAATGTGTTTTAATATTCAAAAGAGCCTCCATTAATCTAGTTAATAGCAAAAGAGTGTCTGGTTCAGTTCTCTTACCAAGCAGTACTGAGGGCCCCCTTACCTTGCTTTGTCTGACGCCCTAACCAGCTTTCTTACCCTGGAAGGATGTCTATATTCAATCCCCTCTTACACACAGGAGAAAGGAAACCATGTTTATCCACCTTAACACTCTGCTTATGAGTACAGACAGTGTGAGTTGGTCTGAGGACAGACAGAGGAGCTAGGAAAAGAGAATTAGAGAAAGGAGGAGACATGCCCTTTCCTCACCTTTCTTTCAGAATCCTGCTAGAAGGGGGGTGTTAATTTGCTCTTCTTGTATAACTTATGCTCTCTTATGATCGACTTCCTTGGTAACTATTCTAGGGAGGTACTAAACAATATAGCTGAAGGAAGAGATGGGGCCTAAGAAGGAACCAGAAGGAACCCGTAGATTCCTAGATCTTGTTCTAAGCAGACTGATGGGATTATTTATGAAATCCATGTGCTTTGATTTGAAGATATGCTAGATCCACTGTCAGTTCTTGTTCTCTACCTTGGCCCTAAAATACCCACTTGGAGAGTTTGTCAAGTCATTATAAGGCCCTTTTCCTGATATTCTTCATCCTCTAGGTCTCTTTTGTTTTGGGTGCTGGGAATTGAACTCAGGGCCTTTCACATGCTAAACACATGCTCTACCATTGAGCTATACCCCCAGCTACTGTCCACTCTTGATATGTCCCTCAAATGTACCTTTCAACACCCTCTTCTGGATGATTTTAATATTGGTGTGTGTGAGTTCCTAAACCTTGTGTTAAGAAATACTGTTCAGAGCTCCAGAGTATAAATAGCTTTTTTTTTTTAGCCCACTGGTAGATTTGGTGAATTTAAGGAAATATGTCAATCCAAATATACTCCATTTCCACACAAAATACCTGTGGTGGCTAGTTTGAATCATATGTCTGAGTGCAAGGCCCCATAATTATGTGATCTTTCTTTGTCTTTTTAGTTCAGGTTGAAGGATAGATGTAGGTCAGTAATCAGATCAATGAAAGTTGAACTAACAAAAGAAGACTAGTGGCTGGGCCTAAGTTTAATACCTCCTTGGCTTGGACTGTGATTGGGAATGAAGGAACTCCCTCTTGTACATACTGAATCTGGAAATCAATAGGGTTTTGCTTAGCCTGATCTTTCTGTTATACTCTAGAATGAGTGTCACTGGAGCAAATAATGCTTTTACGTAGTTTTCATACTGCAAGGTTTGGGAGATCAACTGAGTGAAAATTGCTTGTGGGGTTGTGGGTGTAGGGGAAGAGGTAGGAAGGAGAGAGCCTGCGTCCGGCCAGAGTTCCTGTGCTCTGGGCAGGTGGACACAGGAGGACTGCTGGATGCTTTCCACGCAGCCCTGGGTGGGCATCTGGCTGTGTGAAGCCAGTGATCCCACACGGTGGGGGTGGGGGTGGACAAAGGGCAGCCCCCTGTACCACGCTGGCATCCCACACTGGATATGGTAGAGGAGCTGAGAACAGAATAGGGGCCCTGGGGCGACACTCTCCCGGAGATATGGGAAGAGGGCAGAGGGAGAGAGGTTCCCACACAGGCTAGAGTCTTTAGTCTGGTCTGTGGCTGGAGCACAGGAAGGCCTTCTGACAGGAGGTTAGAAGCGGCTCGTTAGAGGAAAGTCTATCCTATCGTCCAAGCATGGAGGACCTTGATGAACAGAGACAGTCTATGGTTTTAGAGCTTTATTATAGAAAGGCAGGGGGAAAGAGAGAAGGAGAGAGAGAGAGAGAGAGAGAGAGAGAGAGAGAGAGAGAGGCAGGCCATGGCCATGTGGAGAGAGGGAGGAAAAAGAGAGAAAAGAAAGGCTAGAGAGTAAGAAAGCTTAAAGAGAGGTAAAAGCTTCAAGAGTAAGAGAGAGAAAGAGGGAGAGAGCGAGGTGGGGCCCAGTAGCCCCTCTTATAGTGGGGCTTTGCTATCTTGTTGTTGCTAGGTAACTGGGAGGAGTCTATCCTGAAGGCCAGAAGCTTGGGACATTGTCTATGTGACTGAAAGCCACATGCCTCTCCTGTGGGAGCTGTGGGGATGGTAACTTTGACAGGAGCCAGGGGCCCAGGAGACATGAGGGAACACCTTCTGTCCCATGTAGGTGGAAATTACCACCCACGGGGTTCAAGACCTCAGCTGGACTGGAGAACAGGCTTTCTGTGCATAGCCCATTGCCCCACAATTGATCTGTGTGGTTTACCATTTAGGCACCCCACATTGCCTTTCCTACAAAGCAACTTGCATGGTATCCTTTTAGGATTTCTACACCTAGATCTTCTTCCTTTCATTGGAAATAGTGAAGTCTTAGACAGAAGGACTAAAATGACACAGGGAACAGACACAGCTAATAAATTATATTGGGAAGGGTGTTTACAAGTTAATGGATGACAATTTCATAAAGAAGTTAAGAAAAGCCAGGCAGTGGTGGTGCACACACCTTTTAGTCCCAGCATTTGGGAGGCAGAGGCAGGCAGATCTCTGAGTTTGTGGCCAGCCTGGTCTACAGAGTGAGTTCCAGGACTGCTAAGGCTTTGCAGAGAAACCCTGTCTCAAAAGAACAAAACAAAGAAAAGAAAAAAAAAGTTAGGAAAATCCTGGGACCATGGTTAGTGCTGTGTGGTTGAGTCCACAAAATAGATTCTGTATATTCTTTTCATCTTGATTAGAGGTGAAACCAGAAAGGTGATCTAGGTTTATCATTGGTACTGCTCAGCCCCAGACACTGAAATCGAGGCTGATGTTTAGAGGCAAGATAAGCAGCTGAGGTTATCCCTGCATTTGCACACAGTGTTCATAGGGAATGTGGGGGCATGTGAACTCCACCTTTGGCCAATGGGTCCCTGGCACTGTGCAACACTACTTATAAGGGTAAAGATAAAGGGAACGTGACACCATTTGCTTCTGATATCCAGGAGTGAGATGACACATCACCTGCTACTCAATGTGACTTTTGTGCAGGTATTTAGGAGTGAGCAAGCTCTGGTATGTCTCTTGGAGGTGTAGAAAATGTTATGTCCACAATCACCCTTGGGACTCTTTTAACGTTCCTACCAAGGAATGGAACCAGGTGTCCCAATTCAAAATAGTTTGGGGAGATGGAGCCCACTAGAATGAAGACAAGGTTACAGCCTTTGTGTATGTTTCATTCGAGGTCTGGGAAGTCAGTTCCTAGAGTCTTCCCATCAGCCTTGCACTATGAACAGTAAATAATGTTAGTGTGCTTTCTATGACAATGCAGCTTGCAGAGAGGCCTTCTTCCAAGGGAGTTTTCTCCCTCCCTAACTCTCCAGCACAGCAGTCCCAGGGCCCCATGAGTTTTACCCATCCGGGAATGCACCTCTCTTTTTAGCAGATGTCTTCCTGTCACTTAGAAGAGACACAGGACAAGAGAAACACAAGCATTCCACCTTGTAAATGCCACTATGTGCTTGTGCTCTAATTGTGAGGACAGCAGAGTACCCTGTTGCTTTCTGAGAGAGGGAGCACCCCCAACTCCTTCCTAGTTCTCATTTTCATTGACAAAGGAACCAAAGTGTGGCATTTAAACTGAATGAGGGAAGAAAGTGGGCAGTCATGCACGAGAGGCTTCTTTAGGCATTCCCTTAGCAAGGAAGAGGCATTTCCTGCTTCGAGAGCAGGGGCAGCACCTGTATGGATTTGACTCACTTATTTTCTCCCACTCTCCAGAGCTTCTCTGAACTGTCCTCGGATCCTGAGCTATCACAGTCTTCTGAAAGCAGCACTCAGCAACCCTCGGGTTTCAGCACCCCAGCCACCTCACAAGGCTGCTTGGATTCTTCAGCTGCTAAATACAAGATAGCTTTAAGCCCCCGGAAGCAGAAGAAAAGGAAGTCAACCTCCACACCTGTAAGTCTTTCAAGAGATCCTGCATTTAACTCTGGGAGAAAAGGTCTAGCCTATGCCCACCGCTGCTGGGAAACTGTATGAGTATAGATGTGTTCATTGTGCCATGGCATTGTTATCTACAAAGTTCACTCTTCAGAACCATTCAGCTGAATTATAAATAGGTGCTCAAAATATCCCATAATGCTTTAAGTTTGTGGTTTTGGGTTGGGCCACATTCATAGATATCTTTGGCAACATGTGGCCATGTGCTTCCTGAGGGACATAGGTGGAATACATTTGATGAGCAATACACCCTAAGTAGGGATAGTAATGTATATGGCACTGTCCTTGCTTCGATGTGTACAGTGAATGAGCAAGCTATGTTGGTTGCATGAAATGTCCTGTCTATTTGAAACTTCTCTAAACAGAATGAGCAAAGCAGAAAAACAGAGTTAACCCTACACAACCTGCTCATTGGTTTAGTGCTTGGAACTCCCCTGAGTCCTCTCTGAAGAAGTTATTAACGCCTAGTCTGGATAAAGATTCATTGACTTATTGATAGTATGAGACCCAGGAATTATAAACTGTAGCACTGCCCCCACTCATTCGGAGATTAGGCATCCAGCAATTACAATCATTCCCAATTCAGCTGCTAACTCTTCTAGAAATCTTCACACATTGCCACAGAGTTTTGCCACATGGGTTACTAGCAAGCAGAGCTACATTTAGGCAGAGCTTATGAGTTAGAATCTTAGCGATGGAGTCTGGAGAGGTGGCTCAGGGGTCAGCAGCTCATACTGAGGACCTGGCTTTGGTTCTTGGCACCCATGTCAGGTGATTCACAACCACCTGTAACTCCGGCTCCCGTGATCCTCTTTTGCATAAAAAAGTACAAATAATTCAGGTACAGTTACCCCTACCATACAAAAGCTATGCTCATGAACTCTCAGCAACATGACAGCCTAAACATGAGCTGAACAAGAAACCCATTGATAGACAAGCCAAGTGGATGGAAGAAAGCCCACGAGGCCTCAACTCTCTACACAAAGAACTATAGGCAGCTAAGGAATTCTGAGAGCGGGAGAAGGAGACTTCCCCAGGGAAGGGCACAACTGTTATTTTAATACCAAATGGTTAGCCCTGGAAATGTACATACAAGTAATGCTATATAGATTGGGCAGATACTATTTAGTAATATATATATATACACACACACACACACATATGTAATAACAATGAAAAAAAGTGTCACCAATTTGAAAGTGAGCAATGAGGAATATATGGTAGAATTTGGAGGAGGCGAGAGAAGGGAGAGACATTGTAATGATATTACAATCTCAGAACTAAAAAGGAAAAAAAAAAGACAGCTCAGTTTTATCTTCACACATGACGAAAATCTGAGTTGTGAGGGCAGCCCCAGGGGCAGGGTAATCCAGAAGCCAAAGCATGAGTTGGGCCTCTGAACACCTCAGCACAACCAGGGAGGCAGCTGCTCCACGATGGGAGACTTTGGGCAACTATTCTGGCATTCCACTTGCTGTCTACTTCACTTGTGAAAAGGTCTGAAGACCATGTCAATTGAAATAAAGTTTGTTTTCTCTCTGTGTCTCTGTCTCTATCTCTGTCTCTCTCTCTCTGTCTCTCTTTCCCCTCTCTCTCCCCCTCTCCCCCCTCTCTCTCCTCTTCTCTCTCTGTCTCTGTTTGTCTCTTTCTCTGTCTGTCTCTCTCTCTCCCTCTCTCTCCCTCTCTCTCTGTTTCAGGTGAAAGTGAAGCAGGAGGAGCAACTCGAATCAGTGCCAGCCAAAGAGAAGACTACAACCGAGACAAACCAAGCTGAGCAAGAGGAGCAGAGAGTGGAGAGTACAGGTTAGCAAACTTTCGCTGCCACCCAGTGGATCTTGTGCCTCACCGCACAGTGGAGTATATCGGGTGTTATAAACAAATCTGTCCCCGGGACTGCCACCCTGAATTCTCTTGGAGTTTTTAGTGTTGGATGCACATAAGTGAGCTGGAGAGAGGGTTCAGTAGCTAAGGGACTACTGGCTTTCAGAGGACTTCAGTTTAGTTCTCAGCACTTAAGCAAGGCAGCTCACAACTGCCTGTAACTCCAGCCCCAGGAAGCTCTGACACCCGTGGTTCTGTGGGCACCTCCCTGCACATATGCATACATATAATTTAAAAAGTACTAAAAGCCTATGCATGCATTACACCCCTGTACATCTCATCATACCCCAGGGAGGCAAGCACTCCACTGTGAGAGACTTTATGTGACCCCCTCTGTCATTCTGGTTGCTGTCTAGCTCACTTGTAAAAAAAAAAAAAGTCTGAGGACCCTTTCTGGGGGTACATACCCATACGTATAATTTAAAATTCACAAAAACAAAACTTGCAATTAAAAAGAGATTCACACAAGTCAATCCCTAGACTCTCCACCTAAACTGGCAAAACAACATTTGTATAGGCTTTGTGGAAAGGTTTGCACATGGTTTTATATCCTATCTAAACGAATTTCCAACCAGAGAATTGCTGTGTTTGTAGATAGATGTGTTTCATTCTTTCAAATTAATATGCTTGATGAGTTCTTCAGAGGGCAAGTAATGATGGCCTATTCATTAGTCTTCAACAACATAATGAAGTAGGAACAACTGAGCTACTTGTCCCCCAATTATTTTTATAGGAGTTATTTTCTCTTCCAGTATAGAGAAGAAGGTTCTGTGTTCACAATGACTTCACATACCCATGGCTACCAGAGTTTTGCATGGCTGCAGGAAGTTTTCCTTGGCAGCCATCATCTAACCAATTCCAAACAAAGACCACCAGAGTGAAAAAGGCTCTATGTGTTTGTGTGGGTGCACAGATGGATTTTGACTTCAGCTAGATGGCAAGCTAATTTCATGCAGTGTTTGACAAAATTAAATTTTCATTCCATCAATTAGTTGAGTGGTTGTCAGGGTTTTTCCACAAATGATTTTTCACGTGGTTTCAAAAAAATCATGTAATTTTTTTCCCTGAAAAGAAAACACACACACACACACACACACACACACACACTAAAAACAGTCTTTCAAAGAAGAATGAGAGGAAGGGAGGAGGGAACACAGATTAAGAGAATAACGTCATTTTTCACAATTGTTCCTTTCATACATGGAGATAGAATGGAGTCAACACTTGTAGGATACTTTGCTCATCCTCAGGAAGGGCCTAATTGAGAAAGCATATCCAGCTCTTCTCTGCTGTATATTGCAAGTGAAACCACTAGGTGGTGCTACAGACAACGTCTGTGAGGAAGGAACCTGAAAGGCACACTCACATAGATGCAATTGCTAGGGTGTTGGGAGTACTGCTTTGTGTGTATTCAAAGAACTGCTTTACATGTTATGCAGGATTGTTTTAAGGCAAGAAGGTAGAACATGGAAGGGATCATAATCCTAACCTCTAAAATGATTCCTTTAACATTTTTGGGGGGTGGCAGTGGGGGTGAGGGGGAGCATGAATCCATATAATATAGAATTTCAAGAAGTCTAGATAAGTGCTATGTAGAAAATAAGACTACTAATTAGAAAGCGAAAAGTTCCCTTCTGGTCTAGAGAGACAGATCAGAGGTTAAGAGCACTTGGTACTCTCCCGGGGAATCCAGGCTTAATTTCCCCATTTGGAGACTCACAATTATCTGTAACCCCAGTTTCAGGGGATCTGGGGCCCTCTTTTGGCCTCTACAGGCACCAGACACCAGACATATATATGGAGAACAGACACACCTGCAGGCAAAATAGTCATATACACAGAATAATAATATAAAGAACATTTTAAGGAATTCCCCTTGCTCCTGCTCCAGTCAGGCTTCTCAAATGTACTCATTGTTACAAGACCATACTTTGTCTCTTTCTGACTCTCATTCCTAATAGTTGGCCAGATTGCTGATAAAGTACTAATGAGCCAGTAGAGTACTGTCTGCTCATTGGATTGAAATTTCCCTTTGATTTAAACATTTCCCCACAGCACACTTGTAGGAAGTGCAAAGCACACACATTTCTCCATTCCTTCTTATATTTGGTGCAGGACTATCAAGCCAGGATCAGAGCTACAAAACCGAGAGTGAGGATACGACAGTAGATAAGACTCCAAGTACCGATTCTGTTTTACGACTCAATCCAAGAAGACGCAGAAGAAGGGCCAAAAATGAGTGGGAGATCCTAGAAAGAGGCCTTCTAAAGTCCACTCATGGGTACAGCCTGAGCACTAAAGCTGAGTCTTCACCTACTGAAGAGATAGCTGGCAAGGAGCATTCTTTCTTGAAGCTGTTCCTGGAGAAGAAAGACACAGAGCAGTCTACAACTACAGAAGCAGACATTACTAGTGTTCAGGAGATGCCATCAGATAAAGGGGATGCGGAGAGGGAATTGACCGACATAGATGTTGAAGCTGAAGAAGCACCAGCACCACAACCTACACCTACTGATGTGGCAGAGTCTATGAGTAGTGGTCCATCACCACGCAGTGAACATAGGCCTTCTGGAGGCAAGAAGAAAAAGGATAAAGCTGGTGTGTTGCCATGGATCAAAAAATCTACAAGCCAAAAAGAGGCCACTGTCTTGAGGAGAGAAGAGGTCCAAGTGCATGTGCATCCTTCTCAAGTCTGTGGAGAAGGAGAAGAAGCATCCAGTCCTGATTTGCAAAGGTTTCAATCCCAATTGAAGTTATCATTGGAGAGCACAACTTACCACAAAGAGAAGCATCCAAGAAGTGGTCTCCGGGCCCTTTCTACAAGTGTTTCAAGTGCTACTGCAGAAGATGATGTTTCACCGCAGAAGAATCTGCCTCTCCCTCTCAGAAGGTGGCCAAATGCAGGGGAAATCTCCTCAGATTCAAAGAGCACCTCAGAGTATGAGAGTAGTTCTGAAATGCAACTGAGTCCTGCACATTCTTTCAAATCTACAAGGAAGCCTAAAGATGATGCTGATGCTGGAGCTGCTGATGATGAAGAAGATGGAGATGATGATAAAGAAGAAGAGAAAGACAATGATGAAGAAGAAGATGATGTCTTCCTCAAGTCAGAAAATGTAGATGTAGAACTGAGCAAGACGGAGCAGCAGCAGCCTCTCAGATATTCTTCCAAGCTATTAGGAAAACCCAAAGCTAGAGAGGCCTCTGCAAAACTAGAGAGTTCTTCAGATGAGAGAAGTTGTGAGGAAATGACGTCTGCCCATTCTTCCCAGTCCTTGGAAGAGTTTGAAGAATGCTCAGAATCCAGAGGTTTCATCAGAGGTTCCATCTCTGAAGAGCGGCAAGCAACCAGGCGCCATTCCCAGGCCTTGCAGGAGATGGAGGAAAAGGAAGTCTCCACAGAATCAAGTAATTACATTGAGAAGTACAACAGTTCCCAGGATCTGAGCAGCTCAGAGCAAGAGCAGCAAGCATCCCCAGTTTCAAAGAGTTCTCTAAAACAGTGGAGTGCTCCTGCCAAGCCAGAGCACCCCATACACACTGCTCAGCAACAACCTCCCATCATGGTGAACATTTCTGGAGGACCAAAGGAATCGGAAGAGCCACTGACTCCCACCCACAATGTCAAGTCATGGTTGAGATCTCAGTCTGAGTATCCCGTGTTTGCAGAGCCAGAAGGAGTTGCTGCTGACTGGGACATTTTTATGCAGCCCTCACCCAGGCCAAGACTTGAGCAAGAAGTTTCTGCAGGTCCAGAACTTACTGTTTTTGAAAAGAGTGTTGCGGCACAGCCTTCTGAATATTCTCCCCAGCCTTCAGTGAGACCAAGCATCAAGAAAGAAACATCGTTGGGTGCAGAAAGTACTCCTTTGGAGTCCCCACCTCCTCAGCATCATTTTCAGCCACTATTAAAGCCCTTCATCCAGCAACAGGTATCTGCTTTTGAAAGAGGTGTTTCTATGGATCCAAGGCTTCCAACACAGTTCCAGTCATGGATGAAGCCTCAAGGAAAGCAATCATTTTCTTCCACTCCAGAGAGCACGGCATTTGAAGGGAGCACTTCTATGGACCATATGACTCTGACCCTTTCCCAGCCTATGCTACAGCCTTATCAAGAAGTGCCTTTAGAATCCGAGACTGTTGCTGCTAAAATGACTTCCATGGGTCAAATGCACTCCAAATATTCTGCTCACCCCTTACCAAGTCATCAAAGCCAACCAGTCCCAGAAAGCACCTCTGCAGAAGGTGCCATTTTAATGGAGCTGCTGCCTCCTCAGCCTTCGGTGACACCCAGATTCCAGCCACTGATGACCCAAGATCCAGTGAGCACTCCCACCCAATGGAGCAGCCCCATGGAGCCAACATCTGCTAAACATATCTTCCAAACACAAGCAAGCCCTAAATTTAAGCGAGTCCCTGTAGGCTCAGATAGCCCTGAGGCCCAAGGGAGCATGTCTATGCAGCCAGTTCCTCCCAGCTGCCCTCCACAGTCATGGGTGATACCTACCTTTGAGCAAATATCTGTATCCCAAGGCAGTGTTCCTGCTGCATGGGCTATTCCTATTTATCCACCAGCTCCCAGAATGCCTTCTAAGCCCTTGATGGGATCAGCCATCGCTTTAGAGTCGAAACCAAGGTACTCTTTGCAGCCATGGCAGAGCACGCCATTTGAACAAGTCTCCGTATCCTCAGACCGTGATCCTGCTGCTGCCGCCGCTTCATGGAGCCATATTGATCCGCCAGCTTCCAGAATACTTTCTCAGCCCTTGATGAGATTAGCTGTCAAGCAACCAACCTCTATGGAGTTAGCGAGTGTTTCTGTGCCACAGAGCAGCTCTCTGGAGCAACTGCCTTCCAGATTCCCCTTTCAGCCAAGAGCAGATCCAGAGCACTATGGAGCCGAGGAAGGAGTTGCTACTTTGAGGAGACCTAGAAGGCAGCGTTCTCAGCCCCCAGTGAGCTCAGAATTCAAGGAAGACGTTTCCTCAGGTTCTCCGAGAGCTTCTGGAGAATGGAGCATTTCTGTGGAAAAAATGCCTCCCAAATATGCTCTTCAGCCATGGTTGGGCCCCGAATTTGAGCAGCAAGCCAAAGAGGGGGATGTTTTGAGGGAGGCCTGGCTTTCGGGACATCCTTGCCAAACCATTAGCAAACATAAAGTCGAGAAAACACCCTCAAGCTTTGAGAGTACCTCTCTGGAGGGAGGCATTCGTTGGAGGCCACTGCCTCCCAAACGTCCCAGCCCATTCTTAATCAGATCTAAAGTTCAGGAAATGTCTTCACGTCTAGAGAGTGCTATTGCTCAAGACAGCTCCAAGAAACCGCAGAGTGGCAGGCCACCTTCCAAGTCCTTTGTGAAATTCATGGCACAGCAAGTGTTTTCAGAGAGTGCCCCCAGTGATGTGGTCCTTCATCCAAAGCCTGTTGCTCGGGGCCGAAGACGTCCTTCCCGATCCCTGTTGAAGCCTAAACTTGACGAATATGCTTCCTTATATAACTGGGATGATGAACCCAAGAAAGACACCACACTGCAGAATCTGCGCACGAAGCAGCGTTTTCAGTTATCCAGAAAGCCCGAAGAGCCCCAAGAAGTTCTGCCATTTTCTGAGGGTGCCGGGGATATCTCTCAGCCCCTGGGGAAGCTTGAGTACAAGCAGAAAGTCTCATTTGCTGTCAGTCTTCCAGATGAGTGGGAGAGGTCTGCAGGACAGCTGCCTTCCACACAGCCTTCTCAAGCCTTTGATGTAGCTGAGTTGCAGTCCCCGGTTTTATCAGTGGACTCAGCAAATGTTCCTGTGGAGTGGAGAATTTCTGAGTGCCATCAGCCGTCTGGTCAGCTTCCTCAGTCTTTCTTGACTACTGACTATCAGCAACAAGTTTCTGTAAACTCTGCCAGTGCTGCTGCTGAAGGAGCCATTCCTGAGAAGAGTAAAAGCTGCTGGCCCATGCTGAAAGGCCCAGCTTCAACAACAAATCTCAAATACGGACAAGGCTACAGGGACATCCCAACTTCTGTTATCAAACCTGCCACGTACACTTCTGCTCCTGCCCAGAAACCATTTGTTTCCATGGGCACTTATTTTAAGGATGAGGTTTCCAAGTGTTGTGATGAAACTGGAAGTTCTTCACTCCTATCCACCAGCAAGGCTGAAGTCGAAAATGTTTTTGGAGTGCGGTTGCGAAGAACCTCACAATACCTTGGAATGCAGAATCCGGATCCTTGCAAGCCATTTGTCTCCGATTCAGCAGCAGCAAGAAAAGAACAGGAAAACAAAGGAGCTCTCCAGGTCTCAGGTGGAGGCCCAGAGCAGTCCAGACCAGCATTTAGCTTTGAGGAGAAGCAAGGGAACAGGCCCAGATATGAAGGTACTTTGAAGAAGTCAGCAGTTTTCAGGCCTCCAGGTGAGAGTTTTTGTCTCTCTAGGTAGAGGATTGGCCTGTAAGGCAAAACCTTGGATGAATAGGCCATGAATTCTCTAGCCTCTAGGCTTCCAACTGTCCTGTTGCTTTGGCAGGATTAGTTGTGGATTTAGAGGTGGGATAGTGACCAATTCTGGATGAATACATCCACAACTAACTCCTTTGGAGTCTTTCTTTTCCCAGGGAGACAGCAGTCTGGAGATCCATTCCCTTTTCATTAATAGACTCATGACATGGCTTCTTCCTTCTTCATCTACTTCATGCATAGCATACTTTGGGCAGAATTATGTGGTTTTTTTTTTTAAAACTTTGTGCATAGCATATCACTTTAATCTGCCAAACTGAACTCCAAAACTGAGTTCGTGAAGAGGAATATGTTTTCACTCTTACCCTGAAATCATCTTAATTTAATTCAGATCAAGGTCTTTGTAAGTGCTACTTTTTGTTAAAAAAAAAAAAAAAACTTGTGCCCTCACAATCATCCTTGCAGAGTCCTGACTCTACCTCACCTATTTTACTACAATATTTGCACAAGGGGTGAAAAAGTAATAGACTCTGTAAGATTTTTCTTAGAGTTGGAGGGATTGTATCAATAAGAGTCTGAGCCTCTGATGTCTTGAGATTTTTCTCAGCCTACCTGACAAGCTTTGTTTTTCTCTGATTTGGTGATGGGAAGAGGGATAGCTAAAGAAAATCAAGGGTCCAGTAAGTGACAGTATGCCCATTTTAATGCACAGCTATTTAACTACACAATCTCTGCCTTCCCAGTTTGGAGGAAGGGTACAAAAGAGAATGGTCCCTCTCCAATTGGTATCTACTTATTTTTTGTTTGGCAACCAACAAAAGGGTCCCATTTGGAACACTATTGTGGGTAGCCTCAACCAGACTGATGATCCTTTCTGCCTGGCTTCGGTTCTAATACTTATTTCTTTCTCAGGAAAGACCTCTATTTGTAAGGCAAATTCCCCTGTGGAGCCAACTTGGATCACCACGTTAAAACAGCGGCAAAGGGGCTTTATATCCCACTTTCTTAAAAAACCCAGGACCAGATCTGAAATTAGTGCTGTGACCAAGGATTCTAGATATGAAGTAAAATATAATCTGGAGTTGGAAACTGTACCAAAGGTTAGTGGAGCCACCAATTAAGCTTGCACTGGGAATTATGACAGACATGCAGTTACTATCTCTTACTGGGATCTTTAATGATGGACAATTCAAGGGTCTTTGCTTTGTATTCATACAAATGTGTCTGCCTTGATACTCTTACAGGGTAAATGAAAGGTAATGTAAATGAGGACAGTCTATAAATTAAACCCTGCCATAAATATTCTAAAGCACTATTCCATGAAATTGGTTGCAGAGTAGATAAAGCTACAGCAGTCCTATTAGTAAAACAATAACAATAATGCACCACCAACAGAGATAACCAGTAGGGTAAAAACTGAGCAACAATATGCTTCAAGTACATGCATATGATTTTCATAAATGGGAATCAAACTATAAACACAGTAGGCCCCTTTACCCACAGAGAATATATTATAAGGTTCTCTGTGGATGTTTGGGCTTCTAAATAGTAAAGAGCTCTGTAATTGAGTGACCTTTTCATTTTAACTCATTATTTATATATTGTGACTGTTAACTTTTAAAATCTGAGCTTAAAGCAAGTATTCCTCCCAATTTCAAAATTAGTTTTGTTCTTACCATGGATTTTAGCAACCTCAGCATATGATGTTTTTACATTTTCTTAGTAAGTTTAGGATTCTTGCTTATTCATGTAATGAGACATTTTATAGATTCTCTTCCTTGTATCTGAATGGCCAGCATCATTACTCTTTAACTTTGGTGGTATTATTATGTTACATAAGGGTTTCCTGGACACAGGCACTATGATGATACCATCAAAGGGGCTCAGACATTTAAGAGAGCTAAGTAAGAGGCAAGAGACATCAGCACATAGTGTACAGATGTTAGACAAAGGGAAGATTCACAGCCAGGTGGGCATGGGGACAGATGAGAATTCTATTCTGCTAGATATGGCATTCAATGTAAAGTTTATCAGCTATTTATGAAAATTCTCATTGAACATTTTTTAAACTATAATTGACCATGCATTATTAAAACTGGGAAGAGAAATCATAGAAAAAAGGTATCTGTTTTTCATCCAGAGTTCCACTATGCACACTTTTTCATATCAGTCCCTAAATATGTATATTTAAGTGTTGTTGCTTGCACTTCTATGTACCGATTTGGTTTGTTTTTACATCTACATGTAGATTTTAAAGTGCTACAGGATGAGCTAGACACGAGGATCAGGGATGGTGGAAAGATGCATGATGCCTTGTTTTCTTCTTAGAAAATCTGCAGAAAATGGACCTCAAGAAAGCATATTGCAATTACATATCAAAAGCTATATCTGAAATTCTATGCTTCTAAGTGATGGCTAAATTTATTGAGGAAATCATGTGGTGGGCTTAACCTTTTTTCTTTAAAGAGCTTTCCCTTTTTAGCCATTCATGTTAGCTATTTTTTTAGCCATTAGCCAAATGGAAGGAGGATCATAAAAGGCTAAAGCCCTCTATGGTTACCTTTTTTGCCAGGGGAAAATACCCTTGTGTGTGTAAACATTTTGACTTAGAACAGTTGTGTAGAGATCAACTCTAAAGGCCTAAACCCATACAACTACACCATTTCCTAGCAGAAAAAAAACGCTTCTAGTCATATACCAAAAAATGTTGAAAGGTAGAAGTCTTAAAGTACTCACCTCAACCAACTGATCAACTTTATATGTGACCATAGCATTTGGTAAGCTCACAGCTATAAAGCGGTACAATGCTAGAGAGAAAGTTGTTCTCCCATTCAAGTAAACCAGGTCTGGCCATGCTTAGTTTCTGGGATGAGTTAAGATAAGCACAGTCAGGCAGTAAGTCTATAGACAAAAGAGAAGGTAATTTTACAAGCATGTGCCATCAATCTGTTTACACTATCTGGGTTAACTAGATAACATTTCTTCTAAGTCTGAAAGAAGAGTGGCAAACTTGAGACAGTTTGGGTTTTGTTGATAATGTAAGTTATGGAACAGGAGAGATTGCTCAGTGGTTATGAGCACTTGGTGCTCTTGCAGATTCAGTTTCCAGAACCCATATGACTATCTATTTTTTTTAATCCACCTTCCTTCCTTCCTTCCTTCCTTCCTTCCTTCCTTCCTTCCTTCCTTCCTTCCTTCCTTCCTTTCTTTTTCTTTCTTTCTTTCTTTCTTTCTTTCTTTCTTTCTTTCTTTCTTTCTTTCTTTCTTATTTATTTAATTCACTTTATATCCCACTCACTATCCCCCTCTTGGTAACCTCTTACCACAATCTTTCCCCCTCCCCCATCCTTTATTCTGAGCAGATGGAAGACTACTTGGTATCTCCTGACCCAGGCCCATCAAGTCTCTGAAGGGCTAGGCACATCCTCTCCCACTGAGGCCGGACAAGGCAGCCCAGCTAGAAGAACATATCCCACGGACAAGCAACAGCTTTTGGGATAGCCCCTGCTCCAGTTGTTTGAGACCCACATGAAAACTGAGCTTCACATCTGCTACATATGTGAGGGGGGGCTGAGTCCAGCTAGTGTAGCTCCAGTTCAAGGGATGCAATACTCTCTTCTAGCCTCAGAGGCAGTGCCTGTGGTATACACACATATATGCAGAAAAACATTTGTACACATAAAATAAAAAAAATCATTAATTAATATATTCCAAATAAATTGTTAAATTGCATTCATGTATGCACATATGGACATATTCTAAGATCAAGGAGCTTTATGTTATCTTTGGGATGGAGTTTTATTATAGATCCATATAATTTTCTATACTTACGTATTTCTATCCAGATGTATACCTCTGCATCAATATCTACATCCTAGATCTATCTCTCTTTTCTTCTGATTACTGTTGGACTCAGTATTCATGACAGGGCTTGCACCATGCAATTGCTTAAGAAATTTGCTGTCTTTATTGTCAGAACTTAAAAAGCTTTTGTTTTCATTTTGATATTACAGGAATCTGAACCCATAACTGATATCCCACCAAAGAAGACTTTTGTTTCCAGTTTCCCCAGATATGAGATGCCACATTCAAGGCACTTTTCAAAATCAGGTGAGTGCATTCTGGCCTGTCAAAAATAGCCATGGAGGAATGAGGTGAAATGTTTTACAACTTCACATTCATTCAATGTATTTCTAAATCAGCTTCAAGATTCTTTCATGTCTCTTCCATGAAATGCAACAGACATTAACTTAGTTTAAGAAAATCCAATTGTTAGACTATCTAAGTTCAGTATGTAATTTACATAGCCCTTTCTAGGCTTTTACTTCACCAAAGCAGTTTTCTTTTCTTTTCTTTTTTATTAGATATTTTCTTTATTTACATTTCAAATGTTATCCCCTTTCCTAGTTTCCTCTCCGAAAACCCCCTATCCCCTCCCCCTCCCCCTGCTTTTCAACCTACCCATTCCTGATTCCTGGCCCTGCCATTCCCCTATACTGGGACATAGAATCTTTGCAAGACCAAGGGCCTCTCAAAGCAGTTTTCAAGGCGAGGCACAAAACATTCTTGTTGCTAGGGAGGAGAGGAAAGGACCAAGTCACTTTCTAGCTGATAGCAAAGCAATATGTCTTCACTTGCTCTATTCTCAATGAAACTGTTGACAAAAATCCTCTGCAAAGGCCCAGTACTATTGATTTATTTTTAACTCTTGAAAAAGCTTGACAGCTGCAAATAAATGTGACAGGAAATGATACACTGTGACCTCATCAGTGAGAGTTATGAGCCAGAGGGATTTTTTCAGGAGAAGTTGAAGGAGTGGGGATAGTTTTACATTCAGCTTTCTTTGTTTTCACCATTAATCCCTTTCATGAAAAAAAAAAAAGACTAGGGACTCAGCAACCCATTATTTGGCTGTGGAAACAGCAGTCATGACCTTGCTCCATGTCTTATGAGCTTATTCCTTAAATGTGGTTCTCAACTCTCCTGAACAGTAGAACCAACAGGAAACTCATAAATGATAAATGACTCTGACACCATCCTACTTATTCCATTAGTTCAAGAAATTACATGAGCACTGCTCTTTTTTGTGTGTGTTTGTTCCTTTGTTCTTTGGTTGTTGTAGTTGTCATTTGATTTTTGCTCATTCTAGAGCATTAAACCCCTAGGCATCCCACCACAGCCTCCTAAATGCTGGGATTACAAGCATGTGCCAAAAACAGGTCTTAAATTTAAAAAAAAAAAGGATCAGATATAATATGTCTTTGGATGTGAGTTCAAAAGTATAATATATTCAAATAATAAAAGTCAAAAGATTGGCTGTTACAGATGGGCAGTGATGGCATATACCTTTAATCCCAGCACTTTAGATGCAAAGGCAGGAGAATCTTTGAGTTCAAGACCAGCCTGGTCTACAGAGTGAGTTCCAGGACAGTCAAGGCTAAGCATAGAAACCCTGTCTCAAATAAAAAAAAATGTTTTTGGCTGTTAGACTGCAAGAATTATCTCACATACCTTTCCATGGTTAGGACCCTATGTCCATATCCATATTAATGTTGTTCCTGGACATACCTATTATGGCATTTAGAACAGTAACTTCTAAGAGAACAGTAGTTGAAAAGTACTAAGTATTGGGTGATCAGAGAAAACCTGAAAGAACGGTCCACTTCATTTCAGCTTTAAACATAGTCTAGTGTGTGTTTTTTTAATGACTGTTTGTGTGTTGTTTGCTATGATTTTAGTTGCATTTTATGATCAGAAGATGATTAGCCCACATACCAAGGAAAAAATAACCAGACGATCTTCGAGTCTTCCACCTAAATTTCCACAATGTGAGGAGCCTGAGTGGTTCTCAATGGCCAAGAAGAAAGCCCAAGCATGGAGCCAAATAGCAGATATCATGCAATAAATCGCTTCTGGATGGAGCATCAGCATTTTCAGTAATAATTGCCTGTAACTATGGTAATTCCATATAATATTTTTGCCAGGGCTAGTTTTTATTAGGGAAAATAACTTTAGAAATAGGAGTTAACATTTTTAATTATTCAAATGAAATAAATGCTATTAATATCTAACCCTCAGTAACTCACTACCAACATCCCCAAACCCAGCATGTTCTCCAGAAAAGCTATGCTACAGAATTGTAAAATCATTAACTTAAGACATTGTGCCTTTAAAGAAAGAAAACAATGGTATTTCGCTTCAGCAACTTAAAGGTTGCCATTTCTTTCAATCAAGAAATTTTAGTGGAAAGATTCAAGTGATTTAGCCCAGGGAATGGATGTACTTTCGACCAGGCAGGTAGCAAGTTCAGTAGTTAGACTGTGTGTCTGCTGCCTCTGGAGAGTGACTTTCCTCTTTGGCACCAGGCTTAGGGCAGAGAACTCTGTAAGACTCTGTAACTCAGAGTCTTAGTTAATTTTTATATTGCTGTAATAAATTCTCTGATAAAATCAACTTAATGGAGAAAGAGTTTATTTTGGCAGAATTCTAATGTATAGCCCATCACTGCAGGGAATTCCTGGCAACCAGAACTTGATGAAGTTAGTTACATTGTTTTACCAGGCAAGAAATGGAAAGTAATGAATTCTAATCCTCAATTCACTTTCTCCCTTTAATATACATAGTTCAAGATCCAAGCCTAATGAATAGTGTCACCTATGGTAGGTGGGTTTTCCCCACCTTAATTAACCTTTTCATTTTTAAATTCTCCACATTTATCCTATCTCTCAGTCTAGCAAACATTATAAGAAAGCCACCTTTAGATGCCTTAACAGCAAACCTAGAATCATTTTCCTAGATCCAAAGGACATCTACTTCTGTCACTTGGTGTTTGCTTTGCTTAAACATAAATACAACCTTGACCATCTATGTTGGATGCTTTTACATTTGAAACCATGTCTAGAGAGGCAATGAGATTCTATAGCTAGCTGAAATAACTGGTGCTGGGTTTTGCTGATGATGGTATAATGAGACACTGTACAACAACATGCTGGATTTTTTCATTTAATCTATAAAACACCTCTTTATTTTGATCCTCTAGATTTCCCCTTTTGATAGTGTTAAGGTTTTGAATGACTGGATTTCATTCCGTATATATTACCATAGTGAATAATTTGTTTAAATAAATGCCTTTAACATATGTAATTCTAGTACACTAGCTCTAACACTTCCCTTCCCCATTTTTGTCTATACCTCCATTACATCATTCTCACTATGAGAACTCCCCACTAATAATATTTCTCCCATTACTAAGTAAACTCAGTTTTTAATCATAAGGTTAAGTTTTTTTAATACTTAGAAATATATTCTGATAAGTTTCCTTTTTTCTTTTTAGTATTCTATGTTTTTGATTAGTGCTAAGCAAATAAATTCAATAAAGGTTGCTCTGTAGTCCATTTCTTTCTGTGAAATGAGGGAGGGAGGGAGGGAAATAGAATATTGACAACTCAGACTGAAGATTGTCATGGGAGCAACATTTTAAGAGGTTGCTTTGTATAGACTTATTCTCCACACTGCTGTAGCTGACAAAAGCTGATGGCCTCCAAGTGTGCCATTGTTCGGTGAGAGAAGGGACATGGCACATGGTGGTTATAATCCAGCCAGCTTGAGGACTGAGTCTAAGTTTTACAGAAAGATGGACTTATGAACCATCGTGGAGCCACTGGGATCATGCAAAAAAAATGCATGACACACAGAGAAGGAAGCAAAAGAGTTCTAGCAACCATTTATTTAGTCTGGCTAGTGAGACAATTAGCTAATTTTTAGAACTGGAGATCAGTTGGAGATATCCACATATAGCGGTCTCTTGTGAGGCTGTGCCAGTGCCTGGCAAACACAGAAGTGGATGCTCACAGTCAGCTATTGGATGGAACACAGGGTCCCCAATGGAGGAGCTAGAGAAAGTACCCAAGGAGCTGAAGGTGTCTGCAACCCTGTAGGTGGAACAACAATATGAACTAACCAGTAACCCCAGAGCTTGTGTCTCTAGCTGCATATGTAGCAGAAGATGGCGTACTCAGCCATCATTGGGAAGAGAGGCCCCTTGGTCTTGCAAACTTTATATGCCCCAATACAGGGCAATGCCAGGGCTAAGAAGTGGGAGTCAGTGGGTAGGGGAGCAGGGGCGGGGGGAGGGTATAGGGAACTTTCGGGATAGCATTTGAAATGTAAATAAAGAAAATATCTTTAAAAAAAAAGAAAAAAAAACAACCAATAAAACATGCTTTATGGACTTGGTGGTAGTGGCTCATGCCTTTAGTCCCAATAACTTGGGAGGCAGAGACAGAGGAATCTCTGAATTTAAGATCAGCCTTGTCTATAGAGCAAGTTCCAGGATGGCAAGGGCTACACAGAGAAGTCCTGCCTTGAAAAAAAGAACAACAAAACCAACCAAACAACCCCTCCCAATCCCAACGTGTTTTACGTAATAGTTTATCCTTTTTTATGCAATATTAATAATGATCTGAGAGATTAGAATGGATTTTAGAACATTCAAACTACTCAAAACCTAAACAATAGTGTGACCATTCTTTCCCACTTCTGTTCTCATTCTAGTCCCTGGCCTATTTCCTAGACAAATCCCTAGGTCCTATTCTAGGTATGCAAGCACACTTAACTCTGGACGCCCATACCCTAGTAGAACGGTCAGAATTACCAAGGGTGGCCCATCTCAAGAGCAGCGTGTGGCCTCTAGAAGCAGACTGGAAAATAGAGGTATTAACTACATGGGGCATATTCCAGCAGAATGGGAGACCTTGTTTTCATAAGTCCCTTGCCCTCTAGAGAGAAATAAAACTAGAAAATGGCCAAGATGTGACTTCAGAAATATAGAGGTCAAGAAATATATCTTTCATAATTAAATCTAAAGAGCAATGCTATTTTAACAGGTCATACAACATAAATAATAACAAATCATAACCAGTGTAGTGCACCAAACCACACTATGTCAATACCCATCTATTGACCCACTCTGTCCTTTCAATTTAAGCATTAATGACAATAGGCTTTGTGCTTCTGCTTCATTATGTGATTCAAGCCATAAGAAATATTATATGATGGTAAGTTTTAAATATCACCACTCATGTTAATAAAGTGGGCTACAGAAGAGTCAAGTCTACTCCACTGTGCCAAGAGGATCTATTCAGTGCAAAAGTCAGTGCCTAGGGCTTTAGGAGAGAAGACAAATAAAACCATTTAATAGTTTTATAATGTGCAATAGGATGAAGACTATATAATGTGCTATGGGATTAAGACTCCCGACAAGGGAATCCACAACTGGATGGATTCACTGCCAAATCATAGTTATCTTTTGAAGAAGAGCAAATATCAACACCCCTCAAACTTACCCACAAATCAAAAAGGAAAAGATACTCATAAACATGCTCTATAAGCCAGTATTACGCAGATATGGAAACTAGATCAGAATACAACCCAAAGAGAAAACTAAAGATCACGTTCCCTGATAGACAGATGCAAACTTTCTTTAGTTTGTTTTCAAAATAAAGAGGCCATGAATTTTAGAAGGGGGGGGGGTATGTGAGGTCTTAGATGGTGGCAATGATATCATTATATAAAAATTGAAGGTATTTTTAAAATCCTTACAAGTTACAGAATACTTGAAAAATATTGTTCACCATGACCAAGCTGGTTTCCTCTCATGGTTACAGGATTGGTTCAACATAAAAAAAATCAATAAATATAATGTGACAGTATAAATACACTTAAGGACAGAAATCACACAATCATCTCAATAGCCACAGAAAAAGTCTTTTTTTCAAAGTCCAACATCCCAGTGTGATACAGGGTCTGAAGAAAAGAATAGAAGGCCAGGGGTGGGGCCAGCTTTCCCACACCTATACCATGAGGCTCTGGCCCCAATGGTGTTAGTGCAGGAAAGCTGGCCTTGTTCTTTGATGACTGTGGCACTCAGGAGAGCTGACCCTACCCCCTTTCCTGGACATGCTGGAAGAGCTGACCCTGGCAGCTTGGGCATAGGAAAGCTAGACCCACCCCTCCTCTGGGAAAGAGAGTTAGCCCCGATGGCATGGGTCCAGGAAAACTTGCCCCATTTTTGAGGCAAAGGAGATTTGGCAGACAGACCAACTCAGCTACCATCCAAACCCAGATCCAGGCCTTTGAGCTGGCCGATCCTAACATGTACCCTACCTACAAGCTGCTGGAGTTCATGAAGGGGCTGGTACTGCAGAACCAAAGCTTCAGGATCTCCATGATTCAGGGAAACACAGGATATCTGAGAGGAGTCTTGGTGAGGATCCAGTGTTGATAGTGTAGCAGAAATGAGTGGCCTTAAGCTAGACTAATGATTCATTGCAATGAACATCTGCAAATAAGCTGTTTGGACAAAATGTATATTGTGGGACATACCATGACATACTACAGCTTCCACTATGAGATATTTTATCCTTTATATTTATTTTGGGGGGGGGTGGGTTACAAGGGTGAAGGGTGGATATGGAAAGACTGGAAAATTAGTGGAATTAGGATGTATGATGTGAAATTCACAAAGAATCAATAAAAAAAGAAGAAAAATATCCCAACATAACAAAGGTGACATGATAAACCTATAGCCAACATTATGCTAACTGTGGAAGAAAAAGAAATTACTTTTCTAAAATCAGGTATTATAACAAGGGTATCTATCTTCGGGCTTTATTGCTGGGAAGAAACATCATAACCACAGCAATTCTTAGAAAAGAAAGCATTTAATTGGGGCCAGCTTACAGTTTCATAGGTTTATCCCATTCTCATCATGACAGCATTTAGGCAGACATGGTACTAGAAAAATAGCTGAGATTTATTTCTCTAAGTCCAGAAATCTGCTTTCCCCTTCCAACTGGGTTGCCTTGTCCAGCCCTGATATGAGGGATTGTGCCTAGTCTTATTGCATCTTGTTATGCCATGTTGGTTTGATATCCTTGGTAAGCCCACTATTTTCTGAATGGAAACAGAGAAGCAGTGGATCTAGGGGAGAGGGGAAATCGGAGAGTGTGGAGAGGAAATGGGAGGAAGGATATCACTGGGATGTACTTTATGAAAGAAGAATAAAAAGAAAAGAAATAGCTGAGAATTCTACATCTGGATCTGCAGGCAGCTGGAAGAGAGAAACACTGGGAGTAGTTTGGCCTTTTGAAACTTCAAAGCCCACCCCCCAGTGATACACTTCCTCCAACAAACCCACACCCACTCCAACAAGGCCACACCTCTTAATCCTTTTTCAAGTGGTACCATTCCTCAATGAAAGCATTCAAATATATGAGCCCATGGGGGCCATTCTTACTCAGATCACCACAGTGCCCATTCACACAGCATTCTTGTTCCATATAGTACTCAAATATTTAGCTAAAACAATAAGATGAAATAAATATCAAAATAATACAGATATGTAAAAAAGAATAAGGTTATGCCTAAAGCAGCAAGCACAGGGCCTGCACAGGTCTGCACCAGGTCCTCTGCCCTCCTAGTTTCCAGTTTTGTGTTTTTATGGACTTTCTGAGTGTGCAAATGAATGACACTCTGACTCTTGTGCAAGTCTTGGGCTCTTTTCCAACTTTGATGTAATAGTTCTTGTTTTATTATATTATTTTGTTATATTTTATTATTATTATCTTTTAGAAGCCTGTTCTTTTTAAATGAGAGACAGAAAGGAAATGGTTCTGGATGAGAGGTGATGTGAGAAGGAACTGGGAGAAGCAGGGGGAGCAGAAATCATAATCAGGATATATTACATGATAAAAGAATACAGTTCAATAAAAGAAAATATAGTGGCACTACCATCTTCTTTAATCATTATTTGTTACTGTCTATTTACTTTAATTATATTCCTTAAGACAAATTAGGTGAAGTGCCAAATTGCTCTTTTATGATGGTGTCATAAAGAAAAATAAACAAGTTTCTCATATGTTGCTGAAAAAAGACTAATTATTAGATACTGATTTAATGATTTACTTAAAGTGCTGCTTATACTGCTTATTTGCCAAACATGGCCTTCCACGATGTCTAGGAAAGAATGAGCTAGAGAAATAGCTAAAACAATAAGTTGTTGCCTTTAACAACCTTCTGACTGCCACATACCTTCTAAAAAAAAATCTCTTTTGCTTGCCCACCTTGTGGCTTTAGAGTATAAAATAAGAATGGAAACTAGACCCAGAACTGAGGCCTTTCAGGAGCTATCTTGGCTTTAGTCCACTGGTGAGATCTTCTCCTATCTTCTGCTTTTATTGGTGTTGGAATCCTGGTGATGACTGCTGCTCCCAGGCCTCCTAGCTCAGTAAAGGTCTCTGGAGCACAGAAGTGTGTACCCCTGACTAGATTCTGGGGTCCCATGCCAGTGGCTAAGGGGACTGTGACACCCAAGAGTGAAAACAAAAACACACAAAAACAAGACTAGGCTGAACATCCAGCCAGGGAAAGCCCCTTGACCCCCTCGGAGATAGGCAAGAGGATCCAGATAAGCTTAATCATCTAACAGAATACCAATCATCTAATAGGATACCAAGGTGTCATTGGTCTCAAAGGAAAAGCCTCAAAGGGATATCAAGGCACTGGTATAGATCTCTGGAGAAATAGAAAAGACTAGGAATTTAAAATGAGAATGTAAGCTGGGTAATGGTGGCACATGCCTTTAATCCTAGTACTTGGGAGGCAAAGGCAGGTGGATGTCTGTGAGTTAGAAGCCAGCCTGGTCTACAGAGTGAGTTCCAGGACAGACAGGGCTATATAGTGAAACCTGTATTAAAAAAAATCAACCAATCAAATAAATAAATATTAAATAAATAAATACATAAATAATAAAATTAGGAAATGTTTAACTTCTGAATTGATAGTGAACAAGTTATGTGAATAATTCCACAGTGCTGTGACTACTGGACCTGATTGGGGCCCAACCTGAGGTTCTTCTGAGGTCACTTCAATTGAATGGGCACTCATTATCCCATAATATGAGGTGACTATGTCTAGGGTTGTACATATGGCCCTAAGGTAAGACTCCCTCCACCCCCCTGCCAAGTCACTATGAGGCAACAAACCAGGGAGTCTATCCTACACATGAGATAGGGGGCTAGGCTCATATAAACCCTTCAGCTCCCAGTTAGCTTCTCCAGAGGATAAAATTTTGTCCATGATGCTGCTCCCTGCTGGCTCCAATTGCTAACACTTCACATCACTGAGGCCGGTGAAGAGCACCTGATTCCATCTCCATTGGCATCTGTCCAGTGCAACGCACATCAACCTGTCCTGTTCGGTCAGCTCATCAGACTTCATTAGGCCACATTTCAGGGATGTGCAGGTTCCAATATGTCCACTATGGGAAAATCCAGGCCCTCTCCTCATTCAACAAGATGTCAGGTATGTTATCCAGCCACATACTTGCCTAAAGAGGAAGGAATATGCCTCCATGATTTCAGATACATTATAAAAGATTTGTTTTTCCCCTCATGGCAAGACTTAAAGGACGAACCACCCCTCGATTCAGATATGTAACCTTTTTATTGCTAGAAGATGATGTTTACAAAAGGGAACTAGACCAAGAGACTCAAAACAGCAACATACAGAAAAAGGGCACTCACTGCTCACTTCAGGAGGTAAAGACTTTTTAAAAAAACAGAACGAAGCTTCCAGCTCTTAGAAGCTGCCCAGGCTCCCAGCTGTGGCACTGGTACACTGATACACTATACAGAGTTAAAGTCCAGCGAGTCAGGGAAACCAACTAGCAGACTAGGCAGTCAACCAGGCTACACTCCATGAAGGGTCATTATCCCCTAAAAGGAATGTTTTATCAATTGATGAAGAAGCTACTAAAGATTGGGAAGACTGGCTGAACAGTATTGATAGGAAAACAATTCCCGAGATGACAGGTCCCAGTCTAATCTTGAAAGCTCTTGAAGCAACCCATCTGGAAAGAAAGGAAAAAAAAAAGTTCTACAAGAATTATTACAAAGATATTTGGTGGTGCCTAGGTTGCCAATACTGACCCAACAAGCTAGCAGAGCCTTTCTGTGTGTTCTTGGGGAAAGCTCAAGCAGGGACTCAAAGTCCCCATGTTGACAAAAAAACAGGTTCCTGTCCACTTAAACATCTGTAAGTAGACTTCACTGACATTCAATCCAGCAGAGTCTGGCAATATTTTCCAGGCTGTGAAACTTCTTCTACATGCATGGAGAATTAACTTGAAACTTTCACACAAAAGTCCACCCCTAATCTTCAGGTCTGGTTGAGAAAATAAATAGGATTTTAATTCTGCCACATGTACTGTTTAGGGTACATTGCACTCTCTACAAATGTGGCTACTGTCCTTTTGAGATCAGATCATGTTTGCCACCCACCTCCAATGTTTCCAAAGGATTCAGGGAAACTCTGAGAGTATGGACACAGCGCCTCTAATGGTTCTTGAAGGACTTGGATGGTCCTGAAAAAAAAAAAAAGGGCTCAATACTCACCACTCCCACAGCTCTTAAAGTTGCAGGTGTAAAGCAATGTAGACAGCATACCCATGACAAGGCTACTGCAGACCCAAGTCAGAAGTGGACCATTAGAGACAACACAGATTAGCCACTGAAACCGATCATCTCAAACTACCTAGAAATGGGGACAACCAACAAAGATGGTGGCAGCCCATTTGGTGGGAGCAAGCTGGGCAACAGGTGCTGCTAAAGCTGCAGCCCAGCCTAAGAGGAGGCTGTTCGGGGGTAGGAGGGGATGGCCCCGAGCTGGAGCTGGACATGACAATAATGAACTAAACATCTTAACTGTAAGCCACTCCCAGAGATGTTTTTCTATATAAGAATTGCTGCTAAGACGAAAGGATGGACCATCCAGAAACTGCCCCACCCAGGGATCCATCCCATAATCAGCCACCAAACCCAGACACTATTGCATACACCAGCAAGATTTTGCTGTAAGGACCCTGATATAGCTGTCTCGTTTGAGGCTATGCCAGTGCCTGGCAAACACAGAAGTGGATGATAACAGTCAGCTATTGGGTGGAACACAGGGCCCCTAAAGAAGGAGCTAAAGAAAGTACCCAAGATGCTGAAGGGGTCTGCAACCCTATAGGTGGAACAACAATATGAACTAACCAGTACCCCCAGAGCTTATGTCTCTAGCTGCATACATAGCAGAGAATGGCCTAGTTGGCCATCAATGGGAGGAGAGGCCCTTGGTCCTGTGAAGGTTCTATGCCCCAGTACAGGGGAATGCCAGGGCCAGGAAGGAGGAGTGGGTGGGTTGGGGAGCAGGGGGAAGGGGGGAGGGGATAGGGAACTTTCAGAGAGGAAACTAGGAAAGGGGATAACATTTGAAATGTAAATAAAGAAAATAACTAATAAAAAAACAAAACATATTTTGTATGATAACTTTAACTGTTCATTTGAAAATTACACTCCAAAGAGTACATCGAATATCCAAGTAGCTCCTTTCAAGTAGGTCCTCAGTGATTAATGCAGGCTTGCCTCCATCTGCCTCTTTAGACAAAAATTGTTTTAGGCATGACATTTTAATTTCTTTGGGCTACATAAAGTAATTTAAAACAAGTTCATTTTTCAATGAAATTAAAAATGCCCAGAGGAAAACCACAGATTTTAATCAAGATTATGTAAATAAAACCTGACAGTATTTCTATTTTTAAAATGTATTTTTAACATTACTAAACACTGTGAGATGTATTTCCGACAGGAAGGAGAAATGACATATGCCATGGAAAGCCACTTTTTCGTCACATTTTTGGTGATGATATCAGTGTTAAAAGTTCTGAGGCCTTCTGAAAACTGAAAATCCCTCCACCAGTCAAGAGAAAGCAGTTTATCTTCCTATTCCCCCTCCCTTTGAAATCCCCTGACTCCAGAATCAGTTGAAAGAAAATGGAATAACTAAACGTCAAGCAGCCTCAATGACTCTCTAACCAGAACCAGGCAGCTCCATAGATCCTCTACATCTGTGTACTGAATTAACCAACAGAGGACATGTTTTTCTTTTGTAGCTTGTATATTACAATGTCACAGTGCTTATCCATCTGTGGTTTCAACCATGTGACACCAACATCCTTCCTTCCTTTCCTAACACTAGGTGATTGCTTTTCACTTGAGAGAGCATTTGGAGATTTACATAAACCTCCCAATCTTAAAAGATTTTGATTATAACAACAACAACAACAACAACTAGGAGGAAGACATGAAGGTGAGGAAGGAATGTAGGGAGGGTATTCTGGGAGGAAGATGGGAAACAGTGTATTAGGAATTACACAACTGAAAATATGAGGGCAGGAATAATAAAAATTTAAAAAGGAAGCCGGGCATGGATATTTGCACTTGTAACCCCAGTACTTCAGTGTCTAAGATGGGAGTGCTTTTGTAAATTTGATATCAACATGGTCTATATAGTGAGTTTCAGACCATTCTGGCCTGAATAGCAAGACCCTGTCACAAAACACAGATATGTTAACAAAAACTGAATAAAAACGAGTACGAAACACTTCCTGGTCCCTGAAGTAGACTTATAAACAAGACAAAAAGTTAAACTTAATTACCAATTTAGTGGTAGTTTTAAGGCAATGACAAAAATATAAAATTCATCAATTAATATTTACGCATCATCTTCTAGTCACTACAGGAGACTAACTGTATAACTGGAGCCAATCAGTGCCTGGCTCAAACTGCTCTGGTTACTAACTGTTCAGTAACAGATATTGGCCCAGGTAGAACACAGCTACTAAGTCTATGTAATAACAATTTATTAATAGTCTTTAAAAGAGGTAACCCTTTTTCTTTTGTCTGATTGTTTCCATTACTTCCATTGTCTTTGTAGAGTTCCTCTAAAGAAGGCGAGGGGTGGGGTGAGAAGTGGGGGCTGAGGGGAAGAGAGGCCCAAAGGGGAAAAAGGGTTGAGAGGCTAAGGTAAGAGATGGGGCTGCAGTAATGAAGGGAGCTAAAGGGGGATAGGGGCCTGATAGGACAGAAGGGGCAAAAGAGTAAGGGCTGAGTTAGGAAGAGAAGACTAAGGTAGTGGAGGGGGCTGCACAGAGTAGGTGCTGGGGAGGAGATAATCTATAGGTTAGCTTTCTACTTAGTGCTATGTGAGAACTCCTATGGGAAGACAGGTGTACATTCTCAGGAACTGAAAACCCAGACTTTATTCCACAAGTCGGGGCATAAGAGAAAAGGATGCCACAAAGCAGATGATAATGGATAGGGTCAGTGTTACCAAGGATATAGTGGATAGGGGTCAGTGTTACCAAGGATCAGCCAAGAGCTACTTTCTGTCCCCTTGCATACCAAATTGTACAGTAATTTGCTGAAAATTCAGGAGTGACATGTCCGTCGTCTAATGAATAAACAGGCCACCCATTTTTAAATTAGTACGAAATTCTTACCCTTTAAAAAATGTTCAAACACATACATCCCTTTTTAATTTTATATTGATTCCCCACAGTATAGGAAGTCAGTATAGACTTGATCCTGAGACACGTTTAAAGGGAGTAATATTTAAGTAACCATTTGGTATTGATTCTAGCAAGCAGAATAGTCTTGAAAGTATGTAACTCCAATTTCAGCAATAGTAAAAAGTTCTCAAGAAGACAGAGTTTGGATGACTTCTGAAATGGCTAAAATTGTTTTTTAAAGGTGCTGGGGAGATTGTTCACGGAGTGAAGTTCAAACAGGAGAACATGAGTTTGGATCTTAACACCAACTAGGTGGTAACGTGTTTGCAACCAAAGCAGTACGGGAGCCCCGAGGATTCCAGGGGAGTACCTCCACACGTGCTTGCAGTGTGTGCACAAGGACATATTTGAAAGGGGCATAGTCAGACCTTAGTATTTCCCAGGAACTATGTGTTTCCTTCCTCGTGCAATTTATAAATTATTTACAGTAATACAGGCAGAAGTAGGTAAAATTAAGAATTTGTTGCCGGGCAGTGGTGGCACATGCCTTTAATCCCAGCACTTGGGAGGCAGAGGCAGGCGGATTTCTGAGTTCGAGGCCAGCCTGGACTACAGAGTGAGTTCCAGGATGGCCAGGGCTACACAGATAAACCCTGTCTCGAAAAACCAAAAGA
>NC_034613.1:28299704-28307434 GCF_900095145.1 Mus pahari | reverse complement strand
GAGGCAGAGGCAGAGGCAGAGGCAGAGGCAGAGGCAGAGGGATTTCTGAGTTTGAGGCCAGCCTGGTCTACAAAGTGAGTTCCAGGATAGCCAGGGCTACACAGAGAAACCCTGTCTTGAATCCCTCCACCCCCCCCCAATAAAAATTGTTGTAGAATTGACATTTAATTTCATTTGAACCACAATAAAAACTTAAATAAGTTTGCCTTACAATCTAAGTAATGTGACCAAAGAAGTAAAAAGTAGAAATGAGTCAAGAGCATTTATCTAAATAAAAACTACCAATATCGCTATTTCTTTTTACAATATGTTTTTTGCTTTATCAAATATTGTCAAATATATCTGTAACAGGTAAGAGAAAATGCACGCATAACTGGATAATATCATGGAGTTTTAACTAATGCCTTAAACTTCATCTTCCTGTCTATAAAATTGTTTTTTTTTTAAAGATTTATTTATTTAATGTATATGAGTATACTGTAGCTGTCTTCAGACACACCAAAAGAGGGCATCAAACTCCATTACAGATGGTTGTGAGCCACCATGTGGTTGCTGGGATTTGAACTCAGGACCTCTGGAAGAGCAGTCAGTGCTCTTAACCGCTGAGCCAACTCTCCAGCCCCTATAAAATTGTTTTAAGCTTGTTATTTTAATATTGTGCTGCAATAAAGGGCTTAAAATAAGTATGAAATACTGCAAAGTTTTCCCTGTCAAATGAACACAAAAGCAGTAAAATAGAATTACAGTGTTGTCAACAAATCATGTTTTATCAAATGACATTGTTTCATTTGGAATTTGAATGAACCATGTTAAATTTAAGAGAAGGAATTTCGCTATTAGATAATGAACTTTAGGATGAAGTCACTGTTGAAACGTTGTCAGGCTTCTAAGAAGTGGAAAACATAAATTGGGTGAACTTCAGTAAACCTTCCTTCTTCTTAACTATGAGAGAAAATGGAAAATTATACATGAATAATCTGCCTTCTACATTCAAGAAAATGATTTCAGTACTTGTGCATGCCTGCTGTGTTTGTGCTATATCTCAACAATCACAGAAGAACCACACGCTTTCCTCTTATGAATGAAACCCATGGCTATCAGGGTGCTTGTATGACTGATCATGTGATTACACCAACTTTTTGGCTATTAGTCTGTCCTTCACACACACACACACACACACACACACACACACACACACACACACACACAAGCATGTGGTCAGCTCCTGAGATTCGAACTCAGAGCCCTGCACACGTTCACTCCACACTCTACGAACCCACTGAGCAAAGACCTCAGTTTTGTACATTCTACTTGAAAGGCTCTGTTGGAATGTAAAGAAAGTCCTTGAGCCACTAGCTCCACAAATGATGCTTCCTTACCTTCCTGGACCTTTGCTTCCACATATTTTATGGAGTACTCAGCTGTGAAAATTAAAAAAGAGGAGAAAGATTAATCATTTAAAGAGATATTCCTTACATTTTAATTATCAATTTGGCACTAAATGATCATATTAGGACTCAATTTCTTTTGACTGGTTTAAAATATAAACATTCACAGCTAAATGAATATTTAGAAATGATCTTACTTGAAGTGTGCAACATTTTTTACTATTTGTCTGTAGTGATGTTAAAGGCATTGTTTCCTATGTTGCAGTATAGGTGACTGCATAGCTGTGGTCAAGCACTGGGGACTCAATGAGTGCCTGGCCCATCCATTACCACTGTTACTTCAGACAATTTTTCTCTAAAAATATATTCATCTAGATCTGATGCAGATATAAAGTCAAAATAAGTGAGGGACAGCCACAGAAAACACACCATATTTTAGATGAGTAGGTACATGACTATTTTACTCATATCCTAAGAAAGTTAAGTTGAATTTTGTTTGAATTCAAAAATAAAGCTTTCCTCAATTAGAATTTAAAAAGAAAAAGGTGATAAACAGCTATAGGAATAGCGATTGATACTCAAAGCTATACACAGAAACCTGAATGTGTTGGTGCAGTAGTTTGCTGCATCCGGGTCCATTTCATCAAGTGCTTCTTCATTTTTCTTTTCTTCTCCTTTTTCTTCCTCCTCATCAATCGTCTTGTCTTCTTCATACTGTCTAGCACAATGGCTTTCACCTATTTATTTAGTAAAGATCATTACAAATCACAGAGGAAAAAATTTTGCTTATTTCCCAATCAATAGTACCATACACATCTACTTTTGCGAGAAATAAGGAGACAAAAATAGTAGTTGGGTACCTTCCTAGTGTTCATGCTATGCTTCCCTAACCCTTACACTTCTGCCGCCTGACCATTTCTCTAGTGACATTTTTCCCTTTCCTAGCAAATACTCCATGCAATGATGTTCATTTCTTCTCCTTTGAAAACTACACCAGAAGCATTAGTTACCTTGCATCCATTATACCTCAGGCAGAACATGGGATACTTGTTTGCCTCAAACATAAATTCCATAATGAATTTTTCTCAAGTCATGAATAAGAACACTTCCTTTCCCAGCAAGTGCTCCCAAACTACTTTACTTCCTTAATGCAGGGAATCAACTTTTCAAGAACTTTTTTGTTTTGTTTTTTGTTTTTTTGAGACAGGGTTTCTCTGTGTAGCCCTGGCTGTCCTGGAACTCTGTAGACCAGGCTGGCCTTGAACTCAGAAATCCGCCTGCCTCTGCTTCCCAAGTGCTGGGATTAAAGGTGTGTGCCACCACCGCCGGCTTCTGAGAACTTTTATACTTTTAAAAACCATAAACTCAAAATGAGGAATCCCATTTTCTTGTTCTTTTGTTGCTAGCCTTCCCTTCTATTAGCTCCCAAGCTCTCTTTTGGGCGCCTTGGCTACATAGTGAGCTCAAGGCCAACCTAGCCTATGTAAGACTGCTACAAAACAAACACTTGTAAAGGATGTCGTAGAACTGGCCTGGTGACATAGGCCTATGATACCAGCACTCAGTACCAACAGAGGCAGGGAATTGTGAGTGAAAGTCAATCTGTGCTATATTGAGAGTTCCAGGCTAACCCAGGCTAAATAAATGACAAGACCCTGTCTCAAAACAAATGAACCAATGCAAAAACAATGACAAAAACAACAGTTTTTTAACTAGCTCCCTTTGACCTTAGGTGCACTAACCACCCAACTTTCCCCACCAGAGGCCAGCACTGAGCAGAGTCAATTGTTTAGGCCCAGTGAAGAAGCAGCCTCAGCCAGAGCTGCAACCTCCCTTCCTCCCAGTGCCAGTCTTTGCTCTTATTTCCTGCCTCCCCACCCCTGCCCAGTACCGTTTAGCTCAAATAGGATACTAGGCCTTGTTTCCTTACCCCCTGCGGCCATGGCTTGCTCTATGATTTCCTTTGCTGTCTCTTCTTCTGCCGCCTCTGCTGCTGCCGCCGCTGCCATCTCTTCTATTGCTTGGTCTGCAGCCCCAGCTGTTGGCACCTGCAGGTAATGATCAGCTGCTTCCTCGAAAGCAGCAGGCTCCTCCAGCTCTGGAAATGTGGAGATAACCTCCTGAAGGTCTGGGCCCTGATGCTCATACTCTGCGGCCCTCACTGTTGATGGGATAGGCTCGGGTGGTACTTGGAGGTCACTTGAGTTGTCAGATTCGGAAGTGTTAGGTGAGTCCATCTCTTGGTTTTCTCGGGGGTCTCTAACCAGGATGTGGTCATAGTAATAGACACGATTGAGAATGGCATGGACCAAATCCAGAAACATAAATCGGAAGCCAGCCATTGGGAAACGACGGGCATCCACCATAGCATTTTGAGGTGCTACAACACTTTCTTCTTCTTCTTCTTCTTCTTCTTCTTCTTCTTCTTCTTCTTCTTCTTCTTCTTCTTCTTCTTCTTCGTCTTCGTCTTCCTCCTCCACCTCTTCCTCCTCCTCCTCCTCCTCTTCCTCCTCCTCAGCAACAGCTTGACTCTCCGAGTCTTCCTCAATATCCATACGGTCTCCCCCGTCACCCTCTTCCTCTGGGTTTCCTTCGGCTCCAAATTCCTCCACCTCTCTAGGATAATCGACCACTACTTCTTCAGATTCAGGTGTGGCAGAGGACGCATCTAGGCCTACTGCACCACTCTCTGAAGCTTCCTGTACCCACTCTCCCTCAAGAGTTAGTGGGTTGTCTTGGCTCTCTTCGGCTGGATCTTGATCCCTTGTGGTAGACATGACACTAGTAGGTACCTCAACAAGGCCTTGACTGACCTGAGATAATGAAGATAATGTCTACTCAGACTGCAACGGCCAGGACAACACCAGATGATGACAGAGGAAGAGATGACAACAACGAGGACTCCGGCAAAGATTGTGATTAAGAAGCTGCCGGCACCTAAAAACAAGTTGGGAATGGCGTGCTTAGAGGAGACAGGGCTTTGGAAGAGAAAGCGGGTGAAGGGACAAAAGTCTAAGATGGTACCTGAGGTAGTCCCATGTAAGTAGCAGGGATGTGACGGCCGAAGAGGCCGCCAAGGCGGAGGCCAGCGCAAGCGCCTCTGCTAACATCCGGGGACTAGACAGGAAATACTTGTGTCGTAGGTGGTGGGGGCGGGACTTATGAAGGCTACATAAACGGTTTTGTGATTTCATAGCCAGCTCTAAACTGATTTGTTGATAAGTAAAGATTGACATGGCCATCATCCAATAAATGATTGAAAGCCTTGGATGGCGGGTGGATAGGAAATACCATTTTTTTCTTTGTGCTCTTAGAAACCTGGGCTCTGTTTAGGTCAAAGTCAACCCTATCGTTCCACCCTATCGTTCCTCTCCCCTCCTCTTTTAAAGGTGTCTGTGCTAGTTATGCCAAGTGAGTGCTGGAACCGAAGAGAGCATTAGATTCCTCTAGAACCAGCATTAACGACATTTCTAAACAGTGCTGGGAACAGAACTCTCGAAAAGCAGCAAGTGTTCTTAGCTGCTGAGCTCTCTCCATCCCCGATGCTACCCTCTTTATTTTATGGTTATCAGCTAAAATATAGTTGTCCAATGTGAAGGATCCTAAGTCAGGGGAATGTAGAGAGTAAATATTTTACGCTCTGCGGGTCCTAGAGAAAGCTAAAACCTAGATTATTATGTATTTATGAAAGGAAAGAAAACATTTCCACAAACACTATACTAAGACATGATAAGTGCATTTATTTTTTAAAGGAATTAAGGTTGAGAACTGAGCTCTTGGGAAGCCAATAGCGCCTAAATGGGGTATGTTTGTGTGCTGTATCCACAAAATTGATTGTAAATGTTTATCTGTTGATCTGTAAACAGCTTTATATAGCTTTAAAAAAAACTTCAGGATATTTTATTAAGATTACAAATTCAGAGGCTGGAGAGGTAGCTTAGTGGTTAAGAGAATACCACGGCTCTTCCAGAGAACCCTGATTCAATTTTCAGTACCCAAAAAGTGGCTCACAGTTGTCTGTGACTCTAGTTCCAGTGGCTCCAATGGCACCTTCTGGCCTCCATGAACACTGTATATGCGTGGCATACATGGACACAAAACATCAATACATGTAATAATGAATAAGTAAGTAAATAAATAAACATTATTTTTTAAAAGATAGTAAATTCACTTCACAAGCATCTTTGAACTAGTGACGTGTACCTTTCTGCTGCTTCATTCTTTCACATGGTTTCAGATTTATTTTCTGACAGCTTTTGTGGGTTTGATATTTATGTACATTTATTTCTATTATTAATCAAATCTACATTTTTTTATAGCTTTAAAGTTAGAATTGAAAAGCAGATTTGCAAATCTGACTTGATCTCAAAGTGTGTGTTAAAATCAAGGCCTATTTGAATTTCTACACAAATGATTTGTTGCTCAAGTAATTAAATTGGTGATTAGTTTTTCTCTATTTTTTAAAAATCACATAATATTTTTATTAGTTCTTTGGGAAGTTCATACACCGTCTTTTGATTGTATTCACCCTACACTCCCCTCCTTACTCTTCCCAGATCCACACCTACTCCCATCCCACTCGTGTCCTCTCTTTTCTTTAGAGACTATCTTGATTCAGTGGGTATTATCATATTTGTGCCTTTCTCCCCTTCTGACATGTTCCCTGAGCCTTAGGTGTAGGGGCTGTGTTGTAAACATATTAATTGGGAGCAGGCACTCCATGGTCAGGAGATCTCTGCATTTTCACTGGTTGTTATTTGCTATCATGATCTCCACCTGCTAAAAACCAGGAAAGGTTTTTTTCTTTCTTTTTTTTGTTTTTGATGAGGGGATGAAAGCTACATTTATCTGTGGATACAAGTATTAGGACTTACATGCAATTCCACTGGCTTTGGAATGTGATAGTAAGAGTCCTCCTCTAGGTTCCATGGCCTCACCAGCCATAGGTAGTTGGCTAATACATAGTGCCAGATATATACATGTACATATACATACACACACACACACACACATATATATATATGTGTGTGTGTGTGTNTGTGTGTGTGTGTGTTTATTGCATATATATATATATATATATATATATATATATATATGTGTGTGTGTGTGTGTGTGTGTGTGTGTGTGTGTGTAGAGCCCTTCCCATTCAGTGGGCCTGAAGTCTAACTGAGTGGCTGCTGGTTACCATTGGGATATAAATGCTGCCATTGTGCTTTTCAAAATATCTTGCCATGCTGCTTACTGTTGTAGTTCATAGACTACACAGATGAACAGGACTATTAATAGTTTTCTGCCTTTGGCAGCTTGCATGGCTCCTTCTGATACTATGAAAGCTAGTCTTCAGGGAGGCAGCTTTGAGGTTGGATCCAGATTGATTCTTCCAAGCCCTGCATTCAAAGTGTGTTATATCTTCAACAACAGGGCCTTGCCTTCTTTTTCTGAAAGGCATTAAGGACCATGGCAATAGCCTATGTTGTTTTATGGGTCTCTTGGTCTGCACTGATGAACAATTCTTGAGGAGGTTTTCCATGCATGACACAGATTTTTGGAAGTAATCTAGGGTTTTTGAGGAGAGCATTGTCACCCCAATTACTATAACTTCAATTAAACTACACACACACACACACACACACAAAATTTATGTATATATATAGTTTATACTGTATAATATATATATATATATATATATATATATATATATAAAATTTAAGCATGAAATAATATAATTCCCAATGATTGTTTATTGCATTTTTATTTTTTTTCACTTTTTGTTAACTCTTTAGGAGCTTCACGTTTTGTACAATGTGTCTGGATCATACTTATTCTCCTCCAACTCATCCCAGATCCAGCCCCCTTTTCTTGTCCACCTACCTTGGTATCCTTTTTACTTTTTAAAAACTTCAGGACCCAGTTTCATTGCCCAAACATTCTTGGATGTGGGTGTGGTCTTCCACTAGTTGACTTACTGGGGTCCACATATACTCTTAGAGAAAATAGCCTCCTCCTTTCTCAGCACCTAGCAAGTTCCAAGCACTCCATGACTAATGGTGGGATTGTGTGCTCAACTTGGCTCTATGCTGGAAACTGGTCTGGCCTGGGCCTTGAATTGGTTTTGTACCTGCTGTGAGTTCATGTGTGCAGCTGCCTTGCTGTGTGTAGATGGTGTTTCCCTTCATTGAATGTGTTGCTGTGTATGTCTGGTCCTCTATTAAAGGACATACATATGCTGGGCGTGGTGACGCATTCCTTTAATCCCAGCACTTGGGAGGCAGAGGCAGATGAATTTCTGAGTTCGAGGCCAGCCTGGTCTACAGAGTGAGTTCCAGGACAGCCAGGGCTACA
>NC_034613.1:28284947-28299294 GCF_900095145.1 Mus pahari | reverse complement strand
GTGTGTGTGTGTGTGTGTGTGTGTGTGTGTGTGTGTGTGTGTGTGTGTGTTGTGTTGCATGCTGGGGAAGACTAGAATTGGAAACTCCATCCACGTGGTTTCAGGAAAGTCCTTATCCCTATTGAGTAAAGCTTTTCAGGTAGGGTCAGCTGGAGGAGAGGTACCCACATCCCTGTAAGTAACTCCTCATCTTGCCTCGGAGAGGAAGCTTAATAAACTCACTGGTTCTCCAGAGTAAACTTTGGGTGAATTGTTTCTTTGGCTCACTTTGTTTTTGGGACCTCAGAAGCAGGAATAGATATTCCTTTAAGTCTACCTCAGGGAAAGGAACTTTAGCAACCCTTGGCATAGTCGAGAGGACACAACAAAACCAATAATGGATTGGGGAGTGAAACTGCAAATAGCATTGTCTCCCATATGCAGAATGAGGTAGGCAGACACACTGAAGTTGTGTGAGCATTTTCAGAAAAAAAAATTTGATGTGGTGATTTGTAACATGCAGAGAGTGGTGAGACATGCAAGTAAGATGCAGCCACTGGGGCAGGGAATTCCAGGATGACAATGTTCTTCCAGGTGCTATGGGATGATATGCTACTTGACAGGTAGGGTCTACTCTGGGAGTATGAAGATGTTTTGGGAACTGCCAAAGGTCTATAGCAGACATTATAAGCCCTGCAAGTAGTACATCACAGTGGAGGTGCCAGCAAGCAGCTGCAGAGGCAGCCTTGCCACTGCTATGGATAATAAGATAATATCCAAGGTGGAGGAGGCATCCCTGAGAGTGACTGTAGTTATAGTAAGGGGATTGCAGTGAGAAAGAGATATGAGGTTGGGAACTTTAGCACTGGAATCTGAATTAATGGGTAAACTGGCTAAAGGAGATGGAGAAATGGAGGTATTAGCCTGGCATTTTTTTATGTCTACATGGACAAAATGGGAAAAGGGTCCAGATTAGACCATTAATACAAAGCCCCTTCTAGAAACCAAAACCTAGGGACATTTAAGGAGAACTGGGTAGTAAAAAGGGAATGACCTCCAAGCAACGTAAGATACTCCTCAAGTCTGACATTTGCTACACAGACAGGGAAAACCCCTAGTGCTGCAGGCAGACAGGGGTCTTAACAATGGCCTTCAGTGAGGGACCATGGTGGTCAAAGGATATTCTGCACTGTAATTACTGGAATCAGGGGGGAAATTGCTCACAACATACTTGTGAAGCTATGGTGCAGAGCAGATGTGGTCACTGTGAGTACTATGGAAGCAGAGGAACTAAACAATCTAAGCACACATCCATCCTTGAGACATAAGCTGCATAGCCCGAGGCAGTACACAGAATCAGCCCCTGATAGACTAGGTCATACAATCCATCAGAGAGCTTTGGTCATCGCTAGCAGAGGTTCTCATAGATACCGGGGGCAGTAAAACAATAGTGGAAGGCTAGGCACAACTCAAGAACATAGGTATTAGGAAAGCAATGTATGTTTCCCAGTTCAGAGTACCTGATAGGGCAGGGTTTATCAGAGGCCTGAGAAAGAACTGGATTCAAGGAGAACCCAGGCACCGGCATAGAGTTTTAGCAGTTTTGCGGAGCCCCTTTGGTGGGACAGGATCTTTATGTGGTAGGAAAGTCTTTGGAGGAGTTAAGCAACTTAGGCCAGCAACCAAAAGATGTTCATAATGTGGGAGATCAACCTAGAGTAAGAGAAAGTTGAATCTGAGAAAGAGCTCTTTCTGGGTTACTGGAAGGCAAATGTGGCAAGATTTGTGTTGGGCACAAATTCTTAAGGGGGGTGTGTGTGGCAGGACAAGACTAAGTCAAATTCGATGGTAAAGAACTTCTGGAAGACTTTAAAGACTGAGAAGCAGATTGCAGAAGTCCTTCATTATAGAAAGAAAGAAAGAAAGAAAGAAAGAAAGAAAGAAAGAAAGAAAGAAAGAAAGAAAGAAAGAAAGGGAGGGGGAGAGGGAGAGAGAGAGAATAAGAAGAGAAAAAGAAACAATACAGGTGAAGATTAAGCTTGTTCAGGGATGGACCATTACCCCTTCAGACTAAGCAGAATATCATGCATATTGCTGAAGTGTATGCTATGGGTGGAGATGGTTTGCCCAACCCAGGTCTCTTCCAGAATTCAGGTGTATTGAATGGAGAGGTTGAAGCTGCAGCTCCAGTCAGTGTCAATCCAGACTTTCTCTGACCCAAGGGATCAGCCTGAGAAGCAAGAACAGCAGGAGACCTGGACTTCACTTACCATTCATTAGCTCTGAGCAGGCCTGAGCCACATGAGCCAGCCTCACCAAGCTCCTCAGAGCTGGAGAAACACAGAGAGGTTCCATAGGACAGCTCCAGGGTGTGGAAATGGAATGGCTCCAATGACTGAGGGTTGTGGAAACCTAACCCACTGCCTCCTATTAAGCTCCTGTACCCAGCATGCATCTGTGAAGGAAACAATTGAATCTAGAATCTTCTCTTGTGTTAGACCTTGCTTATGCTTGACTTTAGTATCTCTTTAGTTGTGGCCTTCTGTGAATATGAACTCTCAAAGTGCTTTACCAAGGTTATCTCCACAGCGCCACCATTCATTATGCGATGGCACATGGACTTGGCACCACTGTTCTGTTGACTCTCTGCGTAAAGGCTTTGCTACATATGGATACCCTAACTCTGACCCTGAGCGTTTTGCAGATTCAGAGACTCATTTAAGATACACGAGTGTGTACCTAAAGAAGTGAGCATAGGAAATAGTTCACAAAGGCCAGGGGTTACCCTCAAAGCATTATGGTTGTGTATGGCACAAAGGACAACAAACAACAAAGTGGCTGAGGGAAACTTTACGATAGCTTGGGTCGGTAAATGTTGAAGTGTATCTAAAGGGTAGCTATGGATGCCCTCAGGAGCTGTAAGGTGGTTAATTAGACATCCCAGGGCTGGAAGTGGGTTTCTTCTCTAGCAATTGGTGGCTGCTGAGGCCACAGAGGTCCCCAAACAATAAAGACTACTGCTACAGTTGTTGATTGCATTCCAGAACTGAATGGTTAGATCCTATTGCTGAAGAGGTTGTATACTTTGGCTGCTGTGCTTTGAGAAATAAAGCTAGAACAGGGCCCAAAGTGTCCTCTCCCTTCCCTTTCCTTCCTCAAATCTGTTCATGCACCCCCCTTGTTCTTTCTCACAAATTCATGGCCTCTTTTATATTGTTATTTTACATGCACGCACACACACACACACACTCCCAAATACGTAAATAGAAGCTCAGTTCATAAAATGGTACTTGTTTGTATATGATTTCTGAGCTGACCACTCAACTCTTGGATCGACTCACTGTTTTGATTTAGTTGTTTCTTTGTCGATTCCTTTGTTTTCTTTTTGAGCCATCTCTGTATATTTTAGATACTAATCCTTCTCCACATGCATAGGTGACAAAGAGTTTTCTTCCATTCTGCAGGTATCTCTTCATGTGACTAACAAGCTCGTTTGTTGTGTTGAGGCGTCATCTTATGACGTCCTGTTTGTCAACTGTAAGCTTCATTTTAGTGATTTAGGCGTTCTATTTTTCAGTTTCAACGTTTCAGGTCTTTTATATTATGGTCTTTGGTGCATTTAGATTTCAATTTTGTTCAGGGTAAGGGATACATATCTGATCTCATTCTTGTACATTTAGGCATCCAGATTTCACAACATCACTTGTTTAAAAGTTTTTTTTCTCCCATATACACTTTTTATACTTTTGTCTAGAAGCAAATGACTGAAGTTGTACAGGATTAAGTCTGGGTCCTCTACTTCATTCCATTATCTGTTTTTGTGTCAGTACCACATTATTTTGTTACTATGGCATGGAATCGAGTATGGTGATACATCCTGCAATATTATTTTTGCTTATGATTGCCTTTGGATGCCTTTTGTTTCCATAGAAAATCTGAGGTGATATATATATATATATATATGAATGACCTTGACTATTCCATTAGAACAGGAACCTTGTTAATATTGTGCTACACTGTGTCCCCAGCATCTGATACACAAACACATCCTGTGAAGTGGACAGTGAGACAAAGAATAGCCCTCCAGAGGCAAGGACACAAAAAGGAAGGTGGGCTGAAGTTCTGTTGGTCCAAGGGCACTGTGCATCAGTGATTGTTATACGTAAAACAAATGATTATTCAACATTTTTAAAAATGTAGCAGCCTAACAGAACCTCGCGGTCTTTTTAAAAATAGCATAGCTTCACTGTATTTCTAGCTTCCCATTACAGGTTATGGGACACTCCTAGTGCATTTTCTAAAGATGGCCACTAGATGGAGCACTATGGCTCTATATCAGAATAGACGCCTGGCTTTGCCTTAACAGCAAAGAGGAAAGTAATGAAAAGATGTGGTGTGTGTGTGTGTGTGTGTGTGTGTGTGTGTGTGTGTGTGTGTGTGTATTGTTTTTCTTGATTATTCTGACTTCAGATTATCCCATTTCAAGAAGGTTTGGGGTTGTTTTTCTTCTTGTCCTACGTTCATAACAAAAATACATCAACTTTAAAGTTTTCCCCATCATCTAAACCACCTGTGCAAGCTTCACCAGATCCTCTTACTTCCTGGTCAGCACTTTCCTGACCATTTTCCTCTTATCTTTCCCCACTCTATCCTTTCTTCCTCTTTCTTTTCTCTGGTAATCATACTTCCTCAGTTTTCTTACATTTAAAATGAGGGCAAGCATAACATCGTTGAGAGGGTGTTGAAAAAAATTACGATGCACATTTTACTGGTCTGATTTGGTATGTAGTGTCTTCTTATAGTCTCACAACAATCTACTCTGATCCACACTGAAATGGAAGCTGCTTTGTTCAAACAAACATAGTCACAGGCATACCTATTTTCAGAAGTGTGTTATATAAAGGGAACTATGCTCAAATAACGCTTGGAAGGAAGAGCCACATGCACAGATGCCCTGCCTTATGTTGTGCCTCACTCACAAGTCTTTGAGTGAAGTTGAACAGGGAGATACAAAGAAGTAGGTACAAAGAACTGGGGGAAGGAGTTTTCCAGGCCCCCCATGAGCTTGCAGTGTTAGAGCCAAGCAGCCCACTAACCCTTCAGAACCTCTCACTGCACTGGTGTCATGTGGATCCATGCAGGACAAAAAAGGCAGGCAGAGAAAGAATAGGAAGACCCAGGCAAGGTTATATCTCAGCAATCCCAGCTCATAGCAATGAGAACAAAATTCAGGTCACATACACAGACAGACAGAAGGCAGACAGATGGACAGACAGAAAGAAAGCAACCAGATTTTCCTTGTCTTTCATTTTCAATGGTTAGCAAAGGGGACTGTCTTTATTTTGCTTAATTAGTTTATATTTATTCAAATATTTGTTCATTTTGAGACAGGTTCTCCCTAGCTCACCTGGAATTCTCTATATAGACCAGGCTGCCTTAAACTTACAGAGATCTGCTTGTATCTACTTCCTGAGTGCTGGGATTCAAGGCTTGTGCCACCTTACTATATATATATATATATATATATATATATATATATATTAATCTTTGATCATTTCTTTACAGTCCAGTCATTATCCCCCTCCTGTTCTTCCCTCCAACAGTTCCTCATCCCATTCCTCCTCCCCCCAGTCCCCAAGAGGATGTCCCCACACCCCCACATCCCCCCACCCCACCAGACAGTCCTCTGGTGTATATGTGTTTGGGGGGGGGGAACTCATATCAGTCCTCTGGTGTATGCTGCCTGACTGACGGCTCAGTGTCTGAGAAATCTTAGGGGTCTAGGTTAATTGAGACTTCTGGTCCTCTTACAGGGTCGCCCTCCTCCTCAGCTTCTTCCAGCTTTTTCCTAATTCAACCACAGGGGTCCCTGGCTTCTTTCTGTCCATTGGTTGGTTGGGTGTAAGTACCTGCATCTGTCTCAGTCAGCAGCTTGTTGGGCCCTCTCAGAGAACATCCATGCTAGGCTCCTGTCTGCAAGCACACCACAGCAGCAGTAAGAGCATCAGGCCTTGGAGCCTCCCCAGGCTTCTCTTAAACTCATCATGTTCCTGCCTTAGTCTCCTCAGAGCTAGACTAGCAGGTATGCATCTCTAGCCAGGTCAGGAGTTCTTGGTTCTCGAGTGGACTATGCAGAGAGTCATTGAAGGAGGCATTGTAAATGAAAATGACTGTAACTAAAGAAAACAAACACCAACTCTAGCTTAGGAAGCCCTATGCCAGCAACCAAACAATTCCCTGTGCAGTGCAGGCCACTAGTCCATGCACTGGGCTAATTCACTTTCAAAAGGGCATTTGGTACTGCTTGGCAAAATATTGCCACATCACACTACTGACCTTCTGGGAGTCAAACGAGGGTGCACATACATTGTCATAACACAGGTAACTGAACATGAGTTTGGGAAAGGGCTAAAAGCAGTGTCCTTCCATGGCTTCTGCTTCAGTTCTTATCTCCAGATTCCACTATGGCTTCCCTTGATGATGGATTGTAATTTTGAAGCTGGAATGGACCCTCTCCCCAAGTGACTTTAGGCCATGATGTTTATCACAGCAACAGGCTAGGCTGTTAGCTCAGAAATGTGTCATGGGCTAGGTAGATGGAGACACATCAGTTTGGTGGGGATGAGAGAACACAGGCTTGGAGATAGGCATGCCTACGTGGTGAGAACAACCAAGAGCCCACTCAAACAGCACAGTACACCTAAGAAAGCCCCCTGCACAAAGCTTTCTTGGAAAAGGGTGATTTGAATAAGAAAAAAGCATTTTTTCCCCATTCAGGAGTGGAAGTAGAGCTATCAGCTAGGCCATGGGGTTGCTAGGAGCTGCTCTGGCAATGGTCGCAACACTAAAGTAGGTCTTGGTGTTCTTCTGAACATAATGACACAGGACGCCAGCATCAGACAAGGCAGCTCTGTGACTATGATGGATTCAGACGAAAGCAAGAGCACTCTATAATGTCTGAATTCAGACACTGTGAATACTGCCCAAGCTGCCACAGTGACAAAACACCCCTCTCTCAGATCCTGTGTGCCTGCTGCTGCTTGCCCCATAGACCTTTAGCTCTTCTCTAGTCTGCCCTCTCACTGAATAAGATTTTATCAAGATCCTCTTGTTACAGAATGCTTGTGCCTTCCGACACGCCCAATCTAGAGCAAACCACAGCTCACTTCCTCCAAACCACCCAACCAAAGTCCAAATCCCATAATATCCTAGGGTTGAGCTGCTTCCCAGTTTGTGCTGTAAGCTCTCCCTCAGTGCAATAAGCGCCCGTGTGTGTGTGTGTGTGTGTGTGTGTGTGTGTGTGTGTGTGTGGTGACAGTGTCACCAAATGATTAAGACAATCACCAAATGCAGACAATCTTCTTGTGCAGATAGATTCATTTGAAAAATTCCCGGAAGCAATAGCATCTGAAATGACAGAGACAATAATCATAGGGCACTGTAGGGACAGAAGAAGGACTTCTTTGCACAAGCTTTTTTTTTTTTTTTTTTTTTTTAACAGTTATTGTCTGTTAGGAACTGGGAGTGAAATGACAGACAGGCACAGAGACAGAGAGTCCCTGACTCTCCTGAGAGGTTGTCTAGCCCGGGAGTTGAGAACACAGCTTGTAGAGCCAGCTGCCTGGGTTCTTATTCCAGCACTGCCACTCACCAGCTGCCAACAAAGCACAATCCCACAATCCACTGTGCATAGTAATTTCCTATTTTCCTGGTCACCCTCCAGTGAGGGAGGTGACTCAGCTATCCTCACTGCTTTTCCCACACCAACACTTGGGCCTCATCTTTCCACCTCCCAACAGACATTCATCCAAGGCTGAGTTTTCTCTGTGATTATGGCAAAGGGCCCAAGAGAAAAAGGTCCAGATTTTAGTCTGGTTAAATATGGAGCTCAGTGTAATTTTCTTATGGTCTTAGTGCCTGCAGAAAAGCTACAGCTGACGTTCATGAAAGGAATTCCCTTCTGCCTGATTATTGCTTTTTTTTTCTTCCTTTATGATTAACATTTATTTATTTGTGTAAATGTCTGTGGGTATGTATGTGTTATAATGCATGAGTTGAGATCATAGGACAATCTGCATAGTTGGGTCTCTCCTTCCACAGTATGGGTGCTAGGGACCAAGCTTGCCCTTAGTCTTGGCAGCAATCCCTTGTACCCACTTCACTGTTTTGCCACCCCTCACTTCTAAATGTTTCTTAAAAGCTTAACAAGGACATGGATTTTATGAGTTCCTCCCTCGGCCCATACTCAATTGTATTTTGAAACTTTCATTTGAGTACAGATAGCCTTATTATCAAGAAGTGAACGGCCTGTTTGAGAGACAGCAGATCACTAACAAATAGAGCAAGAACACAGCTGAGAGGAATGTGTGATAAACTCCATGGCCCTTCTTCCTAGACCCCCTCACAGTCCTTCCACTCTACCCCTCCCCTTTTCCTCTGAGCAGGTGGGGGCCCCCGGGTATCCCCCCACCCTGGCACATCAAGTCTCTGTGGAGCCGGGTGCATTCTCACCCACTGAGGCCAGACAAGGAAACCCAATTAGGAAAATGGATTTTGAAAGGCCACCTGCAATTCTTGATTCACCAGGCCTTCTCACAGAAGAGTTCTGTGTTGCTCAGGCGACACCAGGAAAGCTTTGTGCAGAAAGAGGGGCAGAATAAAATAAAAGTTAGGTCAAAGCTGTTTCCTCTGTCCTAACGGCATTTCAGAGCATAACTTCTCTTTCATATGAAACGATTAGGATTGTTAAATAATTTTAAGACCACGAGAGCCACTCAAGGGTGTTTCCCAAAAGCAGAGCTTGAAATGGACACATTTTTACTGCACTCTCAGCTTCCCTGAAAAAATACTGCCAAGCAGTCAACGGCAGTGACTTCAGATATACGTTTTCCTATACCAAGAAACAGATAACTAAGAAACAGAATCAATCACAAGTGTATGAAGAGCTGCTAGTTCTGATTTGAGGAGTATGCGGGGGATCATTCCTATGCTTCTCCCATTCCCAAACTCCCATTGTACTCTGAGCTTCTATGAGACCAAAGGTTTCTAAATCTATTACTATTTTAGTCTCCAGTCTTTATAAAGCTACTCTTCATTCCAACCTGTACACATTCATTACAGTTCCTAAACATAGTGGTGAATATCGATGAGAGCATTCAGAAACTGGAAGAGTCTCCCAGAAATAGACTTGTAAGTGCTAATGCAATTATCTTGTCAGGACCAAAATAAACAAATGTACATTCTGACGTTCTGCTTTATACGATGTGCTGGGTATAAATATCTCCTTTAGTCTAAACAGTCTTCTTGGATTGAATTAGATCTATTAGATCTCAAAGAAGTTCAGTGTGCAATGTATGACCTCGATTCAGTTACTTGACCGAAGCTTCTTAAGCTCTTCATGTTTAAGCAAAGAAAATAAGATCTGCTGCTGCTACTGAGGCATGTCTTGTGGACCAGGTGTGGTAATGTGTTTGATCACTGGGTATAGATCACTAAGTATTAGATGTCATTATTTAAAAGAAAACAAATGTCATTAAAGTGAAAAGCAGCCTGTTGTACTTGAAGATTCAATACTATCAGTGCCAGGATTGTCAGATTCTAGTTCTGGTTTGGGCATTAAATGGACATAATGGCCTTGGTTAAGTAACAGAATCTCTCTGAACCTTTAGCTTATTCCTGTGAATAAAATGAACATTGTAACTGAGGAGTTTCTAAGAGCCCTTCCAAGTTTAAATATCACCCTCAAGCAATTCTGTAAGCCCCTTATTGCAGAAAAGTCCACTTTTAATGTGAGGAAACAAATGAGCTTATTGGATTTCACAAATTTCATAACTTAGGTGATAGAACACACTGACTTCTCAACTCCGATGCAGCACACTTTGCCTCACATCTGCAATCTGTTGTTGGCGTGCAGCACAGCAGTAGTTCTGCAAAAAAAAAAAAAAAAAAACAAACAAAAAACAAAAAACAAAAAACAAAACCTGTTGAAAAAGATGGCATGACCTGAATGTGAAATCAATGAGCTCCATGAGGCCCACTGAACACACAGCCTCCCCTAGATAGTGTGTACCAGGATCTACATTGCACCCACATGTTAGCTCTGTGATCACTTTGCCTGGAGCGACAATTAACATTTTCATTGATCTTACCTTTGGCTTTCAGCGAGGGTACAGGGGGCTGTGTTCTGGAACCTGGCAGCCTTTCCATTTCCTATAACCATGATCTGGAAAGGAAGGCCCATATGGCAAGGCAGTCCTTATCAACCTCCAGAGATGTTAAAAGCACACTCTGTCCTGAAAGCATTTCTCTGGATCTAGTGTGGGAAACTTTGGAAAACCGCATAGAAGCTCACTACAGACTGTGCTTTCTTAGGAGGGAAAAGAGAGAAATTAAACGTAAAACCTTGATGAATGGGCTGTTTCCAGGGTGTGGGGGAACATAGCAAAGTAGTCTTCATTTTGAGAGCTACAGGATCTCGTATGCCTGGCACTGAGAAGGCACTCAGTGGGCAAAGGTCAGGTTCTACTGGCAGTGACAAGCAACTTTTTCATTGTTTTACAATGGCCATGCAAACCATTCCGTCAACAGTAATATAAGACTCTCAAGCTAGTTCCAGCCCCTAATAGAAGCCCAGCATGCTGAAAAGTTCATGTATTCATCATCTGCTGGCAGGGGCTCTGGAGAAGCCCATCTACTGTCTCCTGGAAAGCCTGTGCCATGCATGTGCTTACAAAGGTGCTGAGTCCTAGGCCTTTATCTTTGAGAATTTAGAAATTAGCTCAAGATACATCTCTTCTTATAAAGTGATGAAGCCCTGGGATAAAGATCCTCATTAACCAAACTCTTGGTAAATGGATTTTTAAGATTAAAAAAAAAATCAATGTTACAAAGTTATAATGGAGGGTGATATTCCACTGACTTCTATATAGTAATGATATCTGGATGCTGAGAATTCATCATTAAATTGCTGGAGTAATGATTCATATTCTTTGAGTCTTTACTATATGACAGCAACTCAGCTATTATTTTCTTTGCATTTATATATGTGTGGAGTGTGTATTCATGTTCATGTGTATGGGCACACACTATGTGTGAGTATGTGCTTGTGTGTGTACATGTGCCAAAGGTTGATGTTGCCTGTGTTTCTCAGTTGTTTTCCACTTTATATTGAGCCAGGGTCCCTCACTTTGACCTAGAGCTTACTGAGTCAGATAGTCTGTCTAGCAATCTTGTCCCAGGGATGCCCAGTCCCTGCCTACCAAGCACTTGATTTATAGATGGGATACATCAACCTGGCATTTGCTCAGGTAATGGAGATCTGAAAACTCTGATCCTCAAACTTACACAAGCCAGTACTTTTTGCCCACTGAGACATCTTCCAACCTGCAGAAATTCCTTATATGACTCATTCCATCCAAATGCCACAATGCTCTTATGATATGCTGTAAAGTACTATTTGATCTCATTTATAGATGAGGAAATTAAGCCTTAGATAGAAGCAATTTATAGATGGTAAATAAGTGGCTAATCTGTGACTCTGAACCTATAGAAGCTATTAATAATAATAATAATAATAATAATAATAATAGAAATCTAGTTATTTTGTCAATTAATAAGGAACAATATATGCAGGAGTCACTTGAGCAGAAAACAGTCTCTTCTACTGCCTGTGACTCAGCTGAAACTATGACTCATGGAGCAGTGAAGGTCACCCAGCAAGTCAGAATCATCCTGGACTTTAGTATCAGAGCCAGTGAATGAGCCCTGCAGATTAGTTGCTCTTCCCAACTGACCTGTCTCCTCCTCTCCAGTTCCCCAGATTTTTACATCCTTCAGGCCTTCACACCTCCCTCCCTCTTGCAAATTTGGTCAAAGATATCAAGTAAGGTATTTAATTGTGCTGTTTGGAGAAGGAGGAGGGAAGAAATTGGTTCTAAGACACTAAGAAGTCTAACAAATGTGCCATTTTCAGCATCCAAGAATTGAGCATCATCCTAGACCTTCCTCCCAGCACTGGCATCATTCATGAGGCTAGGAACTCTAGTCCCCATAATGGGGCTGATGTTAAGCAAAAGACAAATTTTCCTGTCAAAGGATGCTGAGAATATAGAATATATATCTCTGTCTCTCCTCTGCTATATGATCCACTCTAGAAACAGTAATCCTCAAGTACAAAATAAAACGGTTGCTTTATATCATGCTCTTAAATTCGCACGGTGGGTATAACTGGGTTGATTATTTTATTTACATTTGTTTCGCAGAAGTGTTGTCGACGTAAACCCACCAGTGTTGAACTTGTAGGCATAATGAGAATATCTAGTTACTGCAATGGGTTACAGAATGGGAAGAGTAAGGATCTGAAGGAGTGTTTAACAGAAGTTTAGTCTCTTAATCAGGGTAAACCACTAGCTCCCCAATCTGCATTAATTGCGTTTCTCATCACTGAGGCAGACTGTCCAACACAAACAGCTTAAGAGAACAACTATTTCTTTTGGACCATAGAGTCAGGGGATATCAGTCCATTGAGGCCAGAAAGCAGCTGGGTGGCTCCATGGCAGAAGGATTTGTTTTTGTTCTAGTCTCACTATGTAGCCCTGGCTGTCCTGGAACTCACTCTGTAGATTAGGCTGGCCTCGAACTCACAGAGATCCACCTGTCTCTACCTCTTGAGTGCTGGGATTAAAGGCATGTACCATTATGCCTAGCACAACAAGAGTTTTTGACTTAGCTTTTTCACACACTTAGCTTTTAGTAGAGATAGAAGCAAAGAACCCTGAACAGAAGTGGACTGGGCCATAACCCTCAAAAACCTGCCTTTGGTGATCCACCTCTACCCTCCATGCTCCCAGCCTCAGAGGTTCCACAGCCTCCCTAAATAGTACCACCAGCTATGGGGACATTCTACATCTAAACTGTAACACTAGCATGGGATTTTGTTCCAGCTTTCTTGGTTTACCTGAAGATTTGTTTTATTCTTATCCATCGCTTACTCTCAAAGCATAGTTAGCTTTAAAAGAATAAGATAGATTTCCCTCAATCCCCTACAAAGAGGCCCAGGTCTTCTTACCAACGTTGCAGATCAGCAGGGGGCCACCTGGTCACACTTTTCTAACTCAAATATTACTTTCTGTTTTCTCAGGTTTTGTCCTTTGACTCCTTGGGGCATCACACCAGCCTCTCATCCTGGGAACACTGGGGTGAAGGTCCTCCTGACAATAGGGCAATATGATGCAGCCTTGGGCTTTTGATAGTCCTACCTGCTTCTTCCTGGAGGAGTGGGCTGTGACCTCCATTTACCTTATGTAACCATTGGTCAGCCAGCTCCCATCAAGTTCTTCTCTGACCTAGTTGCCCACTTCTCTACTTATATTTCATAGGTTACAAGAGGGGCAGCAGCTTCAGGGTTGCTATAGAAACCCTTGCTCTACTGACCTTTTTGCCCCCTAGTGAAAAGTTAAACAAAAAACTTAAATAAAGCAATTCAATAAGGAATTGGATGTATTTTAAGTGTAATGTTGTCTTTCACTCTAGGGAGTGCTGGAAAGCCCGTACTTCCAAGTCAATTTTATTCCTTGGGTTTTTGTTGTTGTTGTTGTTGTATTTTTACATATCCAGTCACATATTCTAATGGAATCCTCCAAAAGGAAAAACAAAAACCTGGGAATTCTCCCTTGGCTGTCTATGTCACTGCTAAAAGGCTAACTCCATTGTCATGCCTGTATTCTATAGCCTATAACAAAGTCAACAAAAACATTTGACAATACATGAAGAAGAGAGTTGCGAGTTGGTAGATCTGAAGTCACATTTTAACAGGAACAGCTGCTGGGTATGGGGCATGCCTGTAATCCCAGCCCTCTGGAGATGAGGGGCAGTATGATCACGAGTCCAATGTCTTCCTGTGCTGCAAGACAAGGACAAACCTAAAGACAAACAAACAAAACCAAAATACAAATATACATGTATAAGTACATGCATACAAACAAATCAGCTAAGAGCTAGAGTCGGGGCCAAGAGGTGAGGCCACAAAAATCCTGTGCAACAAGGTTGCTAGGCAACTGAAAGGAAGACCCCAAGCAAGTTACTGAGCAACAGCATAAATCTTTTCTAAGAATGGAAAAGAGCCCCAAGAGTGGTAGTATTGAGGAGCTGTTTGGGGGTTTATATAGGCACTGTTATTTCCCTAACTTTCTGAAAGCAATCTTTAAATTAAAAAATAATAATATAATGTCTTTGTCAGTCTAAGTGGCATGGAACTGTGTCCTGGCTAGCTTTGTATCAACTTGACACAGCTGGAGTTATCACAGAGAAAGGAGCTTCAGTTGGGGAAATGCCTCCATGAGATCCAGCTGTAAGGCATTTTCTCAATTAG
>NC_034613.1:28192955-28283866 GCF_900095145.1 Mus pahari | reverse complement strand
AGAGAGAGAGAGAGAGAGAGAGAGAGAGAGAGAGAGAGAGAGAGAGAAAGAGAACAAAAGGAAGGTAGGAAGCAAAAACTTTAAAAAGTTATATTGGCATGATTTGGCTGTCATCCTTTCCAGTATATAACCCAAGTCCTGGGAACCCTAGAGTTATCACCCATCCTGTTCCGAATGCCCTGACTTGTATTTCTAATGTGGTCCCCCCCAAGATGCAGACCTTCAGCAAAGCAGTAGGGGCTGGACCCCATCACTAATAGATTTAGGAAGAAAGGGAATACATTTAAAGATTCGTGGTAGTTCACAGAATCCCTATGGGGGTTAGGAAACCAAGATCAAGTTTATGTAAGAAAAATGACCAACCCACTACAGGAACAGTCTGTGTTCACACTCTTAACTGTCAGCTTGCCTTGATTTAGAATCACCGGGGAGCCTGGGAGACTGTTATGTATGATTTTTAAGGATGTTTCCAGAGAGGATTAAATGAGGGAAGTTAGTGCCCCATGGATATGGGTGGCAGTATTCTATGGGCTAGAGGCCTGGATGTCATAAAGGGGGAGGCATTCCTGTTTCTTTTCTGACTCATCCTGATACAACTGAAGTGCTTGGCCATGTCTTCCCTAGACTGATGGATGGACACCTCTGAAACCATGATCCAAAGTCAATCCTTCTGTAAGGCCTTTTGCCAGAAAGGTGAAAAAGATAACGGGAACCTAGTCCATTCATGACACCACTGCAGTGTCCACCACTGGACTTTCCCTTTAACCAGCTTGCCTTATCAGTGTTGAACTAGAAACTTACTCTTTACACATCTGCTTCTGCTTCTGCTTCTGCTTCTGCTTCTGCTTCTGCTGCTGCTGCTGCTGCTGCTACTACTACTACTACTGCTGGAGAGGCTCTGCCTTTCGCAGTCGTGCATCTGATGGGACATCCCAAAATTCTGGAAGATGCGTCATATTCAGGGAAGGACATTAGTATGTTAGTCTTGTCATAACAACATTCCACAGACTGAATGGATTTAACAACAAAAGCTTATTTTCCCACATTTCTGAAAGTTAGAAGTCCAAGATCAAGATTCCAGCATGTTTGAATTCCTCCTGAGGGGTCTTTCTCTGTCTCTGTCTCTCTCTGTCTCTCTGTCTCTGTTTCTCTCTTTCTCTTTTTTTGCTTTGTACTTACATGGTTCTTTGTCTTCACACAGAGAAGACATTAGTTGGATTGGATTAAGACCCACCCTGATGGCTTTATTTTTAAGGATTTGTCTCCAAATACAGTGACATTTTAAATGCTAGGGGTTAATGATATCAACGCCGAATTTGAGGATGGTGATGTACAAGGACCAATGTTTAGTTCCCTGAGATTCCTGCCCTGTCTTGAGCACTGCTGCTTTAAAATGTCTTACTAAGTCCTTCTCTCTAGTTCTGCAAAAGGCAAGCCAGGCTATCCAATCTCCTACAATCTTATCCATTACCAGCTACAGTTTACCCAGAATACTTTGTAGCTGCATTTAACCCAAGTAAAACATATAGAATTCTTATACATCTAGATATGACAGTTTCTTAGATGAGCTTTTAGACTGCAAATTGATCCATTAAATGGCAGTTCATTCCCACATAAATTTCAATTCAAGGCCCAATGACCAGGTGACTATTATGTTCCTCAAGATAAGCTTTGGAATGCCAGCTCTCTGCACTGCCTTTGAGATGTTCACAGTGTACGTGCTCACTGTTGGTGTAGAAAGGCCGATGCTTTAATGATCAGAAATGCAATTTTTTTTTTTTAGTTTGATGTATTTTAATAGTGAACCACAGCACAGAAGACAGACAACGTTAAAAACATTTACTTGCATGCAGGACAACTCAGTTAGAAAAGTACAGTGAAAGGAGGAAATATACTGTATGACAGAAATGCTACAAACACAATTTAGTTGCCCTCAATAAGAATTACCCATCAAAACAACCCTGAGATTCCACCTCACACCAGTCAGAATGGCTAAGATCAAAAATTCAGGTGACAGCAGATGCTGGCAAGGATGTGGACTCCTCTATTGATGGTGGGATTGCAAGATGGTACAACCCCTCTGGAAATCAGTCTGGTGGTTCCTCAGAAAATTGGACATGTAGCTGAGGACCCAGCTATACCACTCCTGGGCATATACCCAGAAGATGTTCCAACTGGTAATAAGGACACATGCTCCACCATGTTCATAACAGCCTTATTTATAATAGCCAGAAGCTGGAAAGAACCCAGATATCCTTCAACAGAGGAATGGATACAGAAAAGGTGGTACATTTACACAATGGAGTACTACTCAGCTATTAAAATCAATGAATTTATAAAATTCTTAGGGAAATGGATGGAACTAGAAAATATCATCCTGTGTGAGGTAACCCAGACACAAAAGAACACACATGGTATATACTCACTGATAAGTGGATATTAACCCAAAAGTTTGGGATACCCAAGTTTGAATTCTCAGACCATATGAAGCTCAAGAAGACAGAAGACCAATGTGTGGGTGCTTCAGTGCTTCTTAGAAGCAAGAACGAAATACTCATGGGAGATAGAGGATGGGAGGGTCTTGGGAGGAAGAGAGGAGGGGGAGGGGGAAAGGGGGCAGTCTCCTGAGAGGCTCTGCCAGAGACTGACAAATACAGAGGTGGATGCTCTTAGCCAACCAGCATCCCCAATAGAAGAGTTAGAAAAAGGACTGAAGGAGCCAAAGGGGTTTGCAACCCATAGGAAGAACAACAGTATCAAGCAACCAGATCCCCCAGAGCTCCCAGGGACTAAACCATCAACCCAAGAGTACACAAGGAGGGACCCTTGGCTCCAGCTGCATATGTAGCAGAGGGTGGCCTAGTTGGTCATTAATGGGAGGGGAGGCCCTTGGCCTTGTGAAGGCCCCAGTGTAGGGGAATGCCAGGATAGGGAAGCAGCGCTTCTTCATCTAAAAAAAATAAAAAAACCAGGGGGAACTGCTACATTCTTTCCAGTAGTGACACCAACAGGCCCCCAAAACCTGGGCACTGTCCTGAGGCAAAAAGTTCAAGGAAACTCAGTCTCCTGGAATGGTGGCATTTTGTATAACGAATGCTCCAATGTCCTTGCTTTAGTTGGAAAACAGATCCATGTGCTTTCCTTTAATACATAGCCATATCAGATCCTGGGCAGTCAGTTCTTGAGCTGACCCTTGGGTCTAAGCAGCTAGTGACTGCCCTACATAGGAATTTATCACTCTCTAGGAAGAAGGAAGTTTGTGATCTAAAGAGGAACCAGGGTAGATACTTAGAACCATAGGTAGCTGAGTTTCACCCATACACTAGCATTATAATGGCCTAGGGACTATAGAAACTATGGCAAGGGCATGGAGTCCTTGCCCCCAGCTACTAACTTTAAGTGGAGATCCCAGTTGTTAACATTGAATGTTATCCCAGTTGGTTCCTGCCAGCCCTTCCAGGTTTGCATTCCTCTGTTTTGTGTACTTACTTCCCTATTTTGATGCTCAGTTTGAGAATTCGCATTCAGATACCACACTCTCTTGTGTCCGTGTCTGTTTGTCACCCCTCATCCACCAAATCCTTGCTCACCTGCAACCAGAGACCCATTCCCCGCAGATCAGGGACCCCAGAAAAGTCCATCTGCGGCAGCAGCAGGAGTGGGTGGGTTGGTGAGTAGGGAGAGGGGGATGAGACAGGGGGTTTGGGGGGGGGATATGAGGAAAGGAGATAAGATTTGAAATGTAAATAAAGAAAATATCCAATTAAAAATCCAAACGCTGGCATTGTCCAGCAAATTTTAACAGGTTTATTTATAATTGTTATCAATTTGAACTGTTGAAACGTGAAACAGTTTACTTGCATAGATGCTTTATGTCTTGCGTTTATATTAAAAGTACACACAAATGAACGTGAAGAAGCAGCCTATACCTGATTCTGCCCTCATGTTTCCATTCTCAATCATATACTTAGGTACCTTTTGATTCCAAGAAACACTATATAACAGTGATAATAGGAAGAAGAAGAAAAAAAATTTTGAGAATGAAGTGTTTCCCTTCGTAGAGGACTCTTAAGTACGTTCTCTGTGTATTCTGCATGCTAGCTGGATATATCTTTTGGCATAATTGTTACACGTTTGGCACAGATAGCACACAGGTGATATCTTCAAAAGGTCCGACCAGATAGGCCTCACTTGTCCCAATTTTTCACACCAGACACTGAAAGGGGAAGTTGCGAAACCTATGTTCAGTGGACAGATTTCAGAGTGCCACAGTACCAGGCCTGTAATGATGAGGTTTCTTTGCCCCTCCAGTAGAGGGCGCACTGTTGTGAGCGGCGTGTGTGTGTGTGTGTGTGTGTGTGTGTGTGTGTGTTTAAGACTTTATTTATTTTATGTATATGAGTACACTGTAACTGTCTTCAGACACACCAGAAGAGGGCATCAGATCCCTGTGTGTGTGTGTGTGTGTTTAAGACTTTATTTATTTTATGTATATGAGTACACTGTAACTGTCTTCAGACACACCAGAAGAGGGCATCAGATCCCACTACAGATGTTTGTGAGCTACCATGTGGTTGTTGGGAATTGAACTCAGGACCTCTGGAACAGCAGCAGTCAGTGCTCTTAACCACTGGGGCATCTCTCCAGCCCTGTGAGCAGCTTTTGTAGTCAGTTGTTTTTTAGGTGCTTTACCACCAGTGGATTTGCAGGCACTCTGCTTTGTAGGAGCCATGGTATGGGCACCGCCTTGCTTCCCCCTTGTCCTTTGGCTGCAGCTCGACAAATGAGAGGTGGCACTGGCCTTCGAGAACGCTGGCCTTAGAGAACAGTGGTAACATGGTGATGGCTGCAAACACCACTGAGACTCAATTTAACGTACCTCGAGTGATGTCCCCATGATTTCTGTTCTTCCTCCCAGCCCCAGCCCCTCTGCCACTCTCCACATCTCTGATCCCCACCCCATCCTCTTCCCACCCCTCTCCCACCCACTTCCCTCCGTTAATCCACCTCCAGTGTCTCTTTTGTTTCTCCTTCTGAGTGAGGTTCAAGCATCCTTTTTTGGGCCCTCCTTGTTACTTAGCTTCTTCAGATCTGTGGTTTGCAGCATGGTTATCCTGTACTTTATTGCTAATTTCTGCTTATACATGAACACATATACTATGTGTATCTTTCTGGGTCTAGGTTATCTCACCCAGGAAAATATTTTCTAGTTCCATCCATTTGCTTGCAAAATCCATGTTTTCATTTTTAATAGCCGAGTAGTCTTCCATTGTGTAAATGTATCACATTTTCTTCATCTATTTACTTGAGGGACATCTACCTTTTTTTTTTCTTTTTTGCAGTTTTTGGCTATTATGAATAAAGCCGCTATAAGCATAGTTGAGCAAGCAAGTGTCCTTGTAGGATGGTGGATCATCTTTTTGCTATATGCCCAGGAGTGGTAGAACTTTCGAAACCAAAGTTCAGTGGACTGATTTCAGAGTGCCACAGTACCAGACCTGTAATGATGAGGTTTCTTCGCCCCTCCAGTAGAGGGCACACTATTGTGAGCAGCGTGTGTGTGTGTGTGTGTGTGTGTGTGTGTGTGTGTGTGTGTGTGTGTGTGAGAGAGAGTGTCTGGGTCTGGGTCTTGAGGTAGAATGATTCCCAATTTTTCTGAGAAACTGACAAATTGATTTCCAAAGTGGTTGTATAAGTTTGCCCTCGCACCAGCAATGGAGTTGTTCCCCTTGTTCAGTGAAGGGTTGGGGGGGGCGTTTCTGGGATGAACTGGAGACCTGGCGTGGGCTTCTAGGAGTCTATGGGGGTGACACTAGCTGAGACTCCCAGTAGCTGTGGATATAGAGACTGTTATGGCCACCTCCTGTAGTCAGTCAGGACTTCCAGTGGAGGGAGGGGGACACCAACTAACCCACACACCAAAATTTGTCCTACCTGCAAGATATGTAAGGATAAAGATGAAGCAGAGATTGAGGAAACGGCTAACCAATGACTGCCCCAATTTGAGATCCATCCCATGGGAGAGAGCCAGCCCCTGACACTGTTAATGATCCTCTGCTATTCTTGCAGACAGGAGCCTAGCATAACTGTCTTCTGAGAGGCTTCATCCAGCAGCTGAAGGAAGGAGATGCAGAGGCCCACAGCCAAACACTAGGCAGAGCTTAGGGAATCTTGTGAAAGTGTGTGTGTGTGTGTGTGTGTGTGTGTGTGTGTGTGTGTTCCCACACACTCGAGGAGATTGAGGGAGCTAGAGAGGTCAAGGATACCAAAAGACCTACATAGCCTGAGTCCATGGGGACTCACAGAGACTGACCACCAACCAAAGAGCATGTAGGGGCTGGATGTAGGTCCCCTATATATTTGTAACAGATGAGTAGCTTGGTCTTCATGTGGCTTCTCTAACTCTGCCCTTGGATCTCTTCCCTGGTCTGCCTTGTCTGGTCTCAGTGTGACAGGATGAACTTAGATGTGCCACTCAGTATCCATGTGGGTCTTCTCTGAGGAGAAGGAAAGGGAGTAATGAGGGGAGGGGTGGTGAGGGTGGGACTTGGAGAAAAGGAGGAGGGAGGACTTCTATTGGGATGTAAGTGAATAAATAAATTAATGAAAAAAAAGAGTTGGAGTAGTAACTTTTTTTTTTTTGAGTTTTTTGAGACAGGGTTTCTCTGTATAGCCCTGGCTGTCCTGGAACTCACTCTGTAGACCAGGCTGGACTCAAACTCAGAAATCCGCCTGCCTCTGCCTCCCAAGTGCTAGGATTAAAGGCGTGTGCCACCACTGCCCAGCGAGTAGTAATTTTTTTTTAGGATGTTTCATTAGGGTAAGCCCAGAACCCTTGACCTGTGCAGAAAAAAATATTGTGGATGAGTCAGTATGAAGAAAGTTGGGGCGCATTGACTAAAGATGAGTTAATACATACTCATCTAGGCTTCTTAGGAGAGACAGTCATGTCTAATTGTCTTGAACAATAGATACAGAGTTTTCTTTTTATTTGGGGTGTTTGAAATCCTCTTAATCAAAGGATGCAATTGAAACTAACCATGCTCAATGACAAAGCAAAACAAAAACAACAAAAAATCCAAAACGCTTAAAAATTAGGCAATGTTTTAAAATTAAGTAAAAATTATTAGATTATTTATTTCTTCCATAAAAACGTCCTTTTGGGGCTGGAGAAATGACTTAGCAGTAAAGAGCACTGACTCCTCTTCCGAAGGTCCTGAGTTCAAATCTCAGCAACCCACATGGTGGCTCATAACCACCCATAAAGAGATCTGATGCCCTCTTCTAGTGTGTCTGAAGACAGCTACAGTGTACTTACATATAACAATAAATAAATCTTTTCTAAAAACATCCTTTTGTAGATGAAATCCCAAGTTAGATTAGGAGGTACCTGTAATTATTAAGATTTATGGATGAGAGAAGAATGCTGATAAGGTCAAAAGTCAAAGGTCACATATGTTTTGCTCCAGCATAGCTTATTGAATGTTTTGATACTTTTGTTTTCCATATCATTCAGAAGAACGAGTATTGTGTCTGCAGGCAATCTTCATGCCAGTCTTACTTTGGTCACTTGTGTTGAAACTCTTTTTAAAATTATTATTAGATATTTCATTTATTTACATTTCAAACGTTATCCCCTTTTCTGGTTTCCTCTCCAAAACCTCCCTATCCTCTCCCCACTCCGCCTGCTCACCAACACACCCACTCCCGCTTCCTTGTCCTGGCATTCTCTTACACTGGGGCATTGAGCCTTTACAAGGCCAAGGGCCTCCCCTCCCATTAATGACCAACTAGGCCATCCTCTGCTACATATGCAGCTGGAGCCATGGATCCTCCCATGTGTACTCTTTTGTTGGTAGTTTAGTCCCTGGGAACTCTAGGGGCACTGATTGGTTCATATTGTTGTTCCTCCTGTGGGGCTGAAAACTCCTTCAGCTCCTTGGGTCCTTAATCTAGTTCCTTCATTGGGGACCCTGTGCTCAATTCAATGGATGACTGTGAGCATCCACTTCTGCATTTGTCAGGCTCTGGCAGAGACTCTCAGGAGACAGCTATATCAGTCTCCTGTCAGCAAACACTTATTGGCATCCAGAATAGTGTCTGGGTTTGGTAACTATATATGGGATGGATCCCCAAGTGGGGCAGTCTCTGGATGGTCTTTCCTCAGTCTCTGCTCTACACTTTGTCTCCATATTTCCTCCTGTGAGTATTTTGTTCCCCATTCTAAGAAGAAGCAAAGCATCCACACTTTAGTCTTCCTTCTTTTTGAGCTTCACATGGTCTGTGAATTGTATTTTGAGTATTCCAAGGTTTTGGTACATACCATGTGTGTTCTTTTGTAATCGGGTTACCTCACTCAGGATGATATTTTCTAGTTCCACCCATTTGTGACTGGTGCAACGATAAACAGGTAGATCAATGGAATAGAATTGAAGACCCAGAAATGAATCCATACACCTATGGTCACTTGATCTTTGACAAAGGAGTTAAAACTAGTGGAAAAAAAGACAGCATTTTCAACAAATGGTGCTGGCTCAACTGGTGGTTAGCGTGTAAAAGAATGCAAATCAATCCATTCTTATTTCCTTGTGTTGAAACTCTTTAACTCTACATCAGCAAGAAACACATCCTAGATCCCAAAGCAGAGGGCTTCTGTCTCCTTGTGCCTCCTTTTCCTTTTTCTTCTTGTTTTTCTTTCTATTTTTATATTTGCAATAGTCTTTTGTAGTTAACTCACCAATAGTGGACTTCGTTAGTGTACTCTCATATGTACTACTGTATCTTGATTATATTCACTTCATTATCATCTCTAGCCATACTACTTGTACCCACTGATTGCCTGTTTTCTCAATAGTCTCCTTTTGTATGAAAGATAGATTCCACATATTAGTGAAAATGTGGTATTTATCTTTCTTCCCTACTGTCTTAGTGAGCATGGTTGTTATGGTGAAACACCATGACCAAAAGCAACTTGGAGATAGAAGGGCTTATTTTGCTCTGTTTCATATCACTGTTCATCATTAACATCAGTGAGGGCCAAAACCTAGAGCAGAAGCCATGGAGTATTGCTTAATGGCTTGCTTTCCATGATTTGCTCAGCCTACTCTCCTATAGAACCCAGTGGTTGTTGCACCCACAGACACTACCAAGGTAAGTAATTGACTGGGCTCCCTTACATCATCCACTAATTAAGAAAATGCCCCACAGACCTACCTACAGCCTGATTTTATGGCTGTATTTTCTCAGTTTAGGCTCTCTAGAGAGAGGAGAGAGCCTAAACTTCCTATCTTGTGTCAAGTTGACATAACAGCCAGCACACTACACTCTCCTATTCACTCCTTTTTTCTCCTCATAGTTTCCTTGCTTTTAGGTCACATAAGTATGTGTATACATACATAAATATTAAATCTAGATCTTCTTTGGCTATTCTGCTTCACATGCTCAATGTGTCAATGCCAGTGGCCCAAATGGGGACGTGATCTTACTTTACCTCTTCTTGTGATTATTGAATACAGCTATATAAATCTGTAACTTTCAAAAGAAGCCACAGGAATTGTATTTATAGAATCACTGAATTTACAGCAAAACAGGCTATTTTGGTGGCTTAATTTTGCTGAACTTTAGACCTTTAGATATTGCTGGTACTTACTTCCAAGAAGGTAGGTAGTATTTGCAATGAAGCACAATTTAGGGGTGGAGAGCCTACATGTCAATCAAATGGAGCAAAGTGTTTTTAAGTGCTTTTCAATGCACCAATGGCATTTACTGGTAAATATATGTGTTTAAGTGGAAAGGAAACAAAAGTGCCTAATCTGTAAATATAGATTGGCATAGGAAAGAAAATTGGTAAGCAAAAATCTGGAGAGTAAAAGGAAGTTTGGAGACACCAAGGTACATAGGGTACCAGGGTCCATATTACACCTTGAGATGGTCACAGACAAGCATCCTCCCTTCCTGTCCTTCCTCCATCCTTCCTGGGCCTAAAGAAATCAAAACATAAGAAGGTAATGTTCCTTCTGGGACTACAGGTTCCAGGGTTGGGTGGTACCCAAGGGAGGCTTCCCCTTCTCTGAATAAGGGGGGTAGTCAGGGGGGAGGGAGGGATTTGCCAGGGTGGGATTTGGAGGCGAGGAGGTACAGAGACTGTGTTTAGGATGTAAAGTGAATAAAAAATAAATTATTAAAAAAAAAGGTAATGTTTCAGCTTCGGGGAGTCTGTGGACTTAAGGTGCTTCTCTCCTTTTCCACAACTTTCATTTTGTTACTGAGAACTTACTCTTTTTTTTTATTAGTATTTTCTTTATTTACATTTCAAATGTTATCCCCTTTCCTGGTTTCCCCTCTGAAACTCCCCTATCCCCTCCCCACTACCCCTGCTCACCAACCCACCTACTCNNGCTTCCTGGCCCTGGCATTCCCCTACACTGGGGCGTAGAACCTTCCTTCCCAGGACCAAGGGCTTCGGAGAGAACTTTCTAGGGAATCATATTTGGCCCTGGGAAACTCAATGGAGCCAGGAAGGATCCCAGAGGAGAGGAACCAGAAACTGACAGCTTTGAATTTACTGGAGGCTTCTGGAACAACTACAACTAGGACGGGCTTTCTTTAAAGATGGCCCAATCCAATTCTCTAGGGAGAAAGCTATGCAGCCATTCTGGGTGGAAGACTTGGCTTAGAAAGGGAGCCTTTGGCTTAAGTGTATTGTATCTCCTTTGAATCATAGACTGTCCAGTTGGACACAGAATTGTGCAGTTCAACACAGACCACCATTCCCTCTGAGGCTTAATTGGCCAAGAATTCTGAGTTTTCTCTACTACTCCATAGATCTGTTAGAATAAAGAAGATCGGGTCCAAGTAGATGGAGGTTTCCCATCATTTTATTTTACTGGGTTTAAGACAGGATCCATGTTACCCAGGCAAGCCTTAAACTCATGATCCCCATGCTTCAGGATTCCGGAGTAACTGACATTATAGTTGTGTGCCAATGTGCTCAGCCTTTTTGTTTTATGCTGTTTCCTACTTCCTTTGTTGTTGTTGTTGTTGTTTTGAGAGGGAGGGAAGTTCTCATTATATTGTCCAAACCAACCAACTCAAAATCATCCATGTTGGGCCTCTCTATAGGGAATTACAGGTGTAATGACAGTGCACTTGGATTATCAGTTCTTTTCTCTTTATTGGGACTTGAACCCATGGCCTTATATATGCTAGGTAACCAATCCATCACTCAACTCATTTTTCTTTCCTTCCTTCCTTCTTTCCTTTCTTTGCTCCTTACGTTTTTTTTCTTTAAAAATGCCTCATTAGTTCACCTTCATCAGACTCCTGAGCCATACAGGTAGGTGCAAGTTGTCCTCAGAGAGGCTCCACCCAGCAGCTAAGACAGACACAGACACCCACAGCCAAATAGTGGACTGAGCTTGGGGACTCTTATGGAAGAACAGGAGGAAAGATTCCAGTCCCTGAAGGGATAAGAATTCCAAAGGAAGACCAACAGAGTCAACTAACCTGGACCCTTGGGGGCTCTCAGAGTTTGAACCACCAACCAAAGATCATACACAGGCTGGACCTAGGCCTCCTCATTCATATGTAGCAGATGTGCAGCTTGGTCTTCATGTGGGTCCTGAACAACTGGAACAGAAGCTATCCCAAAAGCTATTGCCTGTACCTGTGATATGTTCTTCTAGCTGGACTGCCTTGTCTGGCCTTAATGGGAGAGGAAGTGTCTAGCCTCCCAGACTTGAAGTGCCAGGGTAGGAAGATAACCAGGGGGCCCACACTCTCAGGGGAGAAGGGATCAGGGAAGGGTTGTGGGTGGGGGTGACTGGGAGAGCTGCAGTGAGTGGGATGTAAAGTGAATAAGTAAAATTAAAATTAACAAAAAAAAAAGAAAGAAAAGAAAAAGTCTCATGAGTCTCAGGCTGGTCTTGAGATAGTTATGTAATGGGGATGATAGCAAGCACTGTAACCAACTGAGCTACATCCCCGTCCTCAGTTCATTTCTTAATTGTCTCGTTCTTGTGTCGTTTTCTCAGTGGTAAACTAGAACATGCATAAATGCCATTAATTGCACAACACAAAAATCAGCACTGCAGAAAAAAAAATGGAACACATTACTGAAGTTTTCTCACTGGGGCAAGTTTGGTTAATATCACACATTGGCCCAGTGAGCTTATCAGTTTTCCTATCATGCAGTTCCTGCTGAGCTAAAGCTGTAGCTCAATGGTAGAGTGCTTGTTTGGGCGTGTGAGACCTTGGGGTCTATCCTCAGCACCATGCAACAGGTTAGTGATTTGGACCTTTAAGTTATTTTAAAAAGTTTTTGTTTATATTTATTTAATTAGTGTGTGTATGGATTCTAGGGATTAAATTTAGGCCATCATGCTTCACCCCTTCAGACATCTCCTCAGCTCACTTTAAACTATATTCTTGATAATGAAAAATTTAAAAAAGCTTAAATTAAAAAGTTCACCAAAGGACTGGTGAGATGGCTCAGTGGGTAAGAGCACCTGACTGCTCTTCCGAAGGTCCGGAGTTCAAATCCCAGCAACCACATGGTGGCTCATAACCATCCGTAACAAGATCTGACACCCTCTTCTGGAGGGTCTGAAGACAACTACAGTGTACTTACATATAATAAATAGATAAATCTTAAAAAAAAAACCAAAAAAAATTTTAAAAAAAGTTCACCAAAAATAGTTGTGAGAGGGCAAGATAAGAAAAATTCAAAACTACAGTTGGGGTGATCTGAACACAATACAGCAATGTTTTAGTACAAAGAAATTTTACTAGATTACTAGGCAGATTATTGAAAAATGTCTCAACCCTTAGCTGAGGAACTGCTATTGGGAGAGGGGGAATCCTTTCTCTTTGGAGGTGTGGCCCTATGTTCCCTATGCCACTGTGGATGGCCCCATCTCCATACACACACAGCATGAATTGCACTCAGAGGGTTAGAGAGAAAAAGGAGGTGAGTTTCATAGTTAGAAAGGAAATGCAGGGGAGGTCCAGGAGTTGGGGGAGGGTGTGGGGATGGATATGACCAAAATACACTGGGTTCACCAACAATTTTATCAAAGAATTTTAAAAATGTTCCAAAAAGAAACCCCCAATAAATGCAGAAGTGGGATAGCTGGAAAAGAAAGAAAAATGCTTCAAAAATATTAATATAAACAAAGTTTCCCAGTGTTTTTTTGTTTCTTGTTTTTAAACATGCCGTCTATAGACAGGGTTTTAGAACATATTAGTCACATATTCACAGCTGCCTCATTGTCATAAGTGTAAAGGTTTGCTGCTAGGGTGCAGACCTAGTTCCATGAAGAACTGTTTTCATGTATATTGACTTATTATTTAATCTTAGTAATGTTGAGGGTTGAATTGAGGCCCTGGCTCATGCTAGGCAAATGCTCTACCACTGCCCCACATACCCAGTTCTTTGTCATCAAAATATATTACAGCCAATGGAAGAACAGAATACATGCTACCATGGCTTCTTTTCCAGCACCACTGAAACCAGTTTGCTAATTTTGATCTGTGATGGTAGGAATGGAAACCAGGGTCTTTTGTATGCTAGGCAAAGCGTTCTGCCTGAGCTGTATCTGCCCCTCAACCGTGTGAGTGTGTGTGTGTATGTGTGTATTTGAAACAAACAAGATTGCACTGCATGGTCCAGGCTGGCCTTGAACTCACTCTGACCCTGATGCAGGCCTTGGACTTGCAACCTTCCTACTCCAGCTTCCAAAGCAGTGAGGATGGCAGGCCTGCACAATTAAGCCCACTTTTTAGTTTTTGGCAGAGAGCCTGTAATCCCTGTGCTTCAGCCTCCCAGTAGCTGGGACAGTAGTCCTATATCAACAGGTCCACCCCAGCCAGTTAATTGTTTTTCTAAGATACAATACACTTTAGTAGACACAGACAACAGGAAATTTGTGTTTAATGAACAAACTTTTTTTTTTCACAGAGACCATCTATATCACATTGCGATTACAACGTAAATGAGCTGAAACTATTTTGTGCAGATTTAGAAGAAGGGAACCCTTTTAAAGAAATCAGGCATAGAGAGGTAGTTGAATAGTGTTGGTGGGGAGGGAACGTTATCTTAATTTCCCTTCAACTTCAATGACCATGGAAAAGTAAAATGGCTGCTTAACAAACAAATGGAAACCAAACGCATATACACACTTGCCACTGTCTAAGTGGCTTGCTAGATATTTTAGTTCTGGCATTACAAAGCACAGCATACACCAATGAAACTAGTCTAACAACAGCCAATGGTGCCACGCTCAACTATTTACTATCTTTTTATCTCACTGGTTGTCATCATGGCTTGAACAATAGATGAATGTCCACAGACTTTTAAGATAATGCATAAGGTACAGTGTTGCTTTGTAAACTTCTTTTAATCACATTTGTGGCTGCAAACAGGTTTTAAATGCTACAGAGTCATGAAGCAAAAAGCTTTAAAGTGACACCAAGAACAGCGGTTCCAGGCACTTCTCTCTGGAGGTTATTTTAACATGTTTGGAAACACCCACTTGTAAGTGAAAAGTTCTTCATTTCATTGCTGGATGTGCACAATCCAGACTATTAAGTAGTTAAGCAGTAGACTGAGTGGGACCTATCATTCTAAAAGGAATTGAATGTGTACATTGTGCATTGCTCCTTTCCATTCCTGCCCGCTGAACATTAGAAATGCCAGAAAGCCAAGTGTACAGAGCTGTCTCCTATCCAGAATCTAAACCTCATTCTCTAGACCCAAGAATGGGCTTGCAGCCTGCCCATTTCTACCTTGAGGAGTTGAAATGGACACACAGTCCACAAGCTGGGAACTCAGGGATGAATCTATGGCTAAAATTCACATGCTGGAAATGGAGTTGGCACAGGGAATGCAGTCTCCAAGGGGGTCGCAGTCTATCAACAGGACACAACTTGTTGACAGGGGTGCAGTGACCCAGCCATGGGAGTTCTGAGGCTTCTGTGGCTACTCACAGGGGATTATCTGAACCCAGGGCAGCTCCACAGGCAGAGGTGGCAGCACCACGTGCTCCATCACAGCTCAATCCCGCTACTGAGGCAGCGCGGAACTCGAAGCACGTGACCTTCAGAAAAGGCAAGCTACTGGAATAGTTCTCTGCTCCACTAAATGAGGAACAAGCATCTTTTTTTTTCTTCAAAGTATCCACTGCAAAGTAGTTTCTTCAGTTTTCACTTTCTACATTTTGCTGGTTTTTAGCTAGCAGCAGTAGTACGGTACAAAGCAGAAAGGCATAAGGTCTGCTTGCTACCTAGGGTCTTTTTGTGTGTGTGCACACAGGCACAGATACATACATACACACACACACACACACACACACACATATACACACACAGAGAGAAAATAATCTACAAGGTCTGGGTCAGCCATGAATTCAAGATAGAAAGACTAACCCAAGAAAGTGGCACTGTCTACAAGGGGGACTCTTTACCCTTCCAACTGAGATATAGTTTTTATCTCTGTACGTCTCATGTCTGAGCTTAGAAACAGAAAGTATCCACAGGTGTTAAGAATGGTCAAGCTCAATGGATTAGCCCACTTATGTACATCCCAAAGAAAATGAAAGCCTAGTACCCTGCCGTTACTATTATTGCAACTTGAGCTGGCTGGAGAACCACCCAACCTGGATCCAGGCTCAGAGGAAAGTGCTATTTAAGCCCAGCAAAGATTTCCATGTGCTCTTGAGTATTCTCTTATCAAAGGAATTGTATCAAGAAGCTGAAATCCACTTTCCCCCGGGATTAGTGAGAGATGTGTTGGACGGCTTCATTTGACTTCACCTGGAACTTCTCATTTTGAGCTCTTAGGGGTTGTGTGATTTGTTTGCCATGTCTATTGAGTAAAACATATATAACACAAACTGTTCAAAATGTTCAAAGATCTGTCACATTGCGGGTACCGAATCAAGCTTGGCCACTCACTGAACATGTTACATAGGCATATTCTATAAAATTGTCCAGCCTCTGTTTTCTTATCTATATATCTAATGATGCTGTCTAAAAGGTTATTTCATGTGTTCAGGTGAGTGAGATCAAGATCACTCACTCAGTTTAGTACCTGGTACATGGTAGGTTTTCAGTACATGTAGAGCCTGTTATTTGGGGCAGCAGAAAGAAATACTATTGGCTGTGTACAAACTCCATGGATGGTGAAATCTAATTGTTCTGAAATCTAATTGTTCTGGTTGAGATTCTCAATATATGAAGAACAGGGAGAGATGGTTTTGGTTATTCTTACAGAACCAGAACTTAAGGCTTCCATTCTATCAAGAACTCGAGATGTCCCCCAATATAACACTATTTTTTAGCCCTAATTAAAATAGGAACAGTTTTCTTAGCATAGAAATTAGTCCCTACAACTAACTCTCATTTTCCCCCCAGTCTTTTAATTTCCCTTACATTTCTTTTATTTTTACAGTACTGGAGAGAGAATCCAGCACCCCATGCATGTCAGCAACAGAGATGTATTCCCAACTCTACTTTGCTGGTCTTAACTCCAATAGGAGTCACTTGCAAACTATCAAGTTGTGGTCCAAGAAACAGTGGTTTGGATTTACAGTAGGGTGCAAATGAGTATTACAAGTAAAAGCAGTGCTTCATGCAACTGTAGACCATTGATGATATTCTGCAACATGGCTGATAATTGTTATAGTTTACCAAATATCTCCCAACATCAAGGCACTGTGCTAAGTAATTTCTGACATGGCCCATTTAACGTTCCTAACAAGCCTATATACTATTAATATCACTACAATTTCATTTTTTAGTAAAATATATAGAGCACTACCCAAACTTGCCTACAATCCTTGTGAAAGGGCCATGCTAATCTTCTCTGTTTCATTCTAATTTTAGTATATGTGCTGCTGATGTGAGCACAAGTACCATTTCATATATAAGAAAACTGGGACTCAACGGAAGCTAAATTACTTGCCAAAGTAACATATGTAGTAAGTGGGGAAGCTTTTGCTCCTTTGTTGTGTTTGCACTATAGAATAGGAAGCAGTCATACTAGGACTTTGCTATAATATGGCTGGCTGGGCATCAGGTGGCAGGGAAAATCCTCTTAATGTCCCGCTCTCTGAGCCCTGTAGACTTAACTTGGATAGTATCTACTTCTTTATTTACATTCCCTATACTTGCATCATTCTTCACCAGCCCAGATTATTCCAAACATCCGACCTGGCAATGCTCTGACATCACAGCCTCCATCAAGCAAGTGTCAGTGATAAAGTTGCTTTCTGCTTCCATGAGTCTCTTTTATAGCATTTAGAGACCATCTCTCTCTCACACACAAGCCCCACCTCTTCCATGTTTCTGGTGGTTATAGAAGAACCTAGACTGATCCTTGAAGCGCGCGCTCTCTCTCTCTCTCTCTCTCTCTCTCTCTCTCTCTCTCTCTCTCTCTCTCTCTCTCTCACAGAATGGAGGGGCTACATTTGAATAACACACCATAGCTGTCCAAAATCACCCGGGAGTAGTTTGCATGAGAAACAAAATATGACAATTCACTTTTTCTAACTCTCATTTTCTCCTCTGCCACTATAACACTCCCACACTCTATTTTTCAGGTTTCTCTGACACTGAAGGACTCAGACTAGCACTAAGCTCAGAAACACTACTCCCATCTCTTCACTGTCTTTTCTCCCCCTGCATTGAAATCTTTGGCCCATCTTTACCAGGGGGGAAGGCAGTGTTTACATAACACCATGGATTCATTCTCTGGATTTTTTATAGTAATTTAAAAGGGGTTCTAACCTATTCAGTTTCTTCACACTTTAAGAATAGTCTCTCAAGTATTCCAGCACATATTGGTACAGGTTTTAAACTTCAGAACTCAGAAGATATGGGAGAGGTATGCCAAATTGAAAGCCATCCCCTCTGAAAAAACAGGCAAATATTAATCTCTCAAATATTAATCTCTTCCCTAACTGCACTGGGGAGAAATTAATACTCTTCTAATCAGATTGCCTGAAATAAATACCTATAGTAGATTGTAATAAAAAGACACCTGTGATTCATCTATCTGATCTTGAATATGTCTTTCAACATTATTCTGTATTACACATGGAAAATGGATTCTTTTACTTTACTTTGGTATACCCCACAATTTATGCCAAAGCAATTAAGTATTTTTCTATTCCTTAATTTAAACCGAAAATGTGGAATCTGTGAAGATGAATTACTTTAGAATTCTTCTGAAGTTCTTTTAAACTTAGTCCACTAGAATAGACCTGAACTATATAAAAAAAAAAAAGCCCAAGAACTGGGATTAATTCAACAAAAACTGAGTAAAGAAAGAACATTGCACATGGTTAGTACTGTTACCCTCCCTACAGAGTAAGCCACATCAATAAATAAAGCAATGGACTTTTCAGTAATGTACACTTAAATAGTTACAAACATATATGTAGAAAAACGACGCAGTAGTGCAAAAAATAAATTATTAAAACAGAAAGAAGTATGAACATTATTCTTTACAATGCTTTATAAAACCTGAACCATTTGAAATGAGACCTCAAGTCAGTGAAAAAATGCAGTAACATTAGTATCTCTGCTTGACATTTCAACCACACACTCATTTAGCTATGAAAGACAAGCCACTTTTTTAACTTCAGAAAAATTGATGCTAAACATCAACTCTTTTTGACTTCTTCACACTTCTGCTGTTTGTGTGTTAGCACAGTGTGTCAAGAAGCATTGAAGACAGTAAGTCAAACAGGTCACATCCTTTTGGTCTTTCTACCTCATTTCTATGTGGTCAAAAAGAATAACAACATCTATCTAGGGTACTCTCTTCTGTTAAGGTGTTATTGCAATTAGATATGTTTACAAGAACATTGCCTCCAGGCAGTGGAGAGGGTGGAAATTCCTCTTCCATAATCCAGTCCCTTTAATTTTGGTTTCTCGATATGAAGGCCAGGATACGCCGAATACCATTCAGTCTATCCTTTAAGGACCTCATTGCTAGGAAGGGAAGCTGAGCTCTGCTTTCCAGAGGAAGAACCGCCAGTGTCCACCAGCACCAGGCTGGACCATTCGGATTAACCTGCAACAGAGAAACACAGTTCATGGATCCCATGTAGTCCATGTTTAGAAGTCCACATGCATACAGTAAAGCATCACACATGGAACTGCTTCTGTGTGTGGCACAGATTGCTGAGAGTCTCCAGCAATTTTTTTTCCTCTTTTATTTCAGCTAAGCATGCATGGTGGCAGGAGGTAAGGAAAACTGTTAGTTCTCAGGCATCTTTGCAGCTAGGTGAGGCCATAAGGTCAAATTTTGGCTAAAAACAAAGAGAAGTGATACATTTAAGTTCCCATCATGTTATGGGAAAAGAACATGTAGTCTCTGCCTTCCTGTTTCATCCAATTTTTAAAATTTCTTTTAAATGTTTTTAATTATTTTATGCGCATGATGTTTTGCCTGCATGCATGTCTGTGCACTACAGAAGTCAGAAAAGGGTGTCAGATTTCCATTAACTGGTGGTTTTGAGCCACCATGTGGGTATTGGGACTTAAATCTGGATCCTCTGGAAGAGCAGCCAGTGCTCTTAACCTCTGAGCCATCTCTCCATCTCCTCCCATTTCTCTAGCAAGACTGAAGACGTGGTGATGATCAGTCTTTGTCAATCAAGAAAAAGTAACCCTCTAAAGATGGCAGAGCTTTGTGATGGAAGAGCTCTGGTTCCTGAATGCTCTCTTGGAATAGAACTGCCTTAGGACTCCAGGACTGAGGCCTTCTTTCTCATTTGAGCCACAATCATATTTAGTACTTGTTAAAACCAAGGAAATCAACATTTTAACAGATTCACTATGCTCCCTAGGCTGTCCCTTCCACTTCTCAGGGTCTGGTTAGATCCTTTGGACTGATCCATTTAAAATTTGGGCCTTTAATCCTATGACTCTCTGGCTTGGCATGTCTTTTAACTCCCATCATTTTTTTTCCCTTTGGTGGAAGGCTGTATTCTAAATCTACCATGTCACTAACAGAGCTATAGCTATCTTCTCCCCTGTAACCAAGAACTATGATTTCCAGTCTCAAAGAACAGCAAACATTCCAATTAGAAAACACATTTGTGTTAACCCTCAGGTTTTCCTTTTAAAAAGACATTTCGCACTCCTTATCAATCCTTCACCAAAATTTTCTTTGCCATAAGCTTCCTGAGCACACATTTTAGACATTTATTACTAAACCTCAAGTGAGTTTTCTTCCCACAACTTTCAAAGCCAAGTCAGCTTTCAGCTTGTAGAGAAGCACATGCGGCAGATTTAACTCCTTCCATGTGAGGTTAATTCACTCCAAATTGTTTCATGTGTTTCTCCCTGAATGTCTGTGAACTCTTGGCTTCTCTGTGTCTTTAGCTTCATGTGGACACTACTAGGTTGATCCCTCTGAATATCCCCAGGATCAGCAACAGAGATACTTAAGCTGATGTTAACACTGTGGCTGTTTCTAAGAAACCTCCCACTAAGGTACAGCATCCTTATTCGTGGAACTGCTTGGGGCGACAGGGTTAGCTAGAGCAAGCTGGATGAGTTTTTGTTGCTGCTGCCACCACCAAGGCAACACGATAGCAAAACTAATAAGGAAGGAAATGATTTGAGCTTGCTATGTCATTAAGGCCTTATGAATCACACTGAGGCATCTGTGTTTTCTCCTGTGGAAGATGTGGTTAGCATTGCTGATCTCTATCTTTTGCCTGACTGGGAGAGAATGTTCCTCAGCAGGTAAAGGGGGAACATTAAGCTTGAACATGACCTTGTTCAGAGTTATGCTGGCTTCTTGAGTCACAACAGCCAAGAGCTGGATCACCAGGAAGCACTTGGTGGCCTTGCTTTCTTTAGAACATGGGAGTGATGCCTCTGTATCAGGAAAGGGAAAAACCACTTTGTGGTCTGAGGGAAGCAAGACACCTCGGCCAATTAGGAAACAGAGAGGCATTTTGGAGCCTCAGAATGTAAGAGGGGGAAGAACTTTAGAGATTCTTAATGATTCTTTCTGATTTTAGAGAAAAATTGAAAGAGGGGAAGGGATTTACCCAAGGTCATAGTTAGAAAGGTAGGCAATGCAGTCTTGGCAGAAGGGTCAGAATGAATGAAAAAAAAAATATATATATATATATGCTGAGTTTTCTGTAGTGATAGAATCAGGAAGCATGCATTAAAAAAGAAATCAAAGAAGTTACAGGAGTGATTCCATGGGACAGCCAAATTAGAATATGAAGAAAGGTAGCATTAAGAATATATATTTGCATAGGCCATCTAATCTCCAAACTGGAGTTCCCCACAAACATTGCCTGATTGAAAGCAGAGAGGCAAGGCTTGGGGAAACCAAGCTCTACCAGCTTTCCTAGGAGACTGTGGATCTGCAGCTTGAGCTCACAGAAAGCTGGTCCTCACAGTAGAACCTAACAAACTATGTCCTTGGTGGTCAGTTTTCTTAGGACCTGCTCAGGCTAGGGAAAATGGTGAGGGTCTAGACTTGCAGGGCCATGCGTAGGTGGCTTGGACAGGAAGGTTTATACACCTGTGTTCTTATAGAATAGGTGACCCTACCTCCCAGCTCCTGTAACAGTGGGGACATGAAGCTGGCTGGAAGTAGTAACCTTTGGTATTACCTCTCTTAGTCCCTGGCCTTTGCATAGATCCTGTCATCCTAACATTCCTACGGTGTGGCTCTGGACTGCCATTGATGGTTCTGCTGGTGGTATCTGTGCTCTCTTCCTCTCCTCTCACTTAGTTCTCAATTATCTGTCTTAGGTCCAAGTTCTTACTATTTATCTTTGTTCACTCAATTCAGACTTGGGACCCTTTTGGCCCAAGTCTTACTCACGATTCTCACTCCCTAGCTACACAATACCACATTAAATCTGTCCTCTTTTCTGCCCTTGACTTGCTGTGTGACAACTACACACCCACTAATCACAAACCCTGGACAGCCCCACCTGGTGGGTCAACCTATCATAAACAGATATTCTTATATACCTGGGGGTCTTCGTCCTTCTCTGGCATTGGACCAAAGTGATTTAGAATCCGATTCTTCAGAGATGCTTTGAGTGAGTGAAACCACGATGACGCTTGCTCGTACACACAGTTGTGTAACCCCATAAGTTCAGCACAATCGTCTCCCTGAACCTGAAACCATCAGAATGAAAGTGAAGTAATCTCCATCTTCTGCGTCTGCCTTAGAACTGTTTTCAGCACCTGACTCCTCTTCTGAGAATCTGACCTGCCTCCCCTTCGCTCATCAGGCTTTCTTCTGTTTAAGATATGGAACACAGCACCTGGTGTACCAATACGGCAGCGAGAGCAGGAAGACAAAGCTTTGAGAACAATGCCTCAAACAGCAAGCAGAGAAACAGAGGCTTGAGCTGGCACAGCTGAAGGCACATCGTGCTGGTTGAAGGCATGCCTCTGCTTCTTCCATTTTTACATCCATTTCTTTCCTACTCGCTGGGACGGCAGATACGACTATATGTGTGCCTCAGTATGTCTTCAAGGTCAAATGCATTTATCCAACAATCATGTATTAATCCATTACATAAGTAATATAATCGAACATAGGGTTATTGAAATCTTTATCTACCCATTAGCTCAGAAAAACAAGGATTAATTGGACATGTGACCATTTTTGCTTTACGAGATGGCAAACAACTTTGATTTAGGAAGAGTGCTCTTGGGCAGGTTGCACATTTTACAGACGCAAATTTATATTTGAATCAACAATAATCGCAAAAGGAATGAGTTGTAAAATATGAATCAATCCATAGTTAAAATACTTATGTGTACATCCCCATGCTAAATCGAGCCCTTGGTGTTCCCAGCAGAGACCTAATACAGGCTGAATGGGCCCAGGAATTAGTCTAGACAAACATTAAGCATAATTACAATTTGGCTAAGCAGGGAGAAGGACAGGGAAAGGGAGGACTATGGGCGCAATTGGGCAGCAGTCCAGCAGCATTATCTCAGGAACAATTTGATGAGAAACCCTAAGGCCTCATGGCAATTCTGAGAACTCACTTTGCAATCAATCATCTTTGTATACCAAGCTACATTGATAATTTGGCTTCCGGGTTTCTTGGCACTGGCCACCCTCACCTTTTGATCTTCAATGTATTCAATGTCAGCAGTGTTGTAGCCATCCCGTTGACCCTGGTGGAGCACTTTGAAGCGCCTCTTGCCTATGCTGTCTACCACCGATCGGCCATCAGAAAAGAATTGGACATTTCTGATCTCTAAGATGCAGCCATATTCTGCAAACCTGTTTATTGAGAATCAAGTCAGGAAAGTAGATTGTTAGTGAGTTCTATTGTTCTTGGCCTGGACCCCAGCCATTCTTCACATATTGGGCCAATTACTACAGGATTTCTGTGCCCAGATCTACCACTGCAGCTACACAATAGGAAACACCTGTGAAAAAAAGAGAGACCTGAACATAATGGTGTAACCGCTACCATTTGCTAAGCACATACTATGTGCCAGTGCTATGGCTTGAATGCTTATCCTCCTCAAAGCTTGTGTTGAAATTTAATTGCCATTTTAACACTGTTAGAGAGCAGGACCTTTAAGAAGTGATCGGGCCATGAGGACTCTGCTCACCTAAGTGGATTAATTAGTGCAAGAGCACATTCATTGTTAAGAGGCAGGTTGGAGTCACTATCTCTCACTTTGTCTTTCTACCATGTTAGAACACAAGAAGGCCTTATCACATCCTGAACATGATAGCACACAGTTATATTCCTAGATACAAAAGAGGCTATTAACAGGAGAATCACAAATTTGAGGATTGCTCGGGCAAGTTAGTGGTACCTGGTCTCAAAATAAAATGAAACCAGCTTGGAATATAGCTTAATGGTAGAATGCCTGCCTAGCATGTGCAAGGCTCTGGATTTAATCCTCCATACAAACAATGCCTATTATCAGATGCCAGAATCTTGGTAGTAGACTTCATAGTCTCAATAATTATAGCAACAAATTTCTATTGATTGAAGCTTCATGTGTTAGCTCGCACCTGTAATCCTAACACTGGGGAGGCTGAAATCAAATTGCAATGAGTTTGCTGTCAGCCTGGACTATACTGTGAGCCCCAAGCCAACTTGGAATATACTATGAAACCCTGTCTCAAAAAAAAACAATCTAGTGCTTACTATACAGCTTTGTGTTACAATATCCAAAATGGATTCGCCCCAACAGGAATTATACTTAGTACTTGGAATGCAGCAGAAGCTCATCAGTTCTCTCAATAAGCAACATCAGTTAGGTAGGCATACCATCATGCTCACTTAACAAAGAAATGAGACAGAACAGCCAGATCATTCCTCCAACATCAAAGGGGTTCCAAGGCCATTGCTCAAATGTAAAAGTGGGTAGCTTAACTCTAGGGCTTAACACTTTTTTTAAAACAATTTTTTAATTAGATATTTTCTTCATTTACATTTCAAATGCTATCCCGAAAGTCCCCTATACCCCCCACCCCTGCTCCCCTACCCACCCACTCCCACAATTTGGCCCTGGCCTTCCCCTGTTCTGGGGCATATAAAGTTTGCAAGACCAAGGGGCCTCCTCTCTTCCCAATGACGACTGACTAGGCCATCTTCTGCTGCATATGCAGCTAGAGACACGAGCTCTGGGGGTACTGGTTAATGGCTGTAACACTCTTAACAAGACAATATGTTTCGTCTGTGTTCTTTGTTTCTGAGACAGGCTTTCATGTGTTCCAAACTGTCCTTGAACCTCATATGTAATCAAGAATGACCTTAAAACGTGTATTCTCTTGCCTCTACCTCCCTATTGTTGGGATTGTAGGTGTGCTTTATGTAGTGCTGAGCATTGATTTCAGGGCATTGTGACTGGTAGGCAGGCTGAGCTACAGCCGTAACCTACAAGTTTTTTAATATATGCCACCTGCTGGATGAAAGACTCCCTCTAGGGTTCTCTAGAATAGGGAGCCTCTCATACTTTAAATCAGGCACAAGAGAGACTGCCATCCTCACAGATGCTTGGTGTTTTGAGCTGGCCTCATGGACTTGTTGATCCCACCTCTAGGTGTCTTCCAAAGTCAAGCATAAATATCTCTCCCCAACTTCCCTGCTCCCTAGGTCTCTTCACTTACCCTTTGACAGGATCTCCAAGGCACATGCCAAACTGTCTCGTGCCTGTCTCAATACATCTCCGAATCATCAGGCGGTAACAAGGCTCAAAGATGTGTAAGGGACAAGGAACGGTGGGATAGGCCATGGTACACACGAAAATAGGCACATTCTTATTTAAGCTGTCAGGAAGAGGGAGCAGAACACAGAAAGACTGGTCAAACGTCATGATATGGTTTCCTTGGAGAAAGACAAGGAGTCTTCGAAGTTTTAATGGACAATAGAAAAACACTGAAATGCACCTGATATTGTAGGCCAAGTCCTATGAGCTAGTGCAGACTACACCAAGGCTGGAAGCCTACACTGTCATCACACAGACTAAGTTTGTTGATTAGTTCTCTATAAACTTACTGTGCATGACAGCTCTGCTACTTCTTCCTTTCTTCCCTCCCTCTGTTACCCCCTCCCCTCCTTTCTCTGGCCAAATAGATTCAGGTGAGGCACTTTGCTTGAGGCATAAAGAAGGGTACTGATGGTATACGTGCGCCAGCTTTCAGAGGAGCAGTAGAAACCCCCCTGCAAAGTCCTTACATGCAGCTTCAATCTGCAAAGCCTTCAGAGATCATCCAGAGCAGACTCAGCCAGGAGGAGTAGCCAGCAATAGACTGCCAAGAATAATGTATTCCAGTGATGCTCAAATGCTTCTGGACTTTAGAGTAATGGGGAATCCTTAAACACAGATGACTGGGCCTCCTGAGTTACTGATGCATTCATTCTGGAACTGGGATACAGGAATCTGCTTTTCAGTGGATACCCTTGAAAATTCATGCACATGGCCCACTGGGAAACCCCTACTGGGCCAGTTCTTCATAGATCCTGGTCCTCTGAATTATGTAGTAAATCCAGTACAGGATACTACACCTAAATGGGCCAAGAAATGTATGGCCATCTGCCATCTGCCTCCATCTTAAAAGGGGATAGATCTGAGATGCCTTTCTGACAGAAGACCCTTCACAATGCTCCAGTAGTACAGCCTTAAGTGGTAGCTGAGAAAAGGACTGAGAAAGGTTAAAGGTTAAGTAAAGAATCGGGGGGAAAAAGCTACAAATGTACCAGGTAGTTTCACTATAAAAGTCAACGAAAAACAAAGATTTCTAGTCTCTGAGGAAAACATACAAACCAAGAGGCATATCGAAACCAACTGGGTGCACAGTTCAAAAATGGTCTCTTCCCAGGAGGCATATAAGCAGAACAGATTTTCCCCCCCTCAGGATACAGTTCACCTTCAGAATGCTGTGATGACCCCACCCTTGTGGAGAGCAGGGAGGAGGGCAACAGTTAGCGAGGCCAGCCTTAGCTATTATTTCCTGCTTTTTCTGCTAAGTGCACAAGAGGCAGAGCCCTTGAAGATGTAATTATGTCTTCATCCCGACCTTTTGCCTCTCATATTATGTGCAGGCAGAGGAAACACGCACAGGCGCTATTGCCACATATTCAGTACTTGCTATGCACAGACTCTTTGGGTCTTCAGAACAAGTCTATCATGTAAGAGCTATCTTCGTCAAGTTACTCCCAGAGAGGTGAAAGAGCATTTTATCTGGGTCTACAAAGCATACTCAGTGATACAGCTGAGGCTTAACCCCAGGCGTGCACCTGCGCCACACCACTCTTTAACCACCCTATCACCTGCTCAAGGACTCCAAGGAATCTTCTAATTGTTTCATGTGGTCTCCTAATTAAGCTGCTCCTTAATTCCCTCCTCATACCACGTGCTCACTGGGGCTGAGATGCAGCAGGTGATTCCGTGGCGTGGCTGATGAGCTTCTTTGGAAGCATGATGGGAAAAGTTTAACTGCTTCTGAGGGGGATGGGAGGGGATGGCCTATAGCACTTGTTGACTTCATACTGTAAATACTCTCACCATGGTTATTTCAGACTATTCACAAGATATCATTTGAGTTAAGGAGCTGGTAAGAAACGTGACAGTTTTCCTGAGCTGGTGTGCATGATATGGAAAATACAGACATGTATATACATACTTAGAAAGCTCTTCCATTTCCTCTTCATAAAGCCTCTTTCGTTCCTTGAATTCTTCTGGCAGGAACTTAGCTATGAGTTCTTCCAGGATTACATTTTTGCTATATTTTCTTGATGGCAAGCACTAGGAGAGGAACAAGGTAGTGAACTATTATATGGCTCACAGAAAACCACAGAAAACTTCAGACGTAGCCCAGATAAGTAGTCAAATTACTAAATGTTATTTGGTCCTACAATTTGCAAGCTAATAATATAGCCACAATGCGTGTTATCTTTTGGATGTTAAGAGTTTTGATTTTCTTTAAAAATATACAGTTTATCCTTTATAATTAGAAAAAAGTATTTTAACAAAGAAAATAATGGCATTAAACTTTTGAAAATCTCACAGATGAGCTAGAGCTTTGGATTTGAGATCATGTTCACGTTTGAACTAAAGAGGGGTGGAACATATTTCCTTTTTGCTTTCTTTACTGTTATGTTTACAAGCTCTTTCTGGGTAGTGCTGAAAGACTCTGGTAAAAGGTTTCAGGGAAGCAAAAGGCAATGTTCATATATCCTTTCATGTCCTGCCCCCACCTCCACCCTAATCAGATGCCTGGCTCCTAGATATTACCAAGTCTTTATGTCTTAATTTTAGTTAAAATAAATTTCACACACATGCTAACGGCCAAGTACAGGTCTTGTCAAAATGCAGAGAGCAATTCACTGTGTGGTGCTCATCCCTAATTGATACAACTACAATACAACCCCTACTTGTAAGGCTCAGGACATTCTAGATGAGGGGGCCGAAAGACTGAAAGAGCCAGGGGACCAAGGTATTGCTTCGAGATGGCTTTCTTTGTAAATGACAGGAACCTTGTACCCATGAAATCCCAACAGTTTCCTCAACAAGACCTTAACAAGTGACAACACCAGAAAACTTGTCAAGGTGGATGGAGGAAATCTCCTGAGGCCCTACTCCTAGCTGAATAGCTACAGACAACCAGTGACTACTGAGAGAGGAACAATTAGTTTTCTCCAGCGAGACACCCCCTAATTGGTTATCCAATATCAAGTGACGAGCCTTAAGAACATGTGCATATGAGCAACACTAAAGGAACTCAGAAGTTGTATTTATATATTTATGTATGCACCATATATGAAACAACAGTTAAAGAATAAGAAGTCTCAAAATTTGCAGGGAGTAGGGAAACACAAGCAGCGTTGGATGGAGAGAAGGAGGGGAAAAGGAAGTAAATACAGTATGCGTATGTACTCCTCAAATAATAATAAATAATAAATATCTACAGAGAATTGATTGCTGTGGGGCCCAGTAGAGGGAGCTCCTGAGTACCAAATTGTTGCCTTTAGACAATTTTCTTCCCCAGGAGTCTATTCTGCAATGAACATGATTGGAATATTTATTTCTTTGTTAAATGGCATAAATACGGCCCTGAATGAATACAGAGATAGATGAGAATATCTTCTAGCCTCTGAGTCTCCTCTGACTCCACAGCATCTGCCTAAAGGATGCCTTATCAGCTACTGCTATTGGCTGGCAACAGGGGGAAAAGGTGCCTAGTTCCAGACTTTAGAGGAAAGCAGTGACTCAAGAGGTAGGCAATTTAAAGAGGAAAGTGACCTCTCTGGTGATGCTAAAACAAAACTCCAGGAAGCAGACACTCTAAAACGGTAACAGGCTTTTCTCTAGACTCTAGAGTCTAGAGGCTGAGCATAAGTTACTTTTTTCCTTCTGTTGATCTGAACTTTGTCATGTTAACACAACATAGATGTTTCATTTATATAGGACCATGGAGTTCTTATCTACAATCAGGTTGCAAATCCCACCTCTTTAATCAAAGGAACGCTGTGAATTCAGCACTTTCCCAATCCCAATACACATCCTCAAGGCTACACTGGATGATAGGCTCATTCCATCTTCTTATTGTCAAAGAGTTAAAGTCTTAACATATACTTCTATGGACCCAATAGGAACCTGTATATAGTCACTTGTATTCCTGAGACAAGGTCTTTTTATGTGTCTTAGGTAGACACTGAACTCACAAAGCTCCTATCTCAGCTTTCCATGCATCACTATTCTCTAGAGCTAATGTGGAATTATTTATTATTCTGCTACCTCTCTTCAAGTATTTTAGTGCAAAGCAATATTAATACTGGTTGGAAGCTGAGATCGATAAGTCTCTGAAGGAAGGAAAGCAATATTCCTGTCTTTCACCATAGGACATTCCGTAGTGACCCACTTGAAGATGTAAGCTGGTGGGGTTCATTTTAAAGAATCTGAAGTCCTCAGAGCCTTACAAGCATCCAAGTATCTGCTAGTAAGAACAGTGGCTCCTGAGCAACTGTTTAAAAAAAAAAAAGACCACTGTGAAGATCTTTGAGGGTGTGGTGGCAGGGGCCTTTTGCAGCTGACCTCTTTGAAGCACAAATAAACATCATATGCAGAAGTCAGAGCTATCTAGTTCAAGGATAATGGAAGCAAAAATTCACTCAAGATTATTGTTTATGAGGTACCACAATGGGATCAGAACCAAGCCTTGTGTTTATCATCTATTGCATGATTTTGCTTCGAACACAAATGAACTTCATTACTGACAGTTATTGAAAAGCTAGATGTTGCCTCATTTTCCTGAAGGACTTCGTGGAGAGAGGAAGGATGTCTAGGAGACAGCAGAAATAAACAGATGGTGGGGGTGGCGTATTTTGGTCAAGCACAGTACAGTGGCTTTGGATACACTGAGCACAGTGTTAATACAAAATAAGCTAACGCAACCAAAGAAGAAAGAGGGCTTACCTGTAAAAGGACGTCTTTGCACAGTGGACACTTGGCATTATGATCTAGGCATCTCTCAAGACATTTCAAGCAAAAGGTGTGTCCACAAGGTGTTGTGACTGGCTCATAGAATAGTCTGAAATGTAAAAAATGAATAGGAGAAAACTATAATAAGATTAAAAAAAACAGACAGGGACATTGGCAGTTAAGTTTTCAGGGCACTGTTTGTTAAAGCCTGTGGGAGGTGCACTCCTTTTGCACTGTCACACCTCAGAAAAGCATTTTCTTTTTATTTCCGAGCTACATATAGGAAGCATTGCTTCATTTTTGTGGCATAGCTAAATCATTTTGTAACATTAATTCTACCCTTTTCCTGTCTGGTCCAAGAAAATTCAGATTAGTGCTCAGAAAATTCAGATTAGTGCTCAGAGTGTCTGAATAGATTCCATTATATAAAAAATTGTTTAGCCAACCTGTTTACCTGAATTCTATTGTAAGCACACAGATATACACAGAGAGATACACACATGCATGCACACAGACTCTGTACATAATGTTACTATGGAGAAAAACTCAGTGTTTGCTAACCTTGAATCTTTTCTTTATTTAAGTAACAGTTGGTGTCTGCCTTTTGTGTGGATGGCAGTAGTAATAAGTAATATTGTTAATTCAGTCACTATCAATAGTTAAATATGTTCATACATCAACTACATATAAAAATATGTACCATACTTCCATTAGATCTTATTTTAGTTGCTTTAGGAAAGGAAGATGTTTTTAAAGCAATCTGGGGACCCCTTAATGAAAGATGTTCTGCACACTCAGAGATGCATAGATTTACTTTGTATAAAGAGAAGCTCATCAGAAATAGCTTCAGGAGCTAGGGGGTCAGCTAATGATGACATAAGAAGTGGAGCTTACATTTAACAAGATGGTGAGCATAGACAAAAGGGAGAGAAATCTTGATCAGCTTATTTTGAGTTCCCAAGAGTGTTCAATTGAGAGGAAGAAACTGTCAGCCTCATATGATATCATATATATTTAATTAAAAAAGGGATCAAAAGAAGAAGTCAATGAGTCAAGAAAGAGGAGGAAGGGACACAGTATGAGTTGGAGGGAGAAAAGTGAAAATTATGTAAATACAGTACTCAGATATGAAATTCTCAAAAAAAAATCAATTTAAAAAAACTATAAACATCTGGTGAATCTCAATACATCACAATGTGTTATTTTATTTGTTGATTTGTTTGGGGGAAAACTTGGCAAGCTGATTTCTAAATTCAATAAGGAAATGCAAAGGGCTGAGTGCCAAGACACATCTGAAGTACAGGGATGTGGGAGGACTTGCTCCGCCAAGCATCAGAACTTATTATAAAGCCACGGTGATTAAAACAGGGTGTACTAACACAAGGACAAATAGATCCATGGAACAGAATAGAAAGCTCAGGAATAGACCCAGACATGGATTCTTGACTTATGACAAATGTAGCATTTTAAAACAGGGCCATGGGAGTATTTTTAATGCACAAATAGCATTTTCTATAAATGCTATAATGGCTATCTGTATGAGGAAATAAAAGTGGACCATCTTTTACATCATACACAACAATCAATTCCAGGTGATCTGGAAAATAAACCTAAAATAAAATCTAAAGTAATACAGCTTTCAGAACATAAAATAAGAGAACATATTTATGACAGAGAGATAAAGATAAAGAAAACTCAAAGAAACACTATAAATGAAAAGATTGTTAGTTTTGACTGGGATAAAATGAAGAATGTTTATCTAAAAGCGTCACTGAAAGGGCAAACAGGTAAGCTATGGAGAAGGAGGGGGGTTTTGCAATATGCAGGTAAGAAAGGGCTTGTATTTAAAACATACCTAGAGCTTCTAAGAAAACAATTATCTAAAGCAGTAAGAGAAACAAAGAGACTAGTAGAAAAACAGGCAACCAGTGGCACATGCAGAAACAGTGGCCATCCATGGTATTCCAAACTAGAGCTAACTCAAGCATAGACTAAAGAGACCGGTATACTCACACAAGGAGATGCTATATGCTAATGAAAATGAACAAACTTTGCTTACATGTTCATGAAATTAAAAACAACAAAACAAAACAAAACCAACCACTGGAATCTATCTGAGTTTTAGGACTTAGGCCAAACCAGCTGATACCATTTATAGCTGCATATTTACATGGTAAAACTATTAGGAACAAAATCGAACTAAAGATAGAAGTTTTGGGGCTGTATCAGTTACTTTTATATTGCTGTGAGAGAACATCATGACCAAGGCAATTTTAGAGAAGAGAGTTTATTTGAGGCTTTACAGTTCTGGAGGGTTAAGGTCCTGCAAGGATAGTAGGTGACAAAGTGGCTGGTTCTTGAAGCTGAGAGCTCACTTCTCAAACCTCAAGCAAGCAACAGAGAAAGTGGTCTGGGGATCACAGAAGACTTTGAAAGCTCAAAGCCTGTACCCGGAGATGCACCTCCTCCACCAAGACCATACCTCTTATGCCTCCCAAAACAGTGCCACCAACTGAGACAATGGGGGACATTTCACTGAAATCTCCACAGGAGTAGTGGTTAAGTTCCTGATTGCAAAAAGGCGTATGGACAACTGCTGGGGCCCTGATGATGTCTCACTTCTGAAACCAAGTGGCTACATGGCTCTTTACAACATTTTCTACAGAACATAGAACATATATATTTTACAGTAAAAATGGGTTTCTTTTTTTTCCCGTTATTTTTTATTTATTATTATTTTCTTTATTTTACATTTCAAATGCTATCCCGAAAGTTCCCTATACCCACCCACTCCCACTACTTGGCCCTGGCCTGCCCCTGTGCTGGGTCATATAAAGTTTACAAGACCAAGGGGCCTCTCTTCCCAATGATGGCCGATTAGGCCATCTTCTCCTACATATGCAGCTAGAGACTCCAGCTCAGGGGGTACTGGTTAGTTCATATTGTTGTTGCACCTACAGGGTTGCAGCCCCCTACAGCTCCTTGGGTACTTTCTCTAGCTCCTCCAAAAATTGGTTTCTAAAGTATGATTTCAGGGCTGATTCAGGAACCACTGAGGTGATCAAAGATCACAAAAGTCAATCCAGAACATTTTTTTTTATTACTTCAATTCTGTGCATCTATTTTGTGTGTGTTCTCTCTCTCTCTTTCTCTCTCTCTCTCTCTCTCTCTCTCTCTCTCTCTCTCTCTCTCTCCCCTCCCCCGTGTGTGTGTAAATCAAACGCAAAGCCTTACACCTGTGAGAAAAGTATTCTATCACTGAACCACATGCCCAATTTTCTTTAAAGATAAGGTCTTGCTATATAGCAAGCCAGATTAGCCTCATACCCCAGGCAATCTTCTTGCCTCAGTTTCTCAAGTACTAGAAATAGAAGAATGTATTACCTCCCCTAGATTCCTGCCCTGGGTGTTTTTCAGGGGCAAGTTCTTACTCTGTAGCTCAGGTTGGCCTGTAACTCCTAATTCACCTGTTTTAAACTTCCGAGTATTAGAGTTACAGACATATACTATTCAGCTTAGCTGAATGCTTTAACATATTATTTGGTTATACATATAAGGATGATGATTAATCTACTACTAATATACAAAACAGTTTTTCTTGAGAACTTCATAATTGAGTCTACTGTACCTTTAAGAATATATACGTATGTGTATATATACATGTTTCCCGTTTTTACATCCTGTACCTCCTAACTACCACCAGAATACTGGAGGGTAGGTAGATAGAATGATGTGCCTTGCTATTCCCTAGCAGGGTTTAAGTACCAAAACTGCTTTTCTCCTGGCTGTGCCTGTCTTTAACCCCCTCCCTCCAGTGTTCCTTGTGCACAGGCAGGAATTTGGAGCAGCAGCCATAGCACTCCCAGGTACACATTCATTTGTGCACAAAGCTCTTCATCCCTGCAGCTGGGATCCCAGACTCCTTAATCCACCCGGTATAATGTTTATGGGGAGAAGCCCTGCCACCCCTTCCAGAGGTTGCCTTCCTAACGCAGAGCCATGTGCCCTTTGGTTTTTACTCCCATCTAAGGTATATATGAATAAGATTATATATATATATATATATATAATAAGTATATATATCTTACTATATTTCTGGCTGTATGCAATGCTATTTTTCATTAAAATTAACTTTATATATTAATAAATGGTAATTGTGATTAACTCTATTTTACTGCTAAGGAAATTAAAACTCAAACAGATGAGATAACATGCCCAAGATTGCACTGCTAGCTAGTAGGCAGAAAGCTTGGAATATATAATCAAGTCTGACTTTCCAGCTAATCTTCCTCCTTTACTCTACAAGATAGCCAGGACCATATGTATCCACACATTCAAATACATTCCAGCCAGCCAGCCAGTGATCCATCTGTAGATGTACACACTTCTACATACACTTTTCTCCTTCCCTTTCTGATAATCTCCCTTCTTTCTGACTCTAGAAAGATAAACAAAAAGACTCTTACCTATGATGATAGAGGTATGTACTAGAATGTTTTTCCTTTACCCATTTAAGATAGGGATTTTGAAAACACTTTGGGGAGACATTTTTAAATCAGAGCAGGGCCAGCTTGTCTCACAAGAAAGCATTTCACATTATCAGAGTGATGGGGTAAACAATAGTAAGAATAAATGCCTTCAGTTAGATGTCAGTCCAGATAAAATGCCTGCCTTATCTAGAAAGAGCTATCTTTCTCCACCAGTGACATCCTTGCATTGTGTTGTTTTACAGTCAGGTTATAGCGAAGGGGGAGAAAGAAGGGGGAGGGAAAGAGAGAAAGAAAGAAAAAGTAAACTGCCTTAATACCCAGTGACCTAGGGAGCTATAACTAGATTATATATAAAATCTAGTTATATATATATATATATATATATATATATATATATATATATATAAAGCTGATCCTTTTACTTGTCACCAATGTCACTGGGCGATTGGATAACGAGCTCAGGTAGCAAATATTCTCACTTCTAATTTAGATCTTTATTATCCCAAAGGTATTGCTTTCCATTGATGAGCCCCAATGGCTCCGGTGATGTATACCAGGTAAAACTAAAGGAGAATTTCCTGCTTCCAGTGACTGCAGGGCAGGGTTCTAAGGTTTTGAGATTAAGGGAAGACTTCCTTCAATGGAATTCTTCCAATTTAGCAATGGGAACTTGGAAACTGAAAAAAAAAAAAAGAATCATAGGTGTATTCTCCAATTACTCCTCCATTATAAAAAAAAAAAAAAGAAAAGGCCACATGTAGCCCAAGATGACTACTTTCTGTGTAGCCAAGGATGACTTTGAACTCCTAATCTTCCTACATCTCCATTCCTAGTGCTAAGATTGCAGTGTGAGCCACTACACCTGGTTCCAGTCACACTTTCTACCCTTTCTCTGTAAAACTTACAAACCAATCAATTTGCTCTCTAGAATCAACATATATATTCATGGTCTAACTTCTCTCTTCCAGGATAACACCACAGGCTTAGATTTCAGTCTAGAAACTTGTACAGGTGGTACAAATGTCTAATTTCATGCCCAGGCAGCTTGAAATTACCTGAAGTCTTAGCCTCTGTGATGATTAATATCAATTGTCAATTGGACACCTAGGAGACAACCCCCCCCCCAAGACACTTGGGAGAGATTATCTAGATTAGGTTAGCCTCTGAGTATGCCTGAGAGACATTATCTAGATTAATTTGAAGTGCAAAGACACACCTTAACTGTGGGCCGCATCATGTCATGGGCTGGGATCTGATACAGACTCAAAAAAGGAGACTGTGAGTTGAGTGCCAGCATTCACCACTCTGTGTTTCCTGTATGTTGTGAAATCAATTCGAGAAGCAGGACCCCAGAGCTCACAGCCACATTTCCTCCCACCTGCTGCTAGGTCTTGTTCACCATGAGACAATGATTCCCTCCAATGGTAAGCCAGAACAAACATTTCCTCCTTTAAATTGCTTCTGGTCAAATATTTAGTCACAGCAACAAGAAAAGTAACCAAGTACAAAACCTCTCTTCTAAAGACACAGGAGGGCCAAAACAAAACCTAAGGACAACCACAGAGAAAATAGCAATAGCTACAAGTGGGAAAAGAAACTTTCAAGACAAGAAAAATACAGGCAAACAAATTCACTCCGTCAAGAACTGATGTGTAACTTAACAGACAAATCCTGTTGGAAGGGAAGCTACATGTTTCTTCTCAAGGGCTGAAATGTAAAGTGCTTTAGAGCAGGTTTCTTACACCATGAGGCAGTGAAAGTCTAGCTATAATTTAGTAGCCTCCATAACATCTACTCTGGCCAAAGATGGAACAAGGGGCCACAATGGTTTTTAAGCTCGGAGGGTGCAAACTAGAAGGGGTGCTTATCCTCTGTGTGTTTATTTCTTGGAGCAAATTCCTAACTCTTCTACAAAGTCCCTTGTGATTAGGGACAAAGAAGATGAAAGAGGAAAAGAAAAGGAAGAGGAACAAAGGAATTTCAACCTCAGGATTTTTATTCCACAGAGAAAATACAAACAGGATGTTTGATTTTGTGTCGCCTGGATTTTGGCAGGAGTGTTAAGGAGGGTTAAGCAGAACAAAGACCTGCTCTTTCTGAGTAAGCTAAATTAAATCAACTTCACAGCGCCTATCACAGGCTTTAGAGACACAGCGCTGGTGTGGCTGCAGGGCCCATTCTCTGCTTGAAAGCAGGTTTTTGCTATCTCATACCTTGGCTTTAGCATGATGCGCTTGCCACTCTGTGGCAAGGGACTGGGTGAGGCAGTAAAAAGGATCTGCTACTGCTGTTCATTCCATTCTTGTCCACAACACTTAAACAGACTACTGATAGGATGTGTGAAGCTTAATTTGACTGCATCTATGCTGTATCTTCCTAGTTGTGTGAGACTTGTATATGCTTGTGAACAAATTTTGCTACTACAGATTTTTATATACTATTATTTTACTATTGTTGTTGTGATAATAATGGTTAATGAATCCAGAATCTCATGAATAGTAGCCAAGTGCTCTGCCACTGAACTATTACCCTAGACCCAAGAATGTATGTGTATGTATATATTTTTCCTAAGAAGAGTCTGTATCGCATAATAGTTGCCTTGTTTTTATTCACATGACACAAAAGTCATCAGAATACAATGACTTAAACATGACAGATAACAGAAGAGTAAGTGCTCTCAAAGGGCAGGCAAACATTTGTTCAAGTATTTAAGTTCCTTCTTAATGCTTTTGGAGAAAAATCAGCACATTTGAGAATCTAATGCTTCTATCTTAGAAACACAGCCACCCATACATACGCACACTTTACATATTGCTTCAGTGAATTCATGCATCTATTTGAATGTATACATAGAGATTCCTCTGAGGTCTGTGGATCTAACATTAAAGACCAATGAGTAGGAAGAAAAAAATAGTTAATTTTTTTTGAGTACTTACTGTTTTCCAGGCACTACTCTAAACATTAGTTTTTCTAATTAACCGTCACAACTGATGGAGTTGATTCCACCGTCCTTTACTTTACTAAAAAACAAATAGTGGTAGCAAATGTTACTTGCTCTAGGACCAGAGTCTGTAGGTCAAAAGAGCTAGGGTTCAAACATTGACTTCAGAGCCTCTTCTCTTAGCCACTAAATCACAGCTATGAAATGAAATAAACTTTTATTTGTTTTTGGAATGGGATATATGGATAAACTGCTCTTCAGAGACCCGAGAAAGTAGAGATCACATACTAGCTGGAAGGAAAATACTTGACCAAGTATCTGTTACATGTACTGTCCATCAGGTAGCATAAACACAAATCAATTTAGGCTTCTACTTGGCTTTCAAAGAAAATGCTTGTGGGATCTACATTAAGCCTTGAGCATTGAGTTCTTAGTAGTTTAGATTCAGGGTCACAAGTTCAAAAAACTCTAAGGCTCAAACAATAATGTAAGACAGGCTGGTATAAACCAATGGGATTATGGGAAGCTAGGAAATATATGTCTTATTTCAGTACAGTCATATATAACAAAATCAAATCTAATGACAACCAAATAGTAGGCATATTCAACACATGGCCCATCCATTTTTGACCTTTGAAAAGTGTGTTGCCTTGCCACTTTCTATGTCTTTTTAAATTGAGATCTAAGGCTATAAAGAACACAGTTTGTAAGCTTGGACACTAGCTCTCTCATGTGACAATGTGGTTTGCATTTCATCAGTGCCATGATTTTACATACTAACCAACTCAATAGTTAAGTCACCAGCAGAAAGGTCCAGGTACTAAAGAGGAGGAAATACTAGGCAGCCAAGTGCTGGCCCACATCACATACCTCATACACAGTGAGCATTCAAGGTCAGATGCATCAAAAGATCCAAGTGGATTACTGAGATCTGGTTTGGCTCCCTGCTCAGCAGGAAAATCTGTGATTTAGGAAACAGTAAATCAGGAATGGAGCAACTCGGTTTTTTACAGACAGTACTTCTAGGGAAAAAAAAAATGTCTTTCTGGTTTTCAATCTCAAACTCCCCCAGAGTTTAATTTAGTGGATGCCTGAGCAACTGCCAATGAAGTGTGCTCCCAGTGGCATTTTAGCAGGCCCCATAGACAGAGAAGTCCAAGACTAGGAGCTCCTGGCTGAGGTCATTCAAATTCAGTAGGCACCTCAGCAGCAGCAGCAGCAGTAACAACAGTGGCGGCGGTGACAACTCCATGGACTGAGCCAGGTCTTTAAAGCTTAGATGAGTCTTGGCACTGCCGACTGCTCTTGGAAAGATATGAAGCTGTAGCTGCTGCTTCTCAGGGCACAACCGAACGAGACCTGAGCACACCCCTGCCATCCTACATTCCCAGAACAGGGATGAGAGCAGGAAGTGGTTGTCCTGGAGGAAAGTGACATGATGGAAATCATGGGATGTCATCACTTGATCGTTCAGATGCTTGACCAGATGTCCTGACTATGGATGATCTATATCACACTATATCAGATCTATATCACGCAGTACTTTCAGTATGATAGTTATCGGTACACTCTCAAAGAACCTTCACAGCAACCCCTGGGATTTCATAGTTGGTAAATGCCAGAGCTAGGCCATACACTCTGAGCTAGAGGAGTCCCCAGAGAGAACCGAGTCATCTGTGTCATGATACTTTCTCCCTGGGTAGAACTAGTACCTTGTTTGGAGACTTTATTAGGCAATTCTGTGTCTTCTTGGGTTTCGATTTGGCAACGATTTCTCTTCTTTTCCTGGCATTTGCCGGTCCTGACGGGGGCAGCATCCTGGTCCTCTCCTTCCTGATCTTTCTCTCTCTCTTCTTTCCTACTCACCTCTCCTTGAGCTGCATTTGCTAGGCTGCTGCTCTCTTCCCCAGCTGCTGCTCCCTCCTGATTAGAACAATGGGGAAGCTCCAGACCCTCCTAGGTGAAGCAAAACCCAGAGATCAGAAGCTACTTGGGACCAAGATGGGTCCTCCAATACTCTTACCCTGAGGGGACAAAGAGAAAGAAGCATAGCTCTGATCCTCCCTCCTGAATACACAGTGGCTACACGACTCAACGGAGGGACAGTCTTGAGGCTTATCGGTGACATCTAATCTATGTCAAAGACATGCCTAGCTTCAGTAGAGTTAGGAGAACTTCTCTACACAAGGACAACAGGCACATGGAAGGACAAGTTGGCTGGGCAGGGGTGAAGGGGGACCTACAAGGGAAGCTTCACTCTTCCCCCCTAGCCAAAGTATTCCCCAGTGGTCTGTAAGGAAAGCAAAGCACTCAGTGAGGGGGTATTCTGTTACTGGTTATGTCCCCTCACCCTAACTGTCATCCATAGATGACTTTCGGAGGACTGTGGGCCAGCTCTGTACAGGCCTGCCGAAGCAACTCATGCTCCGGAGCTATATGGTTTTTTTTTTTCCATAAAAAGATTAGTCTGTTTACTCGATTTTGTGCAAAAAGTCTGAAGAGAAGACAAAAATAATTTGGCCTAGTAGCCTGTCTCTAGCCTTTTACAGAATTTCATCTAGGAAAAGGATATTTGAAAATGCAACTTGAAATAATCCCAAAAATGTGTTTGTTCCCATTGCTCTGGAGAACCTTCTCCATAATCGACATCCGTATTTGACAGCAAAAGGTTCACCTTGGTTGTTTCCCCTCTAAGCAAGCCCTGCCAAAAGTCGCAGTGGACACAGGTGAGAGGAAACAACGAAGAGCAGAGGAAAGGATGTGGGTTTTCTCAGCCTGTTTCCCTGGGTGTTCAGGTGATTTCTAGAACTAAAAAAAATCCCCAATACTACAGTTTCGATTTTCCGTGAGCCCAGAGTACTGTCCGCACAGGACAAGGCCTTGCCAAGCAAAGTTTTGGTGGCAATGCATTCGCTGTTGCCTGGTCTGCTCACAGCAGAAAGGCAGAGGTTCTATTTCCTTCATTTCAGACTGAGTTGCAAGTAGAAGTCCCCATTCCAGGTCCTCTGGTCTAGTGTTCGCTGTCTTAGTCCTGTACTAATGACCACTGGGGGCTCTCTGATTTCAAGAGATATTCCGAGTTCTGCCATCACCAAGAAAAGTCAGCTACCTGGCATTTTATTCCTTCTCTAGAGCAGGGACAGAAACTGGGAAGATGTGAGCATCCAGGGCTTGTATACAAGTGAGGAACTTCAGGCACAAATGGAGAAGAAACTACTCCCCAAAGGTGCCCAGGTATTCAGTGTTAAACCTTGCTTCAAGTCTGGTCTTCTAAACCCCTACTTCTGCCCACTTACCCTGTGCTAGAAAGGCCAGCACCTGAAGCCCATCCCTCTGTTCCTTTTTTTCTCTTTTCAAAGAAAACCACCAATTCTTGTTGTCCTTCTCAACTCAGCTCTTGTGCCTCTACTTTGCTATAGATGTGCATAAGAAGCCTACTTATGTGTAAGGTATAATGCAAGAGCAAGACATTCTCTCCATTTGGTCCCCAAATGGAGTCAACCTTGCACAAGGATCTCACTGGTACTCAAAGGCCATCAGCATCTTCCCCAAAGCTAAAGTCCCAGTTATAGGCTTTCAGAAGTAGGCCAATCTCTCTTTATAGTTGATATCAAATCTATTTTCCGTATTGGACCAAGACAGAGTCAATAAGCACACCCCAGTTATAGGGTTTTAGGGGAAGTGGGCCAATCTCTTTATACTTCTATCAAATTTCTCTATTTTCTCAATCTGACCGACACTACAAATATAATAAATTCATAAATTTTTGGACCATGCCTGAAATTCCCAGTTGTAGCTTTAAGCAAAGGACACAGCCATTATCAACTCCATCCTTCTTTTTCCCTCAGGAACCAAAGTAGGAGAGGTAGGGCTCACTTGTCCTGTGCCCACAAAAGAGCCAAATGAAGCATCATGAGCGAGCTGGGTGAGTTGAGTTTTACCTGTGACAACTTTGGTAGATTATGGCTGGTGCCTTCAGTAGCCATTGACTCTACGTGTTCCTTTAATCTAGGGTGAGGTGCCAACAGCTTCAGGATATCGGGAGAATGTTCCTGAGACTCCCCCGGGACTGATGGTGAAAAGAAACTAAAGAGAAGCTGTGACATAAAACAGAAGACTTCACTACTCATGTTTCTACAGGTGCTAGACTAAGGTGCAGGGGGAGGGATGGGGAACCAGAGAGCACAGCTTGCAAGGCAAAACTCGAATGAGGAAACCTTGGAGCCGTGTCCCTAGACACACTAAGGAGAGGTCGTTGCATAAACACACAGACTCATTTAGGAACAGGGGGAAAGAAAGACTGCTTAGTCATTAAGAGCACATACTGTTCTTGCAGAGGAGCCGAGTCTGATTCCCAGCACACATGTAGGGTGTCTCACATCCACCTGTCATTCCAGCTCCAGCATATCTGATACCTCTGATGTCCAGGGGGTGCGAGTACTCATGTACAGACACCCAATACACAGACTCAAACATAGACATATATTTAAAAAGTAAAATACATTAAAAAAAAAAAGAATCACCCAGGAGCTTATGAAAATGTTAGGTCCCTGGGTCCAGCTTCAATCTCCCCAGGTCTGAAGTATGAGCCAGGAATCTGGGTTTTGAGAAGGCATGACAGATGCCTATGTTATTTGGAGTCACCTCTATGGTGCCACCATTCTGCAGAAATGTCTGCAATGGGGCTTTAAAATCTATCTTAATTGAAGGAAACATAGAGGTGAAGTCAGAGTAAATACGTCATGTGTTACTTTTTTGTTAAACTAGGTCATCCTGGGAAAAGGGTACATAAGAAAATGCCTGTATCAGATTGGCCTGTAGGCAAATATGTTTGGGTATTTTCTTGATTAATGATTAATGTAGGAAGTACCAGCACAGTGTGGGTGGTGCCAACCCTGGGCAGGTAGTGCCAGTGTGTACAAGAAAGGTGACTGAATGTGATGCTGAGACACAAGCCAGTAAGCAGATTCCTCTGTTTGAGTTCCTGTCTCCAGGCTCCTGCTTTGAGTTCCTGCCCTGACTTCAATCAGTGATAGACTGTGACCTGGGATGTGTAAGGAAAACATACTCTGTTTCCCAAGCTGCTTTTGGTAATGATGTTTATCACAGCAAAGGAAAAACAAACTAGGACTCCTCAGTGGAAGAATGGAGAGTCAAATCCATAACAACTCGATGGGCTGAGAAGTCAACCAATCTACACTGTTTGCTGCTGCTTTTCTGTTTATCCATTTTGCTCTCCTCATCCACATTGTCACCCCTGAACCTTTAATTCCTTCAGAGTTGGGGAGCTGAGCAATGAAGTGTTAAGAAAGCAGAGCTCAAACTTCCTCTCCCACTTCTAGCCTCTTCCTCATCCCGGTCATCTCTGCAGAGATTGTCAGGTTTTAAGTTCAAGTACCTAGGGGCAGGTTCCCTTGCAATTGGGTACACTGGCAAGGGAGAAGAGAGAACAAAAGGGTCTAGGGGTCAGAGATTAGCATTTGGGTGCAGGTTGCACCATTAGCTGTTTACATTCTTGTTTCCATTCTCCCCTAAGCCATTAGGGGTTAGGGATTCTATGTAAGTATGTATGTATGTATGCATGCACGCACGCGCGCACATGTGCACAAGAAAGAGGGTAGATCACTGAACTTCCAAAACATACTCAAATGTTTATCACTTAGAAGACTCTGCCATGTTTTGAAAGCCACTAAAAATGCCTCCCACTGTTGTTCAGTCTCCATAGTCCGCAGTGTTAATTTATCAAGAGACTGTAAGAATGCTAAACTCAAAGGTGGATTTATTCTTCTGCTTGTCCTCTGAGGTTTCTTCATGATGTTCCTTTCTGTATCTATTAGCACTTTCCATACATCCGAGCCCTACTCAGTATTCAAAGTTCTGCTCAAGTGCTGCCTTGCCCCAGTACTCCCATCTCTCTGATCTCATCTGCCCTTTCATGTCTCTACAGAAGAGAATACCAAACCTTAAACTATACCATCTTACTTTGCACCAGAAGTGTGTCACAGAATAAGTCTTTCTCTCCAGCCAGCGATAAGTGCTTAGCAAATATACAACATATTCATGGAAATGATGATGGCATTTATACATCCAAGGGATCAAGAAAAGCCTAGTACTCAGGTGCCTCACATCCTCAGTGAGATGTTCATGTCCCCTTGCAGTGCTAAAACTCTACTTTCCAGATATAAATTGACAAAGGTTGGAAGACACACCTAGTGCCCAGGGACATACATATAATCTTTTAGTGCGCACCACTCCTCAGGAATTGAACTTGATTATTGGAAATCCTACTCAAGGATCAAAAAGGATATATCCACTTCTGAGACAGTTTCCCTGGAGGGGGCCTATAGCACCCAAGTACAAGGTCGAAAAGACACAAGGTAATATGAAGAAAAGGAGGCCAGGAGCCAAAATCAAAGGAAACAAGGCAGGAATAATATAGCAGTTCCCTTCTTAGCTTACTGCCTAAGATCTCTCTGTAGGCCTTTTCAATGTCTTTGGAAAACAATAGTTAGGGTCAAATTTCAGTGAGAATAATCATTCCATATGAATGAAAAATTGATTTTGCTGTAACTTCAGCCATAGAAAGGCCCAACTGGGTTAAGAAAGAGAATCTGTAGTTTAAAATAAATCATAGGGCTGTGGGTTATGAGGAAGCTTATTAATACCCAGTACATATGTACTAGTTTTCAAATGTTTAGCCCTAAAACTAGAATAATCCAGTGAATACACAGTCGAAGCCTCTTAGTATGCTTAAATGGCTGCTATAGCCTCATCACATTCAGCAGAAATATGCCTCCAAATTCTTACATTAATTTCAGAATTTTGTAATACTTCTTGTAAGCATACATTCACTTGCATTGTCTGGCATTCATCTTAACCAAAAAAAGCTTGTAAGTTCCAATAGGTACTTAGGCTTCCTTGGGTCTCCAGAGTTTCACACAATGCCTTGCCTTTCATCAGGCAGGTATAGAAACAACAACAGCCTATGTATAAAAGCAAACTGGAGTGAGGGTAGTTCAACTGTTGATACCAGAACCCCTGGGGCCACCTGAAGGTAAAATAAAAACAAAGAAGCAGGTGACCTCAAGAAAGTCACTGAGCCTCAGATTTCTCATCTAGAGAAATAACAGTGAGTTATGGGAACTAAGTGCAACCTTCCAACCAAGTGGCTTGCATATAGGCAATGCTCAGCTAATATTATACTATGGACTGACTACACTTACGTTTTAAGAAAGGTCCATAGCTAATAATTCTGCTTGATCCATACCCCTTTCAATAAAACCTTACCCCTCACACACACACAAATCAGGTCAATTTTTTTTTCCAGACAGGAAATTTCTTACCAGAGTCAGAAAATTCAGAGTCCAGCCTCTGCCAACTTTATTAGTTTTGCTAAATATTCCTTTCTAGAGTCTTCAGAGACAAATCCTGTCTCTTGTCTACTTTTTTTCCACCCCTCCCCAGCCAAAGCATTACACAGGGTTGTGATTGATGGAAGGGCTTGTGGCCTGGTGTTGAACAGTGAGTGTATGGCGGCAGGAAACCAAAAGCAATCACTGAGTGTCAGCATCCAACTTTCAGGCCAATTATTCAGACACCAGAAGAATAAATGTATAAAAAGCAATAAAAGTCAAAGCCCATCCAATGAGGATGCTTGACCCTTCAATCAAGTTCTTGGTATTTCCTCATGATGTTTGTTTTACAATCACAATCTCCTGAAACAGAAGATTTGGAAGGGCTAATTATATTCTTTCATAATGATCTCTGACTTGCATTTGAGAGATAGTAAGTTTAATTTTCTAGCAGAAGAGGTGAAGGTTTAAATTCTGTATGTGGAAAGCAACATGGAGACCATCAGTGACCCTTCCCAGGAGCTATCCTTCATGTGTGACTAGCGAAACGTGTGATTCAGCCAAAGAAAAGTTATACAGTTCTAAGCAGCTCCCACCATCAGGCCCTCATCCACAGAGACTCTTCAGTGAGCCTTCATCTTCAGGTTAGCTTACATGGTTTAGTTTTGTTTTATATTCTACTGATTCTGAGTCAAAGCATTCATTATTGACTCCTACAAAAAAAAAAAAAAAAAAAAACCCTGCCAATTGGATAGTACATACCAGAACGACGGGGCTTCTGGGCAATCAGCTGGCACCTCTCTCGTGCCCCTTAAACCCAGAGAAGCACCCACTCAGGACCACAAATACTGAGGAGGGTAGCATCTTCATCCTTCTCCCTAAAGAAGACAGAGTGACGGGGGTCTACTAGGCACCTAACCCTAGGTCACTCAACTCACCCTTTGAGCTTCAGATCTGGCATTCTTGTTCTTTCCCTCAAGGGATACACAGTAGAGAAATTCTTTGAGTGCTTCTTTCACCTTGCCTAGAGTGGCTAAAGCTTGTGCTTTTCTGAAGTGTGCCTGGAAGAAAACAGTAGCAGTCAGTCCCATCTTATTCACCTTCTTAATGTAGCTACGATTAACAGCAATTGCTGAGAACCTACCGAACAGTCACTATCAGGTAGAGTCTTGTCAAAAGACTTTTGTTTTCATCTCAGTCCTAACAGTAAACTATTTTAAATCCCATTTCAAAGACAACCAAAGGGAGATCCAGAGAGAGAACTTGACCAAAGTACAACAAACAACTGGGAAGCCTCAGAGGAAGTCAGAGTTGAAACCTGGGACTGATAATATACCAAGCCCACACTCTTAGCTACTGTGTTTACTGCCTCTTATCCACCCCACAACTGTATGAGGATCACAAACATGCCAAAGCATCCATTTAACCACAAACTATAATAGCTCTGTTTTCAATGTTCATCCTGAGATGACTTGCCTCAGATGACTGTCTGTAAAGACAGTCATGGCTTGAGTGAGACAATCATTTCTACAGAGGCCTGAGAGAAGGATCAGGGACCATCCATGTTTACAAAGGCCACTAGAAGCAATCTAGAACTAGAATCCTGGTCCCAGAACTTCTAGAGGACTCTTTCCCACAAAGGCAGACCACTTTCCAGGAGGCTGACCAGAGACTGAGCCAATGCTTTTGCTTATAGAAACTTCACTGTCTTTTCCTCTCTTGCTGCACATTTTACAGGTATCGGGAAGTTTTATGGCCTCTGGATTCAAACCCAAGTGCAGATGGGCTAAACTCCTTAGAAGGGCTTAAGCAGCATCCTGGGGGGGGGGCAAGGAGGAAAAAAGAGCATAAAGGGCGGCCTACGTTTCACATGGCAGGCATTTTTCTACCTCCTCTTCTAATGTGCCTGCATGGTGTCAGGACTTGGCTAGGAGCCACAGCCACAAACCTCTTGGGGACCTCTTTCCATACCCACGCTTCTTTCTCGAGCCTAATCTTGGCTGCCACACTCCCTTGTTGTTCCTGCCAACAGTGGCCTTCAGGAGAAAGGCTAGCACTATGCCCCAGAGCAGCTACAGGGGGCTAAGTCCTGGAAAACTGGAGAGGCCTCTGGGGTCCCAGTAATCAACGGAGTAGCAACTCACATTCCTCACTTTCTCAGGGTGGCCAGCTTACCCTACTGACACCTATACTAGCAGTAAGGTGTGGTGATGACATTAAGTCCTAGATGGAATTGGGCTGCCTACTGGACTTGCTCCCTTATGGCATTTCATATAGAAATGGTGGGAAATACAAAACTCAGAGTGTGGAGGTATATGCATTAGAAGCTTTCAGCCCACAAGACAGCAGAGTTCTCTGAACACTCCCTTTCCCCCCAGCTATAGGGAAATGGCACCCCTGCCAAGTACTTGCACCAATTCCTCCTTCATGGTGGAAATCCCTTTTCTTACTGCATCTAGAACATAATTCTCAGTGTTCTTCCCATCATGGTATCCAGATTTAGTTTTCCAGTGGAAATGGCTGCAAGCCCCTCTTATCCCAAGACAGCTACCTGACTCACATGGTAGCCCATCTCAGTGGCAACTTAAGGTATTAGAGACTTGTATTAAGCTGTAAATATGTTTCTTGGGAAAGAAAACACACTGGTCAATCACCTCCATGAAAACTCTCCTTAAAGACCAATGAGATTTGCTCTTATAGTCAAAGTTTACCAGTCCACATGTGGTTTTCCCCCAGAAGGGCTCACTGTAATAGTCCAGGCTGAGCTCAACTATGATCCTCCTGGAATCCCAATGCAGGGTCATGGCACCACACCCAACTTCAAAGGCCTTATCGGAAGTTCCTAGATATGTAAAACTTCTGATTATCCAATATTTTCATAGGTTTAACATCAAATCGCAAGGCACCAACATCTGAATGAAACCATTGTAAAGTGTTTTATAGTATTTATACTATTCAGTGTAAATTTTGCATGTAAATTGTTGCAGAGTGTGTTTAATTAGACACATAGGGAGGTTGCCTAGAGATTATTGGAGGTATTGCCTAGTCCACGGTCTTTCTACAATCAGAACATTCTGGATTCAGAGGACACCTGACCCCATGAGATAAGTCTCAGTGGCCCTGGTCTTGGAGACAATGCTTTTGCTACCTTGGGTTGTACAAGAACCTATAATGGTTACAGCTTGCAGGATGTTCTAGTTGTCGTTTTCACTGTTGATCCTTATACATACCTGTGAGACAACCATGGCAGGTTGCAATAGCATCATTTAACAAGTAAGAGTTTCAGAGAATGTAGCCGCTTTCCCGTGGTCACACTTTGCAAAGATTGATGTCCAGACCCAATTCTAATCTACTAAATAGACTACAGACATGTGGAGGACATCAGTCCTGATGCCAGGCAGAGCCACAGAAAGGGATGCTTTGTATTCAGGTATTCCCCTCTCTTGATGTCTACTCTTTCGTTCCACCTCTCCCATGTGACCTAGATCGGGGGGGAGGTATACTGGCATGTCAAATGACTGTATTAATGGTTCAAAATGGCACGGGCATTGTGCAAATATGAAGATCTCACTTTAGAAACCCAAAAGCTGTTTGAGCTCTCAAAAAGCATGGCTATCAGCAGTTATCCTGAAGGATCAGAGCAGGAATATCTTTCTTATATTCCTCTCCCTATTATCCCTAGAAATTTATGAGTGATGGTGGTGGTGGTGGTGGTGGTAGCAAATGCTTATATAATGCTACATGCATTGTTCCAAGCATCTCCCCTACATGACCTTATATAATCTCCACAACAGTCCTATTTAGAAGGTGCTTTGGATATAAGCAAGTTATAGGTGAGGGCATCAGACATAGAGAAATGAAGTAATCTTCCCAAGGCTGTACAGTTAAGAAAAGTAGCAGAGCTGAGACATGAAGTCAGGTTGTACTACTGATTCCATATTAAAAAAAAAAAAGACAAAACTATCCTTAAGGTTATCAACTGAATGTAGATTTATTGAGATCCCTTGCAGACTTAGACCTCCCTTTATCAAGGGATGCCTTGCACTGTCCAGCTCATTAGACAGTTTTCTCCCCTATTCTGCTGAAGCTCTAGCATCTCCTGCCCCAGGGAGACAGCCCTTCTTGCCAATCTCTCTGTAGCATAGCCCCTTTCCATCCCTCTTGTCCCACACTCACCTTAAAACCCATTGGCCGTAGTTTACATGCTATTTCTGCATCATGCAGTGCATCCTCATGAGACTCCAAGGTGAAATAAATTTGGGACCGATTGCTATAAAGCAAATGATCATTTGGAGCTGCCGAAATGAGAAAAAAAAGCCCTTATTAATGGCCCCCAGCAGAAGCACATGATAAGTCCTGTATGAGGATGGAGCTTAAGGAAAGAAAAGTTATCTAAGCTCTTTCTACTGGACCCGAAGAGTTAAGTGTCATTTCCAGTCCTAATATTGTTCTGACCAACACCATAGCTTGTCTATGCAAAGCAGTAATGTCCTCCTTTTTCAAGCAGTTCATACGAGGTGAAGTGTCCACAATACATTAGAAATTTTCACCTAGAGGAAACCCTGCCACTGTTCTGCAGATGCACACTGCTAGTGCCCAGCAACCTGGTTTCTGAATGAGCCACCATCCAAAAAAAATGATGAGGCCAGGAAAGAGAGTTGGGACCCCTACCTTGACCCCAACCAAGGCAAGTCCATGCTAGTCATCTAGTCAAGATGACCTGTAGCATAACAATAACTCCAGCATACCAATACCACCCCCAAGCTGGGTGGTGGTGGCACACGCCTTTAATCCCAGCACTTGGGAGGCAGAGGCAGGCGGATTTCTGAGTTCGAGGCCAGCCTGGTCTACAAAGTGAGTTCCAGGACAGCCAGGGAGAAACCCTGTCTCGAAAAAACAAAAAACAAAAAACAAAATCAAAAACAAAAACAAAACAAAAACAAAACAAAAACCCAACCCCCCCAAACAACAACAAAAAAAGAAAAACAAAACAAAAAAAACAACAAAAAAACCCCCAAAACAAAACAAACCAAAAAACCAAAAAACCAAAAAACCTCCCTCTCTAATGGCCAGTGCTTATGGTATAAACCTTTCCTGGAGAAACAGCTATACATTTACAAGGTCCATCCTCCTAGTGATGGCCAAATGAGAAAGTACCTTCTTGACACAACTTTTAGGAGTCTTATTGTCACCATCAAGGAATCACTAGAATCCAGGCCTGAGTAGGTCTTCAACCCACCCATTCTTCAGATAGGAAAACTAAGGCCAATGAGGTGAAGTGATAGGTCACACAGCTGGTTAGAGTCACTGCTGGTTGACGTTCAAGTTTTGAGGCTTGGGTGGAGGAAAGTTCCTTTTACTGAGTGTGGGTATAGCTTTTAGAATAATCGAGCATTAGCCAGTTCCAGGATAAATATAGTCTGTGGAGGGGGCCCATTTGCCCTTAGAATGGTGAAGATGGATGGTATTGATTTTTCTTTTTACCCTGACTGCTCCAAGGAGATTATTAACAAAGGTACAGGAAAGATGCTTCCTGGTGAAGTGACAGCCGTGACAGAGAGGAAGGTGGGAAGAAGCATTCCTGGCTAGCCCTTGGGAAATGGAGGAAAGTATTCAGCCTCCCTTAGAATTCCATATATATATATATATATATATATATACATGGCCCCTACCTATTTCATTCCTATGGCTGCACCCTTTCACAAGCGCCAGGCTACAGCTTCTGCTGCCAGAAACAGGCTTTGATGTCTGCCTCTATGCCATCCCCTGACATACCTATGCTCTGGGCTGACCTGAGTGCCCATTACTTGCTCTTGATTTTAGCATAGAGTTTACAGTACTCTCTGACACTTTTCTGAAACACACACCCACTGGCCCATGGGCAGCTCACAGCCTGCTTTGTTTAGACACAGGCAGGGTATGTATGTGTTGTGAGGACATCTGTGTTCCTCAGTTCTCATAGCCACTGGTTTTGCTCCCTTCTGCATTACCTGTTGCTGGCTTGGGTGGGACAGAAATGTGGGGAGACTCCATCCCATCCCTCCTCCATCCACCAGAGATTGCCTAGGAGGTCCTAGCACCCCACAGCCCCTTCTGCTTAGCCAACTCCCTCCAAACCAGCATGTTCCATTGGACACATCGCCCTGCCTGACTGCCTGCTGAGGTGCTGGCTGGCATCAGCCAGTGGTTCCAAGGCCACTTCCTGGGTTGGAGTGGGAGGAGGCAGAAGGTGCAAACAGGTCCCTGGGAGAACTCTGGTACTCCAGTCCAGCAGAGATGTGGGACTGCCCGGGTTGCCCTTGAAGATATAAAGCCCACTCTCTAGGGCAACTCTTGGAGCAGGTTAAACACAGGCATGCCCCCTTTGTGATCAGCCCCTTGTTTCTTTGGGGGGGGGATCCCGAGCAGTTGCCTAGTCCTGTCATCCATTGGGTTAGAGGGGTCAAAGGGTTCGATGTTGGGGCACTGGCTGTCTAACTGCAGCGGGTGGAGGGGGCGGGGCAAGTGCATCTATTTCAGCCAAGGAATCCTGTGATAGGAAACGGTGACAATGAGTCACAGGGCAGCGGGGAGCGAGCCCCCCCTCCGCCCCCCGCACACGCTCGCGGGATGGTTTCTGAGGCGAGCGTGGCCCACTTCAGTTACCTCAGCGTTACACAATCCCCGCCTGCCTGCCCGCCCGCTTGCCCGCCCGCCCGCGCGGGGGAGGGGCCGCCGGCCCGGGCGGCTGGAGGGCCTTATGCAACCAGTGCTCTCCTGACCTAATTCCAGGCGGGACCCACCCCACAGGGAGCCTCGGCCCCGGAAGGGACAACTCCCAGAGGCGGGAGCCGCGGACTCGGGCGCCGGCAAGCCACCTCCGGTTGGTAAAAGCCAGGAGGACCGCGCGGGAGTTTGGAAAATAGTGCCAAGTTCCTCTGCCGATAGGGAAGGTACCAGCAGGTGTAAGAGCGAGCTCCAAAGTGTCCGGGAAAGACCGAGAAATAGAGACAGTGATACTGGGCAAGACCGAAACAGTGACAAAACTCAGGGGAAAAAAATGCGCAGAAAGAGACGAACGGGATAAACTAAGATAGAAACTGGAACCTATAGAAGGTATAGGAGCAGGAAAGCAAGCAGGAGAGAGGGAAAGAGCACGAGAAAAAAAAAAGCGATAGGACCAATCAGAAGACCGAGACACCGCTTTAAAAAAAAAGCTTAAGTAGGGAAGACAAACTCCTTGCAATGACCCCTCCCTCCTCCTCGTGGGCCACGGGCTCTTCCCTCGCCACCCCACCCCCCAGCCCGCGTGCGCGCGAAACCAAGTCAGTCCCATCCATCCCCCTCGCCCCCGCCTCCCAGCGGGGATCGCTCCCCCGCCCCCCTCGCGTGGCGAGCAAGCCCGCATGGCCCCAGTGGCGGCGCAGGGGGGACTCACCTAGACGAACAGCCTCGTTGTATTTGAGCAGAGCTGCCTCCACCTGGTGCTCACGGTACAGCTGGTTGCCCTCGTGCCGGAGTTGCGATGCCCGCGCGGGGCCCGGGAACAACTTGCCCAGGAGGCCGCTGAGTACCACGTTGACTCGCAGTTGCAGGGGCGCCGGCTGCCCCGCGCGCCGCGGCCCGCGTGCCCTCCCACTGGCCGCCATCAGAGCGGAGAGCTTGACCCCGCACAGAGCGCAGCGCCTATCGGCAGCTCGCCCGCGCTCCAGGCACAGTTTACAAAAGGTGTGGCCACACCACAGGGACACCGGATCGGAGAGAAACCCCTGACACTTCTTGCACTTAAAGCCATCCCATACCTCGGGGGCCACGGCCGCGGCCTCCCCTGCCTCTTTCAGTGCCGCGGCGCAGCAGCTCGAAGTGCCGCTCGAGTCGGAGGCCAGCTCCTCTTGCGGGACACTGTCGGCCAAGCAGCGCACTAGCTGCTCCAGCTGCTCCGCTACCAGCTGCTGCCTCTCGGAGAGCTGTCGGTACACCTCGAGGGCTTCCCGAAGGTGCCCCTCAGATGCCAAGGCATCCGCCTGCGTGAGCAGGACTTTGCACTCCAGCGGTGTCGGGACCGCCAGAGGCTGGCTTTGCTCGGGCTCTTGAGCTCCAAGAGCTTGGGAGCCCTCGGGTGTCACCTCCTCCTGGTGGGCGGCTGACTGCCCTGCGGCCGCCGATGTTCCCGGCTCCTCCGACTCCGCCAGCTCCAAGTTGTTGCTGCCGAGCTCGGCGGACATGCTCACCATCTGTGCGGTCTGAAGGGAATCCATTGAGAGAGGGAACTGCGGAGGTTGGAGTGAGTTGAGGCGTCTAGGAACAGGGAACTAGCAGGAAAGAGCGGCGGCTGGGAGCGGACTGCGCGAACGAGAAGGCGGGATCGCCGCGCGCGCGAGTCTGCCTCGCCTCCCGAGCTCCATGCCGGCTGCCCCGCGCTGCCTAATAACTGTCTTGTCTCAGCGAAGCGTTATATAAAACGCAACCACGTGACTCCTACCACGCTGCTCATTGGCCGGCAGCGAGGAAATTGTTACAAAACCAGACAGTTTTGTAACAGCTTTGCGCTTGCTTCTTTTGGCTTGGCTTTTCTTGGCTTGTTTTTTGAGGTTGTTTGCATTTACTCTTTCTTTCTCACTTGCGACTTTGGGTCCTTTTTGCACCGGGGAGAGGTACACAACCTCTCCTTTCACGCTTTTCCAGCTCCAAACTCTTTGCCATCCCACCTCAAAAGTAGTCTGCAAACAGGTCCGCTCTGCCAGCCGCTTGCTGGAATCCCCCGCCATAGAGGCAGGTCCCTATAGGCTCAAGTCACAGAAGTTGCTGGAATGCCAGGCTCCCCTCCAGGGGGCGATGGCTGCTGTCTGCAAAGGCACCCAGGGACACCCAAGAAGTCCTCATTTGTTCCCTAGAAGAGCTTTAAGTGCTCTTGCTGAAGCTCCTGGGTTTCCTGAGGGATTCCCCCCAAAGAGACTTAAGGCAATTTTAGGAGGGTTCTTTGTTTCTTACTGAGGCAGCGAATCATGAGCGGATAAAACAAGTTAGGCAGTCTGTGCTGGGCAGCAAGGGAAGAACGGATATCGTATATTGAATTGCTCACTGGGGACCCCAAGGAGGCGCCCTCCGGCTCTCGGCTCTCTCCCCCCCCCCGCCCCATCCCCAACTCAGGGACCAGTGCTGGAGCAGGCAGCGGGCACCCCGCTGGAGATTCACTGGCTCCAGGACCCAGAGACCAGATGGGCACCACCTTGAGAGCTGAGTTTGCTGAGTTCGCTGTAAACTCGGGGGGGGGGGGCGTGAGGGAAGCAGAGGGAAGATACAAACCCAAGACTGAGCAAATCCAGAAAAAAAAATCAGAGAATTCAGTCACAGCCCAGCTGCTAAACAGCCTCCAGGTTCACAGGAGCTGAGTTTTGGCAGCCTTAGCTTAGGGTTGGTACCCTTGTGCTGGGTTGAACACAAGTTGTAGTGCCTGGCTCGGGCCGGGGAGTGGGGCGGGAAGTTCCCAACCAGGCACCCCTTTAAAAAAAAATGTCAAACTGGTCACAAACTACACAAGGGTTTGTTTACTGCTGGCCTTTGCATTTCAGACAAGAGCCATGAACAAAATGAACAGGCAGGATTCCGGAATAACCCACTTCAGGACAGACTGCTTCAAGAAGGAAGGCTGAGTTCAGTCAGGCTTGCTCTCAACTGTCTTCCTCCTCCCTCCAGAGCCTACAGGTCCTGGAGAGTGCTCAAATTAAGATTCCAAGCCAGTGTCTCCAAGTTGCCTCCTGCTGTGGCCATTTAGCTGGGGGGTCTTGGGCAATATCATCTAAGCCGATTATTTTCACTTCTAAACAAATGTCTGAGATGGTTTTAGCTGGGATTAACTCTTGTTTCAGAGCTGGGATGATAGACTCTTTGCCAGCATTGAGGTCCTTAATCCAGCCTTAAGCCAACAAACACCAAGATCCTGGAGAATAAGTATAGACAATGTGCAGCACCCTTCAAAGCAGCCCCTCTCTGGTCAGACAGGACCCCTAGGGACAGAGTAGAGAAGGGAGGCAGTTCATAGACTAGAAAGAGAGCAAGAAAAGAAAGGAGGCTCAGGATTCAATCAGGAAGGCAGGAAAACAACACAGGAAAACTTGGTCTAGTTTTGGCTTTGCTGAACAAATCCTTGGGGTCCTAAAGTTTCCTCCAGCCCTAACCTTGAGTATTCTTGATCCTAAAACCAGATTTCAGGCGTTAACTACTGAATCTCAAATAACTATTCCATATTCCATGGCAGGTTTGGGGAGGTGGGACATGCTTGGGACTAAAGACTGAATTCAGCAGCAGCTATGGAGGAGCAAGGGACTCAAAGGCTGTCCTCTATCATGATTCTGAAGCTAGGGAGCCCATCAGGAGCCTGACCAAGAGATGGAGGAGGTGGAGAAAAGTCAGTAGAGAAGAAGCTGCAGTTTCTGGTGGCTTGCTATCTGGGGCTGGGACACACATTTCACTAGTTTACTCTGCTGTCAAATGGAATTTCCAGAACTAGTTATATGTCTATGACTTCTCGCACCTATAAGGAAGGACAATCTGCAGGGCATGAAAAGATTCATTTGAAAGGACCATAAGGAGCATGACACCGGTAACAAGAAACCTCTTAATTTAAAAGCATTATCCCTTTGACATCTCCAAAACATTATCCCAAATTGCCTTCCAAATGTAGTGGTGAGGATGTGCCTTGCTTCTTAAACCACTCTGTTTAGTAAGCTCCTTGAATTTATCCCTCTGTAACCTAATGGTGATGGGGAAACAAGGATGTCAGGCCAGGCTGGGCAGATGGTCACAGTCCTGCCTGCATGTGGAAGGATGTGCTTTCCAGGCCTCTTCTGGACACCTGCATGTATAGGATGCTGACCATGAATTTGGTTAGGAATGGTTCTGATTATTAGGGTAATAGAGGGGGCTCTGGTGCAAAACGCAGTTGCACCTAGCTGGCTGCTAACCAGACCAGATTCCATAGAAGAGCTTTATATTGTGAACTGCTGTAGTAGACTACATCCAAAGAGCATTCTATGGAATGCTGGGGAAAACTACCACAGTGTTTTTCTTTCCTTCTTTATGTAAGTTAAACAAACACTAGTTTCATATATGTTTGTGAATCAAGGTGGAAGTCTCCTACTGAAAATAACCCCTTCCATGCCTCCCCAGTAATAAATGGAGGATTCCTGGAGTGAGGGTAGGTGGAGAGAGTTGTCAACCTTTTCTTTTCAGATACACATATTCTCTTACTGAAAGATCCTATTCTATTTATTTTATTAAGATTGCACATAGCTAAAATGAACTGGGGAGAGAGCAAAAACTGAAACACTTCTCATTTTTTACAGGCTACAAGAAAAGTTTTTCAGTTGGGCTCTGTAGAACCTCCCTGTGTCCCAGAGGGGAGTCTAAGCAGAACTGGACACCCCCACCCTAGCTCCTCTCCTCAACCAAGACAGCTTCATACCCACCTCATTTGAGATACAATTTCATTAAGGATTTCTCTTTAAATTAAAAATTTGAGAGTCATGGTCATTTTCATCCATTTTCAGATATTTATGTTTAATAGTGCCTATGTAGCAGACTAGAGCTTTTGTTAAGCAAGCCTTAGCTCTCAGGTGTTTTCTTTTTGGATAGTAGTACATCTTGTCTCCCATGTTTGTGTATTGACTTTCTGAGGAAACTAGAAGCCCATGAAGGAAAATAAAAGCAGCAATCCTCCTCACAATACATTTCTTGAACAGGTTTTATTACACATAATAATGGAAATCCTAGTACAAACTGGAAACATTCAGAGGGTCAAGCAGAAATCCAGCTGCACTGTACCTCTGCCCCAGTTTGTTTATAAAAAGAAGAGAGTAGGTGTGTAGATAATGAATATTTTACATTCCTGGGATGATAGAGTTCAAAGTCAAGGATATGGGTGAGAAGTAAGCAACATTCTCCTCCACACACACACAAAGCAGAGGAGCTTGGCCAACTCACGTATTTTAGCCAAGTTTCTCATCTCAGAACCCAGGGTCGATTTATACCCTTTAAAAACCTTCACACCTTGACATGAGAAAAAGACTGCCCATTGCTATGCAGAATAGCTCGAGTCTAGTACTAACATGAAGTTTACTTACCAGTGCTGGTTTTATAGAATGAGGAAACTATGTGCCAGGAAACACTAGTGACTTACTGCAGGTCACAATGGAAGTTCAGGACACAGCTAGAATCAGAAGCCAGGGCTTGACTCTATGTGAGCTTTCCCATGTGATCATTTTGCTTCCAAAGGACAAAATGCATCTGTCCAAATAAGAAATTATATCAGCTTTCCCATCTTTAAGACTTCCATCAGTTCAACCAATGTGTATTGTATATGTGCTGTGTGCTAATCAAGTTGGCATTTTTTGGAGCAATAATAAAAGGATGTGATATACACACTCCCTACTCTCCAGGAGTTCTCTGAAGAAATGAGAAGCAAAGCTCTGAAACCATTAGGTGACAACAATAGGCAGTATGGAAGAAGTGTCAAGGCTGGGGGACCAGTGTGTTCATGAGTGCTCAAAGACAACAGAAGGCAGCAAAGCAAGATCATAAAACACTAAGCTGAGGATGGTTTTCTTTATTTATCACTAAGACAATTCAAACCTTCTTCCATAGCTAGTGAATCTGTTGTCCAATGTAAAAAAAAAAAAAAAAAAAAAAGGAGCAAGATTGTGGAGCTGGTGGCCACATAGGAAAGCCATGGCAAGGGCTGTGCTGGGAGCAGGCTCTTTTGACTTCACTGTGCGACTTGGCCCAAACTACTTTCTCCTTCTAAAGAGTAAGATGTATGTTCTTCACCTATTAATAATGTTCTCCAATGTCACTGTCACGATTAGCTCCCAGTGATGGAAAAGGCATGGTCCTGAGATATCATTCCTGGGAACAGAAGGGATCCACAGCCATCTGCCAATGATTATGAGGAAAAATGTGTGTGTGCCACCTTCAGAATATTCTTCCAGGAGAAGAATAAACTATACTGGATCCTGACTTGGGACACAGTGGAACAGTGGACAATGTGGAAGCTCTAGAGGCACTGTCTGGGAGCCTTAGGAGAGAAGAAATAAAAGGCAGATTAAAAGATTGCCCTCGCTACAAGCACATATGTAGCAGAGGACTGCCTTGTCTGGCCTCAGTGGGAGAGGATGTGCCTAATTCTGTAGAGACTTGATGTCCCAGGGAAGGGGAATGCTGGGAGGTGGAGTGGGGGGTGTGGGTGAGAGGGGGTGGGGGAGCAAAGAGGAAGGGACAGGGGTTGAAGAACTCTGGAAGGAATGACTGGGAAGGGAGGCAACATTTGGAATGTAAATAAATTAAATAATTTAAGATAAATAACATAATCAGGTATTGGGGGGCAAAGAGAAGCCCCAAGGGAAGCAGAATGAATGGAAATATGCAACCTCGGGAGGTGGGAGAACCCTCTAGAATGTACCAGAGATCTGGGAGGTGAGAGACCCTCAGGACTCGAAGGGAGGGACCTTAGATGAAATGCACTACAGTGGGGAGAGGGAACTTGTAGAGCCCACCTCCAGCAGAAAGACAGGACATCAAGTGGAGGGATGGGGTTGCCATCTCACAGTCAAAAATTCTCACCCAGAATTGTTCCTGTATAAAAGATCTGCAGGGACAAAAATGGAGAAGAGACTTAAGACAGTAGTCTATCATGGCTGTCCTCTGAAAGGCTCTACTGAAAAGACTCTACTGAAGCAGCTAACTGAAACATACACAAATACTTACACCCAATCATTGGACTGAAGTCGGGGACCCCTATGGTTGAATTAGGGGAAGGATTGAAGAAGCTGAAGGGGAGAGTGACTCCATAGGAAGACCAGCAGTCTCAACTAACTTGGACCCCTGGGAGCTCCCAGAGACTGAGACACCAACCAGGAGCATACACAGGGCAGTCTGAGACCCCTGGCACAAATATAGCAGAGGTCTGCCTGGCCTGGCATCAGTAGGAGATGATGCACCTAATCCTCAAGAGATTTGAGGCCCCAGGGAAGGGGGAGGTCTGGTGAGGGAGAGCATCCTCTTGGAGACAAGGGGGAGGAGGAGTGGGATAAGAAGCTGTGGGAAGAGGACTGGGAGGTGGGGCAATGGCTAGAATGTAAATAAATAAAATAAAAAATTAATTATACATTAAACTTATTTCACCATTAAAAAATCAAAACAAAAAAGATTGATCAAGAGTGAATTTCCTGACATTGGCAAGACTAGGAAATGGTTAGAGTTAGTGGTTAGTTTTCCAATGTATTCAACATTAGAAGGATGAATGAGATTGACACTCTACACATTTATCTATTCCTCTATTAACGGACACTTTAGACTGCATCACCTTTGCGCTATTGTATATAGTACATCTTTAAACTGTGGTAAGCAAATATCCTTTTGAGATCCTGTGATTAACACTGTAAGGTATATACCTAGAAGTGAAATTGCTGGATCATGTGGTAGGTACCTTTTTTTTTTTTTTTAAAGGAAACACCATAGCACTTTCCACAACTGAACCATTTTATAACCCCAGGAAGAATGCACAAGGGCTCTAACTTCTTCATTTCCTTGTCAACACATTTTAAAAGTAGAAGCCACCCTGGTGCATGTGAAGTGTTATCTCATTGTAGTTTAAATTAGCATTTTTGATGATCAATGACTTTATACACTTTTCAGACATTTGTATATATTCTTTACAGAAATATATATTTGGGTTTCTGTATTGATTTTTAATATCATGTTGGAATTGTTTCAAATTATTGAATTCCAGAAGTTCTGTAGCCCATCAATACCTCAGCAACTTCATAGTAGACACATATTTTTCTGATCCTGTGAATTATCATTTTTCCTCTGTTGATAATTACCTTATTTGGAAAGTTTGTCAGGGCTAGGATTTTGAATCATCTAGATACAAAATCTGGCTACGGAGCTAGGCATGGTGGGATGTGCCTGTAAGCAGAATCTGGGAGACTGGGCACAAGGACCTCTGCCAGTTCAAAACCAGCCTGGGATTCAGAGTAAGTTCCAGAGTAGCCTAACCTGCAGGGTTAGGCCTTGTTTCAAAAACAGCAACAACAAATGCAGCTAGACACTAGGTAAGATTCTCAATGGTGTTGAACCTACATTTGTGAGCTTAGTTTTTTTTTTAATCTGAAAAATTGGAATAATACTTATAGGAGATCCTAGTTTATAAATGACATCATCACATCAATACTTACCTCAGTCTAGTCCACTTTAAATGTTCAATAACTTGAAGACCTTATTTAGTATTAGCTTTAAGAAAGGAGCAGAATGACTATAACTGTGATAATAGTTAATATCAAAAGTATTAAATAACCAAGTTGAACACGATAATATTATGCAATGCTTAATACTAGTATCGCAGGTTGCACTTTTAAAAACACTTAAACATGCATCATTCATTCAACAGACTCTTCTGAGAACAAAATCATGAGTAAGACACAGTTCTGCAGAACTGAGTGGGAGAAAGAAACCAGGAAAAGGGCAGTTTCAATCAGGTTGATGAGTGCTAAGAAGGCAGAAGCACGAAGGGGAGGAAGCACAGAAGAAAATCAGTTCAGATTGGGGGAGGACCTCCTGGGAGGATAATAAGGGCATAGAATTCTGCACAATTCAATAGCTAAAGGAAAGGAAGGGCAACTTGGAAGGACCGAGTGTTCTAGGTACAGCAAGAAACTGGCACAAAGGCTAGAGGTGCAAGCAGCTGCCTTGGGAGAGAACTATTAGTTTGCTATGACTGCAGTCTAAAAATTAAGCAGGATGGTGTTGGAGAACCTAAAAAGTGAAGCACTTGTCAGTCATGAAAAGTTATTTTAGATCAGAGTAAGGGGTTGCAATATTTTCTTTTACCTTAAAACATGATTGTCTCACTATGTAGCTCAGGCTGGTCCTCCAACTTGCGGCCATCTGCTAAGAGCTACTAAATTCAGCTTTGAGAGTTGGAATCTTTATCTTGGAGATAACAGAGTTAGTCAGGAACGAGAAAAAAGGGAGAGATATGTGCTTTTTTTTTTCTTAAAAAAAATCACATTGATCACACTGGAGAGACTAGAATATAGCTGAGAAAAGAAGGAAGCACAGTATTTGAGAGACATTTCAAAAAAACAGAAAAGGAGAGAGGAGCAGAGCTGGGGACTGAGGATGGCCTCAGTTGTCACTTTGGGGGTTAGATACTTCTCACAATTTCATTCAAGCTGAGCAGTTGGGGCTGAGGAAGGCTAAGTAGCTTGTACAATGTCCATTCTGTCAGACAGGATTCTGGCTTCCCATGCTGACACCTCTCACTTACTTCATGAGATGATGATGCTGGTACACAAGTTCTTAGATCTGCTTGTGAAAAATCTCTTTTTAAGGCCCCCAAGCCCTGTTTCCCCAGTGGCTCCTGTGCAACAATGTCATTTCAGAAGGGATTTGTCAGAGTTTTTGATGGTCCATCAATGAACTGTGGCTTTGAATCCTTAGCCTTCAGAACATTCTTTTACCTTCCATTCAATTGAGTGTTAAGTGTTAGTAAGAAACCTACAATATGAACATTTCCAACCCAGGGATGCTCAGATAAGTAGTCTGGGAAAAGCCATAAATAGTGAAATAATGTAATCTATAGGAAGATAGATACAACTAGAAATAAATATACTAAGTGAAATCAGACATAGACAGACATTGAATGTTTTCACCAATTTGTATATACTGGATTTTAGGTGGATACATACAATCACACATGTATACAGAACCATAGAACAGAAATGAGATTGCCTAAAGGAAATGAATAAGAATAATAAGAAGGAGAGGGGAAAGGAAAAGGGGGAGAGTAGAATATAGTCAAAGTATGAAAAATCTTTATGAAATTCATCATTATGTATAATAAATAGATGCCAACACAAAAGATCACTTGATTGTAGCCAAAAGGCCAAGGAGTGATAATGAAAAATTTATATTAAAAATGTCAGCATCAGCCACAAATAGCAGTGAGATATAGCTAGTCATGTTTGTCTCATAAATTCCTATCTGAAAACCAAGGGAGAATAGACGAAAAATACACTGAAATTCAATAAGTTTATGAATGCCTCTTAAAAATAAATGTGCTTTGAAACTGAGTAAACACTTGCCTATCAGTCTGCTCAGCAAATAGGTTTCTTGATCTAATGCCCTTGGAGTTGATAGGGATTGTCTCCGAAACTCTACTGTTTGCTCACTTGGGAATATGTCCCCATCCTGGAATTGCTGAGCATGGTGTTATCAAACCCAAACTGTCAACCAAGATACATAGGTATGTTTCTATCTAGGACACTTGTATTAAGAAGATTTTTATTTTGTCGAGGATGGAAATCTCACTGAGAGAAGAAAAATGAACAAGGAGGCAAAAGTTCCAGCTTACAGAACATCCACCTAATGTACCTACCCTGAGGCATCAAGATGATGGAATGTTGTCTGAGTGAATGGCAAGGCACTGCCTATACAGAGAGCAATGATGGCAGCATTATTCTTTCATAGCTAGGAAAGTCTGTAAGCAAGGAGATTTTGGTGATACAAACCACACAGGGCTACAAACTGCTCTGGTAGCAGTTCCTACTCAATAGGAAGGATGGAGCAGTCTGGTGCAGCTATACTCCCAGCAGTTGAGATGTATAGGCCACAGAGCCTTTGAAGGTGATGTCCTTGGAATATGAGAGTCAAAGTTGAGCCTTGTGAGAAGCCAGAGTTTCTTATGACCTGCTGCCTTTCCAAGGCTTGCATGAACAGCAGGAGAGGCTTGTTTGAGAAGCCTGGGCTCTTTTACTCATCTTCTATGGAGGAGGCACCTCTGTATGGGTGTTTCTGTTTGAAGAGCATCTACAGCACTCTTTTGCTGCAGTGTGGTAACTAGGAAGTCAGCAAGAAGCCAAATGACTTGCTGCCACCTGTGTGGAGTAACATTCATGATACCCTCTCATTGTCTCAGCATCCCAGGGCAATCATCCCTATCCATGAGGGCAAGGGCAGTCATCTCATTTGACATCCCGCAAGGCATCTAAAGAAATAAATGGCATAGGAAGGTCTGTGTGCACAGTTAGACCCTGTGCAGATGGAAGAAAAAGAACAGTAGGAGCGATAGATTTATTCATGCCACATTTTTCACATACTCATCCTTGTGTAGAGTACTGTGACAGGTGCCACAGGTGACAACAGAGCCTTGACAAAGTCTTGGGCATGACTCTTTAAAGGGCTGTACCTTCCCAGAGAAGCTAAACTTTCATTTAAGCACAGCTTTCATCTTTCTCAATTCAACAGAATGTGGAGGAGTGAGCATGTGCAGAAAAGGGAGACTGCCAAACACAGCCAGTTTTCAGGCAGGCTATAAAGGAGGGGTTTGAAATGGTCTTCCAGGGCTTCTCCTTGTCTGACACTATATCGAAAGTTCTCCAGGGTGTATGCTCTGGGGTCTTTCCCCTGCTCCACCCTGACCTGCAGGTAGGTCTACATCTGGCCACTTTTGTGAGTGGCAGAGGGAGTGAGGTGGGAAAGAAGATCCGTCCCTAAGAAACTGTGTGTATCTTGCCCTGTCTGTTGAGACTGTAAACTAAAGCAAGGTGTAAGTCTTTGGCACCAGTGACTCAGTTCACAGCAAAACTCCAGGAATACAGTAAGTACTCAATGCATATTCACCACATGATTGAATTTCTAGTGTCTGAAACATCTGCCCCACTTCTTGAAGTGGACAATCAAGCTTTTGCTGACCTGCAAAGAATCTTGCTTTCTATATACAATGAAAGTAATATTCCAAGGAGGAGTCAATTGTGTGGTAGGTTTAGAGGGTTCACCATCCTTCACTCTTCATCACCACAAAACTCCCATCAAATACTCTGCTTGTTCTTTATTTAGGAAAATATCTCCATCCTTCTCCTACAACCAAGGACCCTAGGAGGATCTGCGTGTACCTTACTTACCATGGGCCTGCAGAGATGGTGTTCTGTCTTACTGCCCCCCTCCAGGAACACTGTTTTTTCCTTCAAAGCCCCAGTGGCTTCCTACTCTGAGGAGCCATTTTTTGAGAAAAGCCTACAGGCAGTGACCCCTTCTGGCTCCCTCAGCTGCACAGCCCGGTGACTCATGATAGTACAGGCATATATGCTCGAGTCATTTGAGTCACAGATATGGTTTCACACATTGTTTTCTTCAAATAGACTCAAAGGCCCTGGCTGCCATAGATGGTGCCACCTACCCAGGAATGAGGTGAGCAGATTGAGATTCTAAAGAACTGATCAGAAGCTTTCAAGAACTCTCAACTCAAAGGCATTTACTTAGTATAATCCTGGCTGACTTAACCTTTCTGCAACCAATTTGCCCCAGAAGACACTATAAAGATAAGAAGTAACTTGTGGGCTAGTGAGGTGGCTCAGCTAGTAAAGCCACTTGCCTCCAATCCTGATGGCCTGAGCGTCAATCCCCAGAACCTCACACAATGAGAGGGAAGAACCTACTCCTGTAAGTTGTCATCTGACTTCCACATGTGTGCAGTGGCATGTGAGTAATCCCCCCCCACAGCATGTATATGCATGCACAAACACACATGGAAACAAATGTAATCAATTATTGCCTTTTAAAAAAGGAAGACCCTTGTTTCAGTTTCAAACTAGAAATGAGCAATGCCAGCTACTTTCCTGAATTTGCCAACAACTTGTGTGGGTTCTTTTTAAAGTTAACTGACTTTGGTGTCAATTTCTCCAATTTTAAAGATCATGGAAACTTCTGGCTAAGAGGTAGTAACAGGGTGTGTGTCCACCTTCCTTCATGAAAATAAACAAACAAGTAAAATAAATAAAAAGAAATGATACAAATAAAGAACTCCCTATTGAAGCAAAAGGATTGTGACTCAGTCTAGCCTGAGCAATATGGTGATTTTTTTTCTCAAAATAAGTAAATACTATATAAATAGATAGAAATAATGAACTGTTTTCAACTATAGCCACCAAATGTGATGTGGACCCAAGTAGGCTTTACCCTCTCCTCACTATCTTCCACTACGGTTTCCCAAGTACTTAGTTAGGGTGCTTGCCAGGGACAGCCACCTCCTCTCTGCCCATCTCTCTTCCTTTCGGACTCATCTGATCCCAACAAACTTGCTATTGCAGGGGTCAGGTGGTGGTGGTGCTTGTAGCTATTGCTCATAAGAAGGACCTAAGTATGCTTCCTATGCTCTTCCTCTTGGTCTACCAGCATTTGAGTCACCCAAGTCCCTTAGCTCCTTGCCAGGGACAGTCACCCTCCTTTTCTCAGCCTGTCTCCCTTCTTCTAGGACTCACCAGAGCCAACCTATGATGTCCACCAAGGACCTTTCAGCCATCACATGTTACCTAGACTCCCAGAACCATACTACATCCTGACTGAGACACTTCACTTGCCCTGTTAGGCCCTGAGTCAGTACTGCCAGGGGAAATTGGCTCTTGGATCTTTAGTCAAACCTCTGAAGACACCCAATTGTAGCAGACAAACAGAAGCCCCGAACAGAGGTGATATCCTCAAATACTAAAAAAAAAATAAAAACCAGAAAATTGATATCCCAATCCTGCTATGAATTCATGAATTAGCTTCACCCTGAACACTGTAAACACCTCTGCTGAAGGAAAATAATCATGCATGAAAAAGCAAAAACTACAAATCTAATAGTAATACCCCCAAAGGAAAACGATCTGGAGGAATTTACAAAGAATTGGAAAGAATAATTATAACTGTGGTCAAACAAATCAGAGAAGAAATTCTCCACAACATGTCATAGTTAAGTCATCAAAAACACAGAATAAAGAAAAAAGTATTGAAAGCTGCATGGCAGAAAGGTCAAGTCACTTATAAAAAGGAGCCTAACAGAATAATACCTGATGATTCAACAGAAATCTTTAAAGTCAGAAGGGCCTGGAAAGATACACTCCAAGACCCTAGAGACCACAAGTATCAAACTAGGCTATTAACCACAAATAAAATATCTATTAAACTTGAAGGAGAAATAAAAACTTTCCATGAAGCTGGTCATGGTGGCGCATGCCTTTAATCCCAGCACTCAGTAGGCAGAGGCAGGCGGATTTCTGAGTTCGAGGCCAGCCTGGTCTACCTACAAAGTGAGTTCCAGGACAGCCAAGGCTACACAGAGAAACCCTGTCTCCAAAAACAAAACAAAACAAAAAAAAAACCTTTCCATGATAAAAAAACATATTAAAGAAATTTATGACTAAAAAAGTTAGCTCTCTTAAACAGAAATGGAACAATGAAGACACCAATTGACATGTTATTGTGGAAAGGGGAAATCTCATAGGACTTCATTCCTAAACAAGGAACTACAAGTAACTAAGGAATGCTGAGAGCAAGAGAAAGTGGTCTTCTCCAGGGAAAATCACACCAGTTGGCTGTTCAGTAGCAAGTAGTCAGACCTGAAATCATATACATATGATCAACATAAAACCGACGCATCAGGTCACATTTATACATTTATACATATATGTGACAATAACAATTAAAGAAAAAGAGACCATGAATTTGAGAGGGAGTGGAGGAGTACATGAAAGGAGCCTGGAGAAAGAAAATAGAAGAGCAGAAGTGATACAATTATATTCTAATTAAAAATAATAGCCACTATGATCAAAGCAGGTTCATCCCAGAGATACAAGGATGGTTTAACATATGTAAGTCAATAAATATAATTCACCACATAAAAAAGACTTAAGGATAGGAACCGTCATTAGATGCAGGAATAAGTTGACATACCTCAACATAATAAACGTGATTTACAGCAAACCCAGAACCAACATCTACCTGAATGGAGAGATACTAAAAGCATTTCCATTCTAATCAGGAGCAACACAAGGATATCCACTCGCTTCTTCCCTAGTCAGTGTAGCTAGAGCACTAAGACTTCTGAAGGAGATCAAGAAGATACAAACAAGAAAGGAAGAAGTCAAAGGATCTTTATTTGCAGATGATGTAATTGTACACACAAAAGATCCTAAAGATCCCATCAGAAAACTCCCACAGCTGATGAATGTTTTCAGCAAAGTAGCAGGATACAAAATCAATACACATCAAATCAGTAGCCTTCCTTTATACAAATGGCAAATGGACCGAGAAAGAAATCAGGGGATCAGGGGAATAATTCTATTTACAATAGCTTCGAAAATATCCTGAAATAAATCTAACCAAGGAATTGAAAGACATGTGCTATGGAAACTTTAAGGCATCAAAAAAGGAAATTGAAGAATATGGAAATACATCCCACATTCATGGATTGGCAGGATAAATATTGTGAAAATGGACACCCTACCAAAAGCAATCTACATACTCATCTCCATCAACATTGCAACACAAATTTTTGCAGGAGTTGGAAACTAATTTTAAATTTCATATGAAAACATATTTTTTGAGATGTCAAAAAAAAAAAAACCTAAAAAATAAAAAAGCGGCTGATACTATTCCAGATTTTGTTATATTAGAAAGTCACAGTAGTGGCCTCTTGTGAGTCTATGCCAGTGCCTGGCAAACACAGAAGTGGATGCTCACAGTCAGCTATTGGATGGAACACAGGGCCCCCAATGGAGGAGCTAGAGAAAGTACCCAAGGAGNTGNAGGGGNCTGCAACCCTNTAGGTGNAACAACAATATGAACTAACCAGTACCCCCAGAGCTCGTGTCTCTAGCTGCATATGTAGCAGAAGATGGTCTAGTCAGCCATCATTGGGAAGAGAGGCCCCTTGGTCTTGCAAACTTTATATGACCCAGTACAGGGGAATGCCAGGGCCAAGTAGTGGGAGTGGGTGGGTAGGGGAGCGGGGTGGGGTGAGTGTATAGGGGACTTTTGGGAGAGCATTTGAAATGTAAATGAAGAAAATATCTAATAATAAAAAAGAGGGGGCTGGAAAGATGGCTCAGCGGTTAAGAGCACTGACTGTTCTTCCGAAGGTCCTGAGTTCAAATCCCAGCAACCACATGGTGGCTTACAACCATCTGTAATGACATCTGACGTCCTCTACTGGTGTGTCTGAAGACAGCTACAGTGTACTTACATATAAATAATAAATAAATCTTTTTAAAAAATAAAAAAGAAAGTTACAGTAATAAAAACATCATGTTAGTGACATAAAAACAGACTCAGCATAATGGAATAGAAAGGAAATATGTTTAAACTGATTGGCGTAGAAAAGGACTTCCTGTTTTTTTAAAAAATATTTTAAATAATTTTCACAGTCCATTCATTATACCCCTCCTGTTCTACCCTCCAACAGTTCCTCATCCCATTCCTCCTCCCCTGTCTCCAAGAGGATGTCCCTACTCCTCATTCCCACCCCACCAGACCTCCTCACTCCTTGAGGCCCTCAAGTCTCTCAAAAGTTAGGTGCATCTTCTCTCACTGAGTCCAGACCCAGCTGTCCTCTGCTGTATATGTGTCCGGAGCCTTGGACCAGCCAGTGTATGCCATATGGTTGGTGGCTCAGTGTCTGAGAGATCTCAGGAATCCAGGTTTGTTGAGACTACTGGTCTTCCTATGGGGTTGCCCTCCTCCTCGGCTTCCTCCCGTCTTTCCCTAATTCAAGCACAGGGGTCCCCAGCTTCTGTACACTGGTTGGGTGTAAGTATCTACCTCTGTCTCAGTCAGCTGCTCAGCTGCTGGTTGGGTCTCTCAGAGGACAGCCATGCTAGGCTCCTGTCTGTAAGCACACCACAGCAGCAGTAATAGTGTCAGGCCCTGGAGCCTCCCCCTGAGATGGGTCCCAATTTGGGCCTGCCACTGGACCTCCTTCCCTCAGTCTAGAAAATGACTTTCTAAACAGGTCCCCAATAGTGCAGCCATTAAGACCAACAACAAATATGTAAGACCTCATGAAACCAAAAGTTTCTGTATAGCAAAGGATACTATAATTTGAGTGAAGAGAGAGACAGCCTACAGAATAGGAAAAAAGTCTCCACTAGCTATATAGAGGGTTGCTTAGACTATATAAAGAACTAAAATAAAACAAAAAAGAAACAAAGATCCCCTAAATATCAAGAAAAAATCCCAATTAAAAAACGGAACCAAATGAGTTTCTAAGAGAAAAAATACAAATGGCTAAGAAATGGTTCTTGTCTTTTTAAAAATGCTCAAGGTCTCTAGCAATCAGGGAAATGCAAATGCAAACTACTGTGAGATTTCATCTTACCCCAGTCAGAATGGCTGAGATCCAAAAAAACAAATGACGACAAATGCTGGCATGGATGTGGGGAAAGAGGAACACTTACTCACTGCTGGTGGGAGTGCAAACTGGTGCAGCCACTATGGAAATCAGTGTGGAGGTTCCTCAACAAAACTAGAAATAGATCCAGTTCCATCACTCTCAGGCACATACACAAAGGACTGTGTATCCTACTATAGAGATGCTTGTACCCCCAATCTACTGCTCATCTCCTTTCTGTCTCCATAGTTTTTCCACCCGTCGACATTGCAAATTAGTGGAATAATATAGTAAATAGTCTTCATACACAATATAATATTTGCAAGGTTGATCCATGTTGTGGCATGTATTTATTCCTTCTTTTGGTTAAATAATATTCCATTCTTAAAGTAAAGCACAATTTATTTATACATTCCTCTGCCGATGGGTATTTGTGCTGTCTCTACTTTGTGGTTATTGTTATTGGTAATGGGGTTTGAACCTAAGTCTCTGTGCATGCTAGATAAGTAGACTACCACTTAATTATATCTCCACACACATCCCTGCTTTTTAAAATTTGTGACAAAGTGACCCAGGCTAGCTTTAAAATCACTTTATCTCAGGATGACAGTGAACTCGAATCTTTCTGCCTTGGCCTCTGAAGTAGCTACAAGCAAGAGCCTCAGCTACCCAGGCTGATATTGAGTCTTGTCACACGTTCATTGTCTATTTGTATAACTATCTTCCCTAGGGACTGTCTATTCAGGTACCTGGAAAATATTATATGTTTATTAATTTTGAATCCTTAGTGACATAGCTAGCACTCCTTTACATTAATGATAAGTTGACATTTTTTTTCTCCCATGGTATGAGTTGTGATTCCATTTTCGTCATGGTTTTACTTCAAGCAGGAGCTCAAGGCAGGAATCTTGAGGTAGGAACTGAAATGGAGAACATGAAGGAATGCTGCTTAGCTGGGCTGCTCTCCATGGATTGCCCAACTTACTTTCTTATGCCATTCAGGATCACGTCTTCCCAGTGATGGCACCACCCACAGTAGGATGTACATTTCCTGCTCCCACATCAATCACTAATAAGATAACGTCACACAGTTTATTTACAGTCTTATGCCGTTCTTCAATTATAGCTCCCCTTTCACAGATAACTCTAGCTTGTGTCAAGTGGATAGAAACTAGCCAGCACATTTTTATAGGTGGTATGAGACATAGTCCAACTTTCTCCTTTTAACATGCGGCTATCCAGCTTTTCCAGGCTTATTTGTTCTTTCCTCAGTGAATGGTCTTGATACTCTTTTCAACATTTACTCGGAGATATATGGATTCTTAATTCTATTGTATTGAGTTGTATATGCCCTTATCACACTACTTTATTATAGCTTTGTTGTTAAACATGAAAACAAGAAGTGATACTCCCCCCCCCAAAAAATACAGTTGAGTGTCATTAAAGTCAGAAAGAAAATTGTTTTGGTAAAGAATAAAGCACTCCCAAGAGTGTGAGTGTGGGTTCCCAAAAGCAGAGCTGTCTGTCTTTCAAGTGTGCTAGTGGTGACTAGATACAGGATTCTGGAAACTCTTTCAAATTTCATTTCTCAAGTGATTTTCAAACTCAGTCTCAATTCTTACTATCACGCTAACTATGCATAATCATGGATTTCATTGACATTGTCACAAATGGATATAATATATTTGGTTACATTCACTATTGCCTTCTTTTGTTCCCTTCCCAATCCCAATGAAGCCTTTCCTCTTTACAACCATTGTTCCTTTTTACTTTTATATGTTTTTATTTATTTCTTTACTTTGGCGACCCAATGAGTTTAATTAAAGTTGCTTCCATGAGTGGAACATCTTCTCAGTGGCAATACCAAAGAAAATGCTTCTTTCTCTTCCAGTGGACATTAATGGCCAACACCTCCTCAAGGCGAGGTGGGGCTTTGTGAGCCCCTTCCTCCACCATGATGAAATATTGAGAGTCCCCATCTTGTGCAGGTCTTTTGCATGTAATCATAGCTGCTGTAAGTTCATAGGTGGACCTAATGACTATGCCATGCCCAGATGGCAGCCTTCCACAACACTTCTTACCTTGCTTTCTTGCTTTCAGTCTTTCTGTCCTGTCATCTGCAATGTTCCTTGGGTCAGTTCTGTAGGTGATATACTCCTGCTTAGGGTTGAGCATTCACTAGTTACTTATTCCCATCACTCTGGTCAATTATGAATCACTGAAGTAACTGACACCATGAAGGGGAAGAAGAAATGCTTTTCTGGCCAGGAGGGACAGCGGCAGCATTCTGTGCACATAAAAGTATTTAGAAGGCAGTTTGACACGTCCAATACAATTAGTGAAACAACAGTAGCCACTTACCCAATTAGGACACACGACATCTCCAGCCACAGGCTTTCTTTGACCAGCTTTGCAGTATTAATCATGAATTCCCTCCACAGGCACATCTTGCCTGGCAATCCACAGGTGGATGAGACTGGTGATGTCTTTTCTCCCCTAGCAGCTATGCAACCAAAGTGTTGTGTGTGGTTTCCTTAGCAAAACAGTCTTACCACCAAGTTCTGCCAGGCAACCAACAGCAGTGGCAATAGCCTATACTGATGTGGGGGACCTGCAAGCCTCCTTGACTAGCAACTCACAGAGAGACAGTCAATCCCTACCACTGGGATTTTCATTTACTAGCCCTATTACTTCCTGGTGCAGCTTTTTCCCCAGAAAAAGTGTATCTGTCTAAGCTCTTCCTTGATTTATTTTGTAATTGGCTTACAAAGTAGCAGATTTATTTATGACTTTTTCATACATGCTTAGTTTTCATTTAGCTTGCTCTCCACCCCTTTCTCCCCTCCCATAGCCACTTAAACCTTTCCTTCCTTAGTATAAACCCCCCAACACCACCAATTTAACATCATGGGTGTTCTACTGCCCTTTCTAGCCTGTCTCTTTCTCCAACTCTCATGGCCCCTTTCCAACTTCCTCACCTCTACATACACTAATAGCTAGAATCTATATACAGGAGGGTACATGTGGTATTTGTCTAAGCCTGAGTTACCAACGTAATATATTTTCCAGTTCCATGTATCTTCCTGCAAATTTCTTTTTTTTTTTAAAGATTTTATTTATTTATTATATGTAAGTACACTGTAGCTGTCTTCAGACACTTCAGAAGAGGGCATCAGATCTTGTTACGGATGGTTGTGAGCCACCATGTGGTTGCTGGGATTTGAACTCCGGACCTTCGCAAGAGCACTCAGGTGCTCTTACCCACTGAGCCATCTCACCAGCCCCCCTGCAAATTTCTTAATTTCCATTTTTCTTTATAGCTAAATAAAATTCTATTGTATATATCTATCACATTTTCATTTTCCATTTGTGGGTTGATTGACAACTAAGCTGATATAATTTCCTAGCTATTGTGACTCAAGCAGTGAGAAACATGGATATTCAAATATCTTGATGGTAGGATGCAGAATCTTTCAGATATATGCCTGAGAGTGGTGTACTTGGGTCATATGATAGTTCCATTAATGAAATTTTTAAAGAACTTGCATACTTATTTCCACAGTGGCCAAACGTTTGTGACCTACCATGAGAGTACTGGGAATCAAATATGGGTCCCTTGCAAGAACCACAAGTGCTCTAAACAACTTAGCTATCTTGCCATCCCTTGGATTTAATTTGTGTACAGAGCAAGTGATAAGATCTGGATTTTTTCTTGTACGTGTAGATAGCTATCTTTTCCAACATCATTTATTAAATGAGTATTTTTGATATCTTTGTGAAAAATCAGGCAGCTATAGATTTATGAATATTATAGTGTGTTCCTATGATCTGAATATTTGCTTTTATGCCTTTTTGTTGCTATAGCACTATCATATAATTTAGAATGAAGTATTATAATGACTCTAGTCCTAGTCTTTCTCTCCTCAGGATTGCTTTGTATATCTGAGATATTTTGTGCTTCCATTGAGATTTTCTATTTTTTCAATCCCCAGATTCCCCAGAACCATGCAAACGTGTATAAAACAGAACTTTATGAGGCCAGACACATAACTCCAGGTTCCCTCAGTTCACAGTTACACTTGAGACCTATGCAAACTCAAATCAGCCATGGAACCTATCACACACACACACACACACACACACACACACACTATACAACTCTGTCATCACTACCACCACCACCACCACCAACAACAACAACAACAAAACCCAAAACATGTGACCCTAGACACTTACCCATTCCCATCTTTTTGTGTAAACCCAGACTGACCCTGACAATTGTATGTGGTAATAGAGGAACTATCCCAGGATCCTTCCTGTCCTTGGTTCTCACTATGACCCACATGAACTCTCATTAGCCCTTGGTATTGGTTGATGTTACAGAGACATTACCCCAGAGGTCTTCCATTCCCTAGGCTACTGTTGAGGTCCTCCAGGTTCCTGTATGTTGTCACATACTCAAATCCAAGAGCCCCACTACTCTCCAGGCTTCTGTCATAACAGTCAGAAACATAAATAGCCAAGGCATCTGTCCCAAGTCAAGGACCAGTGAACTAAGACCTCTGCCTTTCTCTGGGTTCCAACCATAACCTATGTACCTTCTGTATGAAAGTCACCTAAGCAAATAAGAATTACCTCCACGTTCCCACCCACAATCAGCACTAACCTTCCTCACAACTGAATTCCAAGCATCATCAACAGATCCAAAAGTAGATAAGCCTTGGGAACACCAAGCAGAGATCCAAACAGCCACTTAATGCAGCCGGCTAAAAACTTGTATCCAAACAAACAACAAAAACCAATCCTAGATGTGCATATCCCTATGCAAAATAAACAACAAAGAAATATGTCTCCCTACATAATTGTCAATACTTTAGTACTGGTTCCTAATGAAAGCTATTTAGAAGAAATTCCAAACAAAGAATTCAAAAGAACACTTATTAATATGTTCAAGGAATTAAAAGAGGACGCGAACAAACTGAACTACTCAGTACATTTAAACAGGATAGGAACAAACTACTGAATGAATTCTAAGGAATATAAACAGCTGAATGAAATGAGGAAATTAATTCAGGATACAAAAATAGAATACACAAAGAGATAGAAATACTGAAGAACAAAACAAACTGAAATGGTTTTTCTAGACAGGGTTTCTCTGTGTATCCCTGGCTATCCTGGAACTTACTCTGTATACCAGGCTGGCCTTGAACTCAGAAATCTACCTGCCTCTGCCTCCCAAGTGCTGGGATTAAAGGCATGTGCCACCACTGCCCAGCTTGGAAAGATGTATCTTAAGTTCTAAAAAGTCACAGCTACCAACCAAGACTATTATTTACAGAAAACCCTCTCTCATACTAGAAAGAGAAATAATATTTGCCTATGATAAAATAGACTAAAGGGATTATTATTTTAATTAATTCTTTGAGAATTTCATGTGAAGTATTTTCATCATATTTATCTCTTCTCCCACAACTCCTCCCAGACATAGTCTCCCTTCTCTACCAATACAACATTGTGTCATCATTTTATAACCATTAGGTTAGCTCTACAAAGGATGCTGCAACCTGAAAAGCAGAATGAACACATCCAAGATGATACAGGGAAAAATTATTCTATGACAGTTGTTACACAAGTAAGGACTAAGAAAACACTACAACAAATCAATAAAATGACAGGATTAAAATAGACACTTCAATGGAATCTTTGAATACAATATTGTCAGTAACCCAATGAAAAGACACAAACTAGCAGTTTGGATCAGAAAGCAGAATGTTTCTTTTCACTGTCTTCAACCATCATAGCTCACCATTAAAAATACCTCAGGGTGAAAGGCTAGACAAAGGTATTACAAGAAAATAAGTAGTCACTATTCAAATATATGCCAAAAATGGACTTTAAAACTAGTCAGAAAGAACAAGGGAGGTCATTTCATGCCGACAAAGGGAGTGGCCTAACAAGAGGAAATTATAATTCTAGACATACATGTACCAAACCTAGTTATGTTAGCCAGTTGTATATCTCTGTATTACTCATGTTAACAGAGTAGAAAGGTAATAATCAATCATGCCAAGATGTGAATTCTGCAAACTACAATAATGATTGGTCTGGCAAGACATATCCATTAGTACAATAGTGCCATGAATGTCAGGAGACTTTCTGATTGTATTTATCCCACGTCATGAAATAAAATCTATACCTGGTACCATTATCAGGCCAAAAACATATAGAGAGACAGGTCATAGGCTCTAGGGGGAATCTTTTATTATTATTCTGTTAAAAACAGGCATGGCAGCCGGGTGTGGTGGCGCACACCTTTAATCCCAGCACTTGGGAGGCAGAGGCAGGCGGATTTCTGAGTTCGAGGCCAGCCTGGTCTACAAAGTGAGTTCCAGGACAGCCTGGGCTATACAGAGAAACCCTGTCTCAAAAAAAGAACCCCCCCAAAACAAAACCAAAAACAAACAAACAAACAAAAAACAGGCATGACATTAAACCAACTCTCAATGACAGTGTTATAACAAGTGATCAATGCATCACTCATCTAAGAGACTTTTATTTGCAAGAGATGGCAATTCACATACTTGAAAAAACTGTAGCCAAATACTTGCAATCTGAATTCAAGGACACATCAAAAAGACCACTCATCGTGATCAAATTAAGCTCAGTTAAGAATTGCTGGATGATTCAAAGTATGTGTGGTGGTTTAGATATGCTTGGCTAGTACTGTTAGGAGGCATGTGCTTTATTGTGGGGCTAAGATTTGAAGCTCTGCCTACTGCAGAAGATTCAGTCTGTTCCTGGCTTCCTATGGATGAAGATGCAGAACTCTCAGCTCTTCCAGTACCATGCCTGCCTGGATACTGCCATGCTTCCAGTTTTGATGATAATGGACTGAACCTCTGAACCTGTAAGCCAGGCCCAATTAAATGTTGTCCTTTATAAGAGTTGGCTTGGTCCTGATGTCTTCAAAGCAATAGAAACCCCAAATAAGATAGAAGTTGGTACCAGGGACTAGGCTATTGCTGTTATAAGCCTGACCATGCTTTTGTTTGGAAGAATGTGGATTTGGAGACTTTGTATTTGGAAAGCGGTAGAAAGCTTTAAGTGGGGCTTATTGGGCCATCCTAGTAGGAATATGAAAGACTTTGTGGCTGAGAGTGATTTGAACTATGGAAGTCTGGCTCTAGAAGCTTCAGAAAAGAATTTTAATATGTGGCTGAGAGACTGTTTTTGTGATATTTTGGTGAAGAATGTGGCTGCTTTTTGCCATTGTCCAAAGAGTCTGCCTGAGGCTAAGGTGAAGAGATTTAGAAGAATTGCTTTGACAAAGGAAGTCTCATAACAGCCTGGAATAAATTCTGTTGTGTGGCTATTAAGTTCAGTCTTATAAAGAGCCTTTTGATGAAAAGGAGCATGCTTTGAAAGGAAAAGTACAAAATGTATGGTTCAAAGAATAAAGGGGCACCAAGAAGTAGAAGATAAACAGATTAAGAGAGTGCTGACTTTGGGGCAAGATCTCACCCAGCTAAAGCTTATTGTTTAAGCATTTGCCATTGACGAAGGAATAGTTATAGCTAGGCATTATTATTATCCGGTTATGGCTTTCATTTAGAATTTTAATCTGGAATGAACTATAATCCAGAAATGGAGGACACAGAGTTTTGATCTGGTAAGGGATAGTGGCCACAAAAACTTAGGTCCAAACATGGTAGTACAAGCCTTTAATCCCATAAGAGGTAAGTAGATCTCTGAGTCCAAGGCCAGCCTGGTACAGAGCAAGTTCCAAGTAGAGAAAAGCTTAGATCCAGTCATGGTAGTCCTTTAATTCCAGCAATTCTGGACACAGAACCATGCAGATCTCTGAGTTCAAGGTCAACCTACAGAGCAAGTTAAAGGACTGCCAAGCTTAGGCAGTTAAGGAGTTGGAAAACAGAAAACTGGCAACAATGTAACAGAACAAGTGGGCAAGGGTACGTTCCTGCCCCAGCAAGCAGCAGAACTAGGCAGCTTTGGCCACGTGGCTCTGCTTTAGAGTCCATAATAGAAGGGACTACTGGGACAATTAATACTAGTTATCTGGAGCTAAGAAATTAGCCTCCTGCTACTAAAACTACCATCTTATTTAGCATATAAAAGATTACTGGAAAACTAATCACCACAGAGCCTAAAAGAAATGCCAGTTCCAGCCATAAAGACAGAAGATAACCAGCTCTTTCAACATCAGCAAGCAGGCAAGAAAAAAAATTAAAGGCTGAAAATGTTGATTTTTGTCACCTAGGAAAATTCTGAAAATGTTGGTTTTTGTCACCTAGAAAAATTCTGTCACTGGTACTTTGACCTTGACAATTTTTAGAATCTGGGACCAGCTGAAGATGAATTGGAGCCATAGCAGTTCTGGCACAATATAAAGTTTAGGTTTTATTGCAGCACCCCAGAATTACCATTAGTAGAAGTTCTTTTTCCCCCAACCTAGATTTCTGTGTGCTATTTCACATCACGGATTAGTTACAGCATGAACTGCAGTGACTGTCCATGGAGGAAACACTTGCTTGAGGATCCTGAACTATTTTTTTTAAACTTACCCACTGTTCTTTTTCGAAATGTACTTAGAAAATGAAATCTATCAATATGATTGTTGTTGGAGAAAGTTCTTTAGCACCAGGAACATCACAGAACAAAGCTGTTACATTTGAACAGGGTGATCTGCAGACCTTTTATGATATAATTACTGTGTGTATAAAAATGAATTAAGGGAGGCATTGGATAATGGGAATAAAGAGCAGATTTTACACAGTAAAGATATTGCTAAGAAAAGGGAAGAGTTTGCCTATCCCTGTAAAGCACTGAACACTTTATGTCAGTCTAAAATGCCTCTGAAGAAACACGACGTTAAAAATTTCTGAGTTATATTACATGTAAAGACTGACATATTTTAGTTGATAATACCTTCTGGACTAAAGACTTGCCCGTCTCTCCCTGAATTGCTGCACACGTTCTGAAACCTTACTGCACTTCAACAAATAAATTCCCCTCTTAGCTGCAGCTGACCAAGTACCTTAGAAACCAGGTGGCATTTTCATTTCATTTAGTGATTGTTCAGGCAGTGATAACTGGAGTTCGATGTGCTCAAAACGGATCTTAGGTTTTGGCTAACAGTTTTATAGAACATTAATTTTAACATTCTGTAAATGAAATATACTGTTTACATTTTAAAGGTATGCACAGTTACTAACAAAATGAATTCCTCCTCCTCCTCCTCCTCCTCCTCCTCCTCCTCCTCCTCCTCCTCTTCCTTCTTCTTCTTCTTCTTCTTCTTCTTCTTCTTCTTCTTCTTCTTCTTCTTCTTCTTCTTCTTCTTCTTCTTCTTCTTCTTCTTCTTCTTCTTCTTCTTATCTTGTCAAAGATGACTCCCTTAAAATAACAGCAGTAGCACATTACACTTTTAGCATGCATATATACTACATATGTATGTATATATGTATGCATGCATGCATTTATACATGTACCTTATCATACCAATGTGAGGTTTTCACTGAGACTTTTGGTACTAGGTTTGAGCTACAAAGTAGACTTATTAGGTTGCTTTGAGCTTTAAATTCTTCATCACTTACAAACTATTTATTAATCCTGGATTTAGGTGGGAACTTTTACTTTTAAAAATAACACTTAGAAAAAATATGATGATGTGACACATAGGTTAAATTTTTGTTTAATTCTGCTTATGATAATCTAGGAAGAATAATTATGCATATTGGAGTGAAGAAGTAAATATCCACTTTTGCTTTTTTTAATGCCATCCCTCTTATGAAGTATATACATGGATATCTCCTAAAATATGAACTTAATAAAGGAGAGAAATCTATTTTGTGTAAGAATAGTATATTCTTTAGACTTAATTTACAGTTTAACTTTTTTGGTATTTAACCAAAACAAAGTGAATTATACTGTTGCTATTTTAAACTAGTTATAAATGTATTTATACCTATTAAACTAAGTTTAAAGAAGCAGCAATATATCCTACCCACAAGGCTCAAGGATAATCATGCAAATGGGGGCAAAACAATTATTAAAAAAGAAACAATATTGGAAGGAATGAAGGAGGGGGAGATGGATTTGGGTAGAGAAGAAAAGAGAAGTGGGAGGGGTAAATGTAAACAAAAGATATTGTGTGCATATATGAAATTCTCAGGGCTGGTGAGATGGCTCAGCGGGTAAGAGCACCCGACTGCTCTTCCAAAGGTCCTGAGTTCAAATCCCGTCAACCACATGGTGGCTCACGACCATCTGTAATGAGATCTGACTCCCTCTTCTGGAGTGTCTGAAGACAGCTACAGTGTACTTATATATAATAAATAAATAAAGCTTTAAAAAAAAGAAATTCTCAAAAATGAATAAAATACTCCATTTTAAAACAGCAATATGTAAAATAATTACCTTAATATTTTAATAAGACAGATATTTTTTTACTCATTCTATATCTCTGCTGGGGTTTTGACAACTGAGTTTTATGTTGTACATTTTTTTAAATTTTAAGTATCAATATAAATACAGGTAAATATCCCAAGAACATCAAAAAATTCAAAACTATCCATGTCTTCTCTATGTGCCATTGATGCCTATTACTACAAAAATATTACTACAGGCTTTATACAGCCTTAAAATGTTAAATATGTTCATCTAAAATGATATGCATAATAACAACACTGCTTTGGACAGAGGAGGGGGGCAGTCAGTCTTCACTAGGGATGATCTCCCTTATAGATTACCCAATCGCAAGTGGTCAGCACTAACAAAGTATACATATGACAACACTAAATAAACTCAGCAGGCTATCTTTCTTTATATCTCTTTCTCATATATTTACATATACACATAATATATGTAATAATAGGATACAGATTGAAAGGGTGTGTATTGGGGATACGGTAGTAGTTGTAGGAGGGAGAAGTAAAAATGGCATAAATACAGAACTTGAATGTGTATTTCTAAAAAGAAAACAAGGTTGTTTTCATCTCAGGGAAACATGGTTGAATTTATTTAAATCAATTAATGTAATATTTCACAAAACACAGTAAAGGAGAGAAATCACATAATCATTTCAATTGAGGCAAAAATAGAGACCCTTCTGAGATCCGGCTCATCACAACACTTTCCCATCCCTTTAAATTTTATGTCTGCTTTATAAAAGGCAATTCAGTATCTTCAGTCTGTGCTGCTATCCACTGGAGGTTGGCCCACCAACTGACTCTGTCTATGTCTGTCTCTGTTTGTCTCTGTCTCTGTCTGTCTGTTTGTCTCTCTCTCTGTGTATGTGTGTGCATGTGTACTATCAGTAGCTCTTCTGTTAAAAGTAGGGGCTCATTAGCCCCTCCCATGTCAATGCTAGAAAGTCCACTGGCTTGATCTTGTGTAAAAGTTTTGACTATAACTGATTTTGAAAGTTCAGAGTCACTGGGATTTTCTTGAAAGCTCTTAGGATGTGTGTGTGTGTGTGTGTGTGTGTGTGTGTGTGTGTGTGTGTGTGTGTGTGTGTGTGTGTGTGTGTGTGTGTGTGTGTGTGTGTGTGTGTGTGTAAAATGTATGAAAAAATAGTATTTAGATAAAGAATCCCAGAGTAACTGAAATCTTTTTGAGAAGCTTAGATCTTTATCTAGGACTTGATAATAGCCCAAAGTGAGTGCAAGTGAGAACTGATTTTACTTCACTCCCTCAGCATACATGTTAAAGAATGACAAAGACTTTGGTACTTTGCTTTGCTCTACCTAACTGGTACTTAGAAATCCTGAGAATATAATACTTTACATAATACATGTGGTGGTTTGAATGACAATGACCCCCACAGGCTCACATAGTTGAGAACTTGGTCACCAGAGAGTAGAAATGTTTGGGAAGGATTAGAAGGCACAGGCTTGTTGGAGAGGTTGTGTTACTGGGAGAGGGAGTATTGAGAGGTAGGCATTGAGGTTTCAATAGTCCACACCAAGCTCAGTGTTTCTCTCTCCCTGCTGCCCCTGAATCAGGATGTAAAGCTCTCAGCTTCTGCTACAGCGCCATGCCTATCTGCTTTCTGCCATGGACCAGCCCTCTAAAATTTTAAAGAAGCCTCCAATTAAGTATTCCCTTCTATAAGAGTTGCCTTCATCATAGTGTTTCTTCACAGCACCAGAACTAAGATACTATGTAATAATTGACTGCTTGACCTAGGGGATATTCTGCATTTTTATCTGATCTAGGCCAATTTGCTGCAGCCTAATAAAAGAGCATATTGTTAAATAGTCCTTTTTGTTAAACTTAACTTACTAAATAAACAATTTTAAATCTTTTTTTAAAAAAGAAAACTATATAGAATCAATCAACAAAAAAGGGTTTTAAAAAGAGTAACAACACTAGTACTACCATAGACAAACAAACTAAGAGAGAAGGGAGAGAGAGATGGATCCAAATTTAAAATGAAAAGTAGACGTTACAACATGTTTCAGTGGAATTCAGAAGGTTAGGAAATACTTTGAAAACGCATTAGGAGGAGTGGAATGGTACATGCACAGTGGAATTGGAGACATGAGGGCTGTAATGGCTGTGAGAGAGGGCTTCAAAGGGGTCCTCAGAATGGTTCTGGTTTTGTTTTGTTTTATTTTATTTTTGTGTGGGGGGTACGGGTGGAGGTCAGATATAGGAAGACTATGAAATGACTGAGATTGGGGTGCACGATGTGAAATTCCCAAAGAATCAATAAAAAAAAACCCTGTTTAAAATATATATGCTCAAGAATATAGAGAAAATGATAAATTTCTAAATATATATAACCTAGTAAAATTAAATAATGATATACAAACAGCTTAAGCCAGATCTGTAACAAGAAATGAGACTGAAGAAAAAAACTAACTACAAAGAAAAATCTAAAGATGGACCAACTTACTGATAAATTCTATCAAATTTTTAAGGAAGAGTTAACATTGACATTCTTAAAACTGATCTACGAAATAGAAGGTGAAGGTGCACTAGTAACTCAGCCTATGAATCCAATCTTACTCTGATAATAAAACCAGAGAAGTCACAAAAAAGTAAGCTACAGACCAGTTTCCTAGATGAACACACATGTAAAAAATACCTCAGTAAAATACTTGCAAATGGAATTCAGGAAATTTATTAAGATGATCATACCACTGGACAAACTTGCATCTGTAAGATGCAAGCTTAATTCAATGTTCAAAGCAATTAATGTAACAACACAAGAATACAGTTAAAGATAGAAATCACATGGTCATTTCAATGGGAGGAATAGAAGGACTGACAAAGTTTCCCACTCATCCATTATAAAAAGCCCTGAACTGTATGTATATCAACCACAATCCAGTGTTTCATGCCCAGGAGAAGTTGGTCAACACAAAATGGACTCCATGTTTGTGTGTGTATGTGTGTGTGTGTGTGTGTGTGTGTGTGTGTGTGTGTGTGTTTGCTTGCATACATACTTTCTTGTTTTGGTGTCTCTGTCTTACGGATATTTTTTCCTTTAGTTTCTCTGTTATAATTTCCTTTTGTTCTTGTTTTTATTTTGTTGTTTTTCTTGACTTTTTCTTAGAACAGGAGAAAGAATATAAAGTTGGGTGGGTGAGGAGGATTTGGGGAGGGAAAGTATATGGTCAAAATATATTATATGAAAAGTTAATATAAATATATAAAAGTCCTAAAGAAACTAGTAACAGAATTAACATATATAATAACATATAGAAAACATTATACTAAATCAAGTGAATGCCAAAAGTATTTTCTTTAAAGAATGAATTAAAAGTGTTTACTCTCATTTCTTTTACTCAATATAATGCCCAAAGTTTTAGAAAGAGGAATAAAACTTAGAAAGGAAGAAATAAAAAGGATATAAATAGGAAAGGAAGTAGTTATATTATCCCTGTTTACATATGATCTGGTTTTACATTTAAAACACTCTAAAGACTCCACCAGAAACCCCTTAGACCTGATAAACACTTTCAGCAAAATAGCATGGTTCCAAAATCTATATAAAATTCAGTAGCTTTTTTGCATACAAATAATGAACTTTCTGGGAAAGAAATCAGCAAGGAGGTAAAAGATCTTTACAATAAAAGCAAAGATACTGATGAAAAAAAATTGAAGACACTAGAAGATGGAAAGACTTCCATGATCATGATTTTGAAGGATATTATTAAAAGTGTCTATATTAGTCAAAGCAATCTTAGTTTCTACTTAACCCTTATGAAGAATCCAATAAAGTAGCTGGAGCAGCAGGTAAGAGCTGGTAATTGACAGGATCTGGCTTCAATTCCCAGCACCAACATGGTGGCTCACAACTGTAACTCCAGTTCCAGAGAATCCAACACTCTTCTGTCCTGTTCAGGTACTTGAACACTTGTGGGACACACACACACACACACACACACACACACACACGCATTTTAAATTCCAATGAAACTCTTGACAACACTAGAAAAACAATCTTAAAATTTATATGGTAGAAAAAAGACCCCAAACAGCGTCAACATTTCTTTTTATTTGTTTTTATTTTTTATTTTATTTTAATTTTTAATTTTAATTTATTTTTTACATTCTATATTTTATTTCCCCCCCATCCACCCTCCAACCGGTCCATATCCCATACCTCTCTGCTGTCTGTTTGGTGGCCCAGTGTTTGAGAGATCTCGGGAGTCCAGATTAATTGAGACTGTTGGTCTTCCTACAGGATTACCCTTCTCAGCTTCTTTCAGCCTTCCCTAATTCAACAACATGGGTCAGCAGCTTCTGTCCATTGGTTGGGTGCAAACATCTGCATCTGACTCTTTCAGCTGCTTGTTGGATCTTTCAAAGGGCAGTCATGATAGATCCCTTTTTGTGAGCACTCCATAGTTTCAGTAATAGTGTCAGGCCTTGGGACCTCCCCTTGAGCTGGATCCTACTTTGGGCCTGTCGTTGGACCTTCTCCTCAGGGTCCTCTGCATTTCCATCCCTGTAATTCTTTCAGACAGGAACAATTATGGCTCAGAGATGTGACTGGGGAATGGCAACCCCTCCCTCACTTGATGTCCTGTCAAGGTTAAAGTATCACAAAATACTGATTTTAAGTTATTCTCCAGAACAATAGTATCAAGAAACATGACAGTCACAAAAATGGCATTCAGACCATAAGAATACAATAGAAGACTCAAAAATACACCTATATATTTAATTACTTATGATTACAAAAATTTTCAACAGAAGTGTCAAAAACAAATTAAAAGCCAAGCACTGTAGCTCACATATGTAATTTCAGAATTTGGAGGACTAAGGAAGGAGGATCACCATGAATTTGAGACAAAGCTTGTAAAGGTGACTTTTATTTCTTCAGATGAATTAGTGAGATGAGAGCTGTACCCAAGCTGTATACAGCTTGGGCTGAGCCCAGAGCATTTACTTCTATGCTCTACCTATCCCTAGGCCTAGGCCTGGAAGCTTCAAGCCTCCGCCTCCATACAATCTAGTCTTCCAAGCTGACTAATACAATCTGGCTTCTTTCAGGTTCTGACTTTATTGTTCTGCCTGGCCTCACACTAACTTTGGTAATGTATTCTAATCATCTTTCACATTCTCTGGCTCCTCTTTCTTCACCTGTGTCTAGCTAATGCTATTTGTAACCTGTCTATGTAAAGCTGTCCCAGTAAAACTACCATACACACCCATCACCTCCCTCCCTCTCTCTTTCTCTCTCTTCCTCTACATCTCTCTCTCTCCTCCCTCCCCCTCTTCCATCTTCCCTCCCTCCCTCCCTCCCTCCCTCCCTCCCTCCTCTTTCTCTCCCCTGCTTAAGTAGCCTCTCTTTCCTGGGCTGTTCTTGTATGAATTGGGCATACCCTATCTTTGACTCATTCTGTCAGATATTTCTCTGATTTGTCACTTTTGTCTGCCTTTCAATTAGACATCACTTTTAAAAATGGCTGCTTCCTTCTACAAAATAAACTTACCTTCATTGTTTCAGGTGTGTACTAAGGGCATGTCTGTATTCTACCTAGATCATACAGTAATTGAAGGCATGCCTACATTCCACATGCAGATGATCCTTGCCAGAATAGCCATGTTTCTGGATTAAAATTCCTCTATACAAGCTGGGTCACAGAGCAGCAGGCCAACAAAGTATACAAATAAGAACATGTACACTGTATAAAGTCTCTTCTACAACTGGTGTTTGGAAGACTGTATAGTTACAGAAAGAAGAATGAAACTAGATCCATATCTTTTACCCTGCACAAACACTCAAAATGGATAAAAGGCATAAGACTTGAAACTTTGAAACAGCTAGAAGAAAAAATAGGGAAAACACATCAACATAAATGCATGGGAAGTGACTTTCTGCAGAAAACTCCAATCACAAGATATGGTGAATGAGCTGGGCATGGTGGCGCACGCCTTTAATCCCAGCACTTGGGAGGCAGAGGCAGGTGCATTTCTGAGTTCGAGGCCAGCCTGGTCTACAGAGTGAGTTCCAGGACAGCCAGGGATACATAGAGAAACCCTGTCTCGAAAAAACAAACCAAAAACCAAAAACCAAACCAAACCAAAACAAAAAGATTTGGTGAATGAGATTGCACGAAATTTCAAAGTGTCTGCACAGAAAGAAAATAATCTACAGAGTGAAGAGACAGTCTATAGAATGGGGGAAAAATCATTGCCAACTCTCCACCAGACAGGAGCTCCATATCTAGAATATATAAAAAACTTTAAAATTAAAACACCATAAAATATGACATCCAAGCAATAAATGTACTCAATGAACTGAATAGACAATTCTTAAAAAGTACAAATGGCCAATAAATACTTGAAAAATTGCTCCACATCCTTTGCCATTAGGAAAATGTAAATTAATTTAAACACAATTAAAATGGCTATCATCCAAAAAACAAATGCCAATAAGGCTGAGGGAGAAAGGGAGCTCCAATACACTGCTAATGTGCAAACTGGTACAGCCATTATGGAATCAATATGGAGGTACCTCAAAAAACTAAAAATAGAACTGCCATATGATCCAGCTATATCACTCCTGGGTCATATGCAATACCATAGAGATATTTGCACATCCATATTTACTGATGCAGTAAAAAATAATAGCTAAAAAAGCAGCCTAGATATTTATCAAAAGATAAGCAGATTATGAAAAGTGCACACACACACACACACACACACACACACACACACACACACACACACGTCATGAGAGAAGAAAAAGAACCATAATGGAAGAGTTTTGAAGTAGGAGAGCAATGGACTTCATATGATACAAAGTCAGAGGGGAGGAGTATTGTTGGTGAGACTGGATGAGCAAGAGGAACTGCAGGGGAAATAAGAGAGGACAATGGAGATGAAGGAGGCTGAAGAATAAAATATACTGACATGTATGTATGAAAATGCCAGAGTGAAGCCTGTCATTTTCAACAATAACTTTAAAAAGTAGTGAAGAGGAGAAAATGTATTCGTCACCATTATTGAACACAGCAGCAAAAGCAAGTAAGGTGTTGTCCATATGGTAGGGTGTTCTAAAATCCTCTCCAATATGCTGTACCTTGTCATTGGAGCCTGCTTTTTTATACAATGTTTCCTTCTTAGCCTAATTATTTCATAATTTAATACATAAATATTTTTTGATCAAAGCCCCCCTAATTATTTTTTCTTCTCTATCCCACCAAATATTTCCTTCTCTCCAAAGCCTCATAATGTTTCTGTTTTCAGACAGGGTCTCTACTATGTAGCCTTGGCTGGCCTGAAGCTTGTTATGTAAAACAGGGTTGGCTGGTAACTCATACATATCTACCTGCCTCTACCCCTGGAGTGCTAGGATTAAAGGTGTACACTACCACACCTGGTGATACATTATACTTAATTAGAGTTGCCTGCATGAGTCTAGATGCTGAGTTATTTGCTTACAAGGAAGCAATATACCAGTGGCTACATCATTGAAGAATATGATTCCTTCCTCCTATAACATGGGCTCTCACCCTTCCCAATGCTACGATCCTTTAATATCATTCCTCATATTGTTGCGAACCCCCAATCATAAAATTATTTTCATTGCTACTTCCTAACTGTAGTTTTGCTATTATGAGTCATAATGTAAATGTTTTTTTGGATACAGAGATTTGCCAAGGGGGTCATGACACTCAGGTTGAGAACTGTTGTCTTACAACCTTTAGTCCTCTATACCTCTTCTGGAAGACCTTATGAGTTCTTCTTCTAAATATGATGAAATGTTGGCAAGCCCAGTCTTGTGCAGATGTTGAGCAGGTAATACTGATGCTGTGAGTTCATAGGTGTAATAGCCACTTCATGTCCAGAAGACAGCATCTCTCGGCACTCCTCCCCGTGTTCCAGTTCTTAAAGTTTTTGTGATGTTCCCTGAATCTTAGTCACTTGTTCTTAGTACACTGACTAGTTATGAAATCAATATTAGCTGTCAGCCACTATAGAACTCTTTCTTTGGGTTATTATTTCTAGGAGTTCTCTGCTAGTATATAAATGCTCTCTAAATGAGACCATATCAACTTCTTTGCAATCAGCAGTCCAATTCCTAATTTTTAGAGGATATTGGCATTGTAGGAAAATGTGTGGTTCTTAAAAATTCCAAATACATTGCTCCTTACAATGTCAATGGACAATTCTTAAGCCTCCTAGAGAAAGTTCTATTTCTTTTCATTCAGATGCTTGAACTGGTGCCCACAAAGAACAAATCTATTCTCAAATAGTTTCCATTGAGAGAGCATATAAGAGGGATAGCAACTGGGAAGGGGCATAATTGTCTAAAGAGAAGAGACTGGGGTAAGCATTTGAACTAAAAACAGTCTCCAAGGACCATGAAGCAGCATAGTGAGTTTAAGCACCTGGGTCAAGGAGACCCAAGGAGAAGTAGAGAAGGAGACAAGAGGTTCATGGCAGTATGAGTGTCTTGGGCGCTTATGAAAGAACAACATAATTTAAATTACCATTAATGTCTATCATAGGATTTTTGGTTTTTAATCTCAGTACTAAGCAAGTAATAGGTATTACAGTAGTTCATAGTTCAGGGACATTTTATTTATATAATCCTTAGAACATTCCAGGTAAGTTCTTTATTTTTTATTTGGCAAGGTCTCACTTTATCACAGGCTGTCCTGGAACTCAATTTGTAGCCCAGGCTGGCTTCCTGAATGTTAGGACTGCAAGCATGAGCCATCATGTGTGGCTTCCAGTTGAATTTGGAAACTCTAGACATAATTATTCACATCAAGAAAATGTGGTAATTATATACATGATCAGAATGCAGATTTTCCTCACAAAATTGGTATGCTTTATGACTGCTCATGATCTGTGCAGCAGCATAAAATCCATCACTTTAGGACAAACTGTTAATAGCCTTTGGGAGAAATGGAGGTAACAGCTGTGCGCTTGGTCTGTAGAATTCAGAGCTGTATCTTCCACAGTCCCAAAATAGTCATTACAAACTTGAATTTGAAAAATCAGTTCGACAAAATAAACCTGGAACAAATGACAATATACCACATAGCCTATCTTACCACTAACATAGTCTATTTCCCTTTCTTAAGGAAACACACTGATTGCTTCATTTCAGGTCTTGTCTTAAAACTTGACATAATAGCCTTACCTTTTCTTGTGAAGCAGAAAGACTTCACTACACAGCCTACTTCCCACTTGTCTCTTGCACTGAGAAGCATAGGACAGGCTACTTTGGAAGGGTCCATAGTAGTTCTTTTCACATTCTTTAGTTCCTCAAATTACCCCCTGATTCATTTGCACTTATCAGAAGAGAAAGCGAAAAGATGATGGTGTTGGGACACAAGACATATTATCAGCACATTTTATGCCCTCCCCATTTTTTTCCTCTTAACTCAAAACCATTTTTTTTTCACAAAATGAGGCCTTTGGAGAATCCATTAAAGATAGCCTTGAATGGGCTTGCAAAGGCTTTTAAAGTTCTTAAAAGTTCACAGAAATAGGATTTACCAAATGTTCAAAAATAATTATGATGATTCACAATCGCGAAGAAACAGTTTTCTGTCGTTATTACAAAGTTATTTTTAAAGTGTTTCTTCATGAATCATACAAAATAACCAATTGCAAATAAACTGTCATTTTCAAAACCACTGCTGAAAGAAGGAAACTGTAGTTAAAAAAAGAAAACCAATATTTTAATTGAAGAATATAGTCTGCACAATTCCCCCCCCCAAAAAAAGATACAACAACGGAAGGAGTAACATACTCCCAAAATGAAGAGTATGGCGTCAGTAAATAATAATGTCTTTAACCTTTAGTTCAATTTTAATTCATAATAAAGCTCTAAACTATCTTGAGAAGATGGCAAAGCATTCTTTTAATATCAGAACCACACCTTAGTTATTGAAACTAGAATAAAAGAATTGCAGTGACCCCTGGTAGGCTGGTTCCACATGCTTCAAAGGTTGTACCTACACCCAAGAATATTTGGGCAGCCCAAATTAGAGTCTGTTTTTTAAAGGTAGGAAGAAAGTTGGGTGGGTACGGAGGTGGGGATGGGTTTGGAAAAAGATGGGTAATCAATGAATATGATCAAAATACATTGCATGAAATTCTCCAAAAAATAAAAATAAAAATACTATTTAAAAACTGGGGAGTTTTTTGAAGAGAGAAACATATCTATGATAGGGGTTATGACTCTTCTGCCCATAATAGTCTTTATATGAACTGAAACAAGCAACACTAGATCCTTTAACAGACATTTACACTATCTTCAAAGATCAAAACAAAGCACAAAAATAACCAAAGCCAAAAGCCAGGTATAGTGGTCAACATGTCTAAAACTAACATTTTTGAGATATCTAAAATCACCTGGAGGTAGGAAAATGTGGAATTCTAGGCCCATCTCAGCTACTAGAGATACTATTATAGAACAAACACATGACCACATAATTCCTCCGTGAAAAACATTACAAGTATCTTAGCCAAAAAAGGACACCTATAGCCCCAGTTTCTTCACTTCCCAATACAAGAAATATTACGCATCTGGTTGCTAAAACATTTATAGTCTCTGTACATAAGGTTAATTGAAGTATACAGGATACTTTGCAAGTGTACTGAGATGCTACCATTTCAAGAGTCAACTTCATACTATAAGTTTCTCCCTCAATGACAGCTGGCATTTTAGGCCACCTGCCAAATACACTATCATATGAATTATATGTCTATATTTTCCACCAGATTGTGAACTTGCTGAGAGGAGGAGCATATATCTATATCTTCAGTATGATCTAACAGGATATTGAGCATAGTAATAATTTTTAAAATGGTGTTAATAAAAATAACCTTTCTGGATACTTACTGTCTACTAAGCTCTCCTTCCTAAGACTTTTACCTGATTAACTCAATCCTCATAATGATCCTATGAAAGATGTACTATTTATATATACTTACGAATGAGGGAAATGAGAGTTTATAGGTGGAGTAACATCCAAGCTAAAAACCACCTAAGTAAGTTTGAAAGAATGAAAACAATCCAGCTCATGAGCAATGTTCTTTCCTTTTTTTGTCTTTTGTTTTTTTCTTTTCTTCAAATAGATGATTTTAAAATTATTATTATTATTTATATCCTAATTGTAGTTTCCCCACCCTCCTCTACTCCCATTCCACCCCATCTTCCCTCCATCTCCCTATCCAATCCTCCTTTGTTTCTCCTCAGAAAAAGGCAGGCTTCCCATGGATATCAACCAAATATGGCATATAAATTTGTAGTAAGACTAGGCACCTCCCTTTTAGGTAGGAGAAAAAGGGTTCCAAAAGCCAGAAAGGAAAACAAAAAACAACTCAACATTTTAAACTTTTTTTTAATTATTATTTTCTTTATTTACATTTCAAATGCTATCCCGAAAGTTTCCCATGCCCCTCCCCCCACCTCTGTTCCCCTACCCACCCACTCCCACTACTTGGCCCAGGCCTTGCCTTGTGCTAGGTCATATAGAGTTTGGAAGACC
>NC_034613.1:28177711-28191640 GCF_900095145.1 Mus pahari | reverse complement strand
CCTCTATCAGATTTAGGACTGGTAAAAATCCTTTCCCAATCTGTTGGTGGCCTTTTTGTCTTGTTGACAGTGTCTTTTGCCTTACAGAAGCTTTGCAGTTTTATGAGGTCCCATTTGTCAATTCTTGATTTTACAGCACAAGCCATGCTGAGTACAGTAGATATATGATTATTCAATCATTTTCAGGGAAAGTTCATTTGACTTTGTTTAAAACATATACTGGGCATTAAAAACATAGTCTTCTCTAGCAGGGGATTTTGCTTTCCTCAAGATAGTGATGTGAAGAGCAGTAACTTTAAGCTATGATGAACAAGAGGTACAGTGACCCAAGAAAAGGTTATCTTATGTTTCTATGCCTTACAGTCCATAAAGGCAAACAACTGTGAGATGACACAGAACTGTCCCTAGAGAGAAGACAAGCTCTCTAGAGGTGGAAGAGTACTGTCCAGCATGGGCGGAGTGCAATGCATGGATATGATGAGAAAAGTGGAGAGCTGTAAACGGTTCTACCCAAGCCAGTGTTCACTAAGCTCACTTCTGTAACTCTTACCTTTTGGGTCCCAACTCTAACTTTGTAGAATTTTTTTAATTTAATTTTTCTTTCTGCAAACTCTTGGAAGTAGCTATTATATATTACACGCCCAATTTTATCAGGGATGTTTAAAGATATCAATCTACTCATTTGCTTTGTTCAGCTACTATGTGACAGCATAGTTCATGGCATGAGATTCAATGGCCTATCATTTTGATGCTTTGCTAATTAAACTGTTTAAATAAATGTACCAACTAGGATCCAATCAAAGGATATACATTATATTACCTATTTCATGAAAGAAAAATTCAGGTCAGGGATTAAATGGTGGTTTTATAAAGATATGTCCATATTTATATCTCAAGAACATGCACATATTAGCTTCTATGGCAAAAGATGTGATTAATTTGTAGATGTTGAGGAGTGGAGCTTGGCCAAGAGGGTCCTAAGTAGAATCATATGCATTTTTACAGGAGAGATATGGAGGGAGAATATGGATACAGGCACACAGAGCAGAAGGCAATGTGAATATGAATCAGAGAAACATTGTAGGTACATGCCAAAAATGATGGCAGATAGCATAGGTGGGAAAACATAAGGAACATATTTTTCTTAAGAGCCAGGAGAGGAGTGAAGTCTTGCATATACCTTAATTTCAGACTTCGTGCCTCCAGATCTATGGTAAAGAAATTCCTTTCTTAATCTCTCTTTTCTAAATATTTTGTTAATTTTTATTTTTATTAGATATTTTCTTTATTTACATTTCAAATGTCATCCCCTTTCCTAGTTTCCCCTCCAAAAACCCCTATCCCTCCCCTCTCCTGCTCACCATATTACCCACACCTGATTCCTGGCCCTGGCATTCCCCTATACTGGGACATAGAACCTTCACAGGACCAAGGGCCTCTCCTCCCATTGATGACTGACTTAGGCCATCCTCTGCTACATATGCAGCTAGAGTCATGAGTCCCTCCATGTGTTTTCTCCAGTTGGTGGTTTAGTCCCAGGGAGCTCTGGGAGTACTGGTTAGTTCATATTGTTGTTCCTTCTATGGGGCTGCAAACCCCTTCAGCTCCCTGGGTCCTTTCTCTAGCTCCTCCACTGGGGACCCTGTGCTCAGTCCAATGGATGGCTGTGAACATCCACTTCTGTATTTGTCAGGCACTGGCAGAGTCTCTCAGGAGATAGCTATATCAGGCTCCTGTCAGAAAGCTCTTGTTGGCATCCATAATAATGATAGTTTTGGTGGTTGTTTATGGGATGGATCCCCAGGAGGGGCAGTCTCTGGATGGTCATTCCTTCAAGTCACCAATATCTGATTGTTTTAAAGTCACAATCTGTTATAATAGCCATGGGAATCTAAGAGACCTAGATAGCTAATACTAACAATGACTGTTGGAAAGATATGTGACTATATTAACCACAGACAAGTAGCTTTCCAAGCAACTAACATCGTATATGTTGATAATATTGAAAGGGAAACTTTTATCATGAATATCCTAGGGGCTGGAGAAATGGCTCAGCAGTTAAGAGCTCTGACTACTCTTCCAGAGGTCCAGAGTTCAATTCCCAGTAACCACATGGTGGCTCACAATTATCTATAATAGGATCTAATGCCCTGTTCTGGTGTGTCTGAAGACAGTGACAGTGTCCTTACATAAAACAAATAGATAAATCTTTTTAAAAAGAATATCTTAATATATATGTGCTGAACTTTTTTTAAAAAAACCTTCAATATACCTAAAACAATGGGTATATTCAACCCAAAGAAGTATATATTCTGATGTCAATGAATTGAGAGAGGTGGAGCGAATATGACCAAACCATGTATGAAGCTCTCAAAAACCTAGTTAAAAACATACACCTTTAATTCTGTCATTCAGGAGGCAGAGGCAGGTAAATCTCTCAGTTTGAGGCCAATCTGGTTTATATAGTGAGTTCCAGGGCTACATAGAAAGAACCTGTCTTGAAAAACAACAACAACAACAAAAAAAATCAAGTAGATTCTAATAACAAAAAGGTAGCTGGAAAGTTTATTAGTATCTAATAAACTAAATCTAATGGCACTCTAACACATGACTCAAAAGACAAAAGACAAAAAGGAGCTGGAAAGGGTTAGATTTTTTAATTTTTTTAGTTTTTCTTTATCGGAGGGAATTTTACATATGTGTCCAAGGAAATATGATCATGCTTGCACTCCAGCTTCTCCCATATTTCCTACTTAATGTCATGTCTTTGTTTAAGTAAATAAAAAATGAAATGCAACCAAGGTAAGTAAAAAGACAACATAAGCTTACAGAATGTCAGAAAACTTTTGCTAAATATTCATGAAAAACAAAGTAAATGACTCTTGAGAAACAACTCCTGATATCCTCTGCTCCCCAGCACAAGCAGAAGCACATGCAAACATGCACGCGTATGCATATGCTCACACACACAGACACATGCATACGCATGCATATGCTCACACACACAGACACATGCATACGCATACATATGCTCACACACACAGACACATGCATACGCATGCATATGCTCACACACACGAGCACGCACACATACATACACACTATACATATGCACCTGTATTATCTTTCCTCTTCTTTTGTTTCATGTTTTTCTGAGACAGATTTTCCCTCTGTAACCCAGGTCTAGAACTTCTCATATACCTAGACTGGGCTCAATCACTTGGGGTAATTCTCCTCTCCCTTCCAAATGCTAGGTTTACAAATGCACCCATGTGGACATGTACACAAACTACTGGGATTTTATCCAAGTCCAGTCATAAGGGCTACAATCAATTAAAACAAACAATAATGAATTCTGGGCAAGGGTGCAGGGAAAAAGGAAGCCCTAACAATTGCAGGTATGAATGTAAATTTTTCCAAATGTTGTAAAAATTTGTATGAACACTCATAATAAAACAAAAAATCCTTTTGCTCAGTTGATTTAGGCTAATAAAAAAGGAAACCTATCAAAATGGAAAAAGCCCTAAATGCAGTACATGGTGGAAATTGAGCATATCAAACACATACAGAAGGAGAGGAAAGACCTCAGATCGGTGACATCAGATTTCACTTATAAATTGGAAAGCTAGATAAAATTAATCTAAAAAAATGAATGGAAAGTTAATAAAGAAATTATATGAAACCAAAAATTTTGTCCTTTCAGATAATCAGAAAATATTAAAATTTTGGTTACATGCATTAGGAAAGAGAGAAGATAAAAATTACTGAAATCGAGAATGAGGGCTGTCAGCTGAGCATGGTGGCACACGCCTTTAATCCCAGCACTCAGGAGGCAGAGGCAGGTGGATTTCTGAGTTCGAGGCCAGCCTGGTCTACAGAGTGAGTTCCAGGATAGCCAAGGCTAAACAGAGAAACCCTGTCTCGAAAAACAAACAAACAAACAAACAAACAAAAAAAGAGGGCTGTCAGTAGCTCACAAATGCAATTGTAGCCCTTGGAAGGCAAAGGATGGAGGATCACCACAAATTTAAGGCCAGTCTAGCTACATAGCAAGTTCCAGCTCAGGCTACAGAGTTAGAATCTGTCTCAGAAAAACAAAAACAAAAATCACAAAAAGAAATAAGAAGAAAGGACTATACAAACATTACCAAGAAAAATAGGGGAATATTAAGAACAAACTTATTAGCATAAATTGATGGAATAAGGAAAAATAGGCTTCAAATATACAAATTAGCAGAGTCACTGTGCAAGAAAAAGACAATAAAGCATTCAAGTTATAAAGGCAGTTCTTTTCAGCTTCATGTAACTTTCAGCTTCAGGTGCTTAAATGCAGAAAACTGGTTGCATATTCAAAAGGTCCAATAGTAAAGATGTTTGCAAGCTGAAGACCACATTATTAATACACACTATGTTTTTTTCACTTCTCTGCACACTAAAAGAGTAATGAGAACTGAGATTTTAAAATGCCATTTACAATTGGATTTAAAAATACTAAAATTTGGCTCCTTCAAAGGCCAAGACAAAGACAAGCCAATCACAGACTGGGAGAACCCAATTGCTGTCTTAATTTTACTGCTGTGATAAAACACCATGGCCAAAAGAAACTTGTAGAAGGGTTTGCCACAGCCTACAGTTCCCAGAATAAACCCCATCATTGAGGGAATTAAGGGCAGGGACTCAAGGCAGGAACCTGGTAGCAGGAGCTGAAGTAGAAGCCATGAGGAACACTACAGGCTGGCTTGCTATCTATGGTTTGTTCAGCCTACTTAATTATATCATCCAGCACCCTATCCAGGGGTGGCCCCTCCTCCAATGAGCTGAGCCCTGCCAAATTTGCCACCAATCAAAAAAATGCACCACAGCATCGCCCACAAGCCAATCTGGTAGTAAATCTTCTCAATTAAGCGTTCTTATCATCCAGAAGCTGATGATAATAGATGCAGAGAACAGGAGCCAAACATTAGGCAGAGCTCAGGGAATCTGGATTGTTAAGAGTAACAGGGGTCAAGAACACCACAGGTGTACTACCTACAGAATCAACTAACCTGGGCTCACAGAGGCTCACACAGACCGAACTGACAACCAGGGAGTCTGCATGGGTCTGACCTAAGCCTTCTGTACATGTTATAGTTGTATAGTTTGGTATACTTGTGGGACACCTAAAAGTGGGAATGTGAGCTCTGTCTGACTCTTTCGCCTGATTTTGGGACCCTTTTCCTTCTACTGGGTTGCTTCAGCCTTAATATGAAGGGATGTGCCTAGTCTTATTGTAAAATGATATGCCATGTTTAGTTGATATCATTGTGAGACCTGCTCTTTTCTGAAGAGAAACTGGAGGAGGAGTTGGATCTGGGGGAGAGGAGATGTTAGAGGGACTGTGAGGAGAGGAAGGAGGGAAAATTGCAGTGAGGATATAATAGATGAGAAGAATAAAAAAATAAATTCAATAAATAAACCTATTTTAAATGATTCCTTCTTCCCAGATATGTCTAGGTTTTTGTCAAGTTGACATAACCTAGCCGCACAACTGCAAAACATACCCAATAAAAGACATTTAGAATAAGAGGAAAGGATGGACTATCCAGAGACTACCCCATCCGGCAATCCATCCCATCATCAGCCACCAAACCTAGATACTAATGCACATGCCAGCAAGATTCTGCTGAAGGGACCCTGATATTGCGGCCTCTTGTGAGGCTATGCCAGAGCCTGGCAAACACCAAAGTGGATGCTCACAGCCAGCTATTGGATGGAACACAGGGTCCCCAATGGAGGAGCTAGAGAAAGTACCCAAGGAACTGAAGGGGGCTGCAACCCTGTAGGTGCAACAACAATATGAACTAACCAGTACCCCCTGAGCTTGTGTCTCTAGCTGCATATGTAGCAGAAGATGGCCTAATCGGCCATCACTGGGAAGAGAGGCCCCTTGGTCTTGCAAACTTTATATGACCCAGCACAAGGGAAGGCCTGGGCCAAGTAGTGGGAGTGGGTGGGTAGGGGAGCAGGGGCGGGGTGGGGGGTATAGGGAACTTTCGGGATAGCATTTGAAATGTAAATAAAGAAAATAATAATAATAAAAATTTTTTTAAAAAAAGAATTGAAACCAGGTCCTCTGAAAGAGCACACAGTGCTCTTAACCAGTGAGCCATCTCTCCAGCCCCTCAAATTGTAAATTCTAAAAACTGCAATGTTATGCAAAGTGACAGAAGCTGTGACTATCTGGATGCCTGGAGAAGGGGAAGGGGCAAAGAAGGGATTACCTTGGGAATTTAGAATGTCTAGGTGCCATTTCCTTAATTGAAGTGATGTTTTTTGACCAAACTGTAAAAGTAATTTAATAGAAGGCCCAGACAGATTTGGCAACAAGACACAAGAGATTTTTTTTTAAGGTCACTAATGTGGAGAACAAATGCCCCAAAGTATCTTGTGTTTGTGATCCTTGTGGGATCAAAACAAAAGGAACCTCCCATTCGCTTGTGTTCTGACAGAATAACAAGCTGTTCTGTCAGGATTCAGATAAGATACAGGTCATATCTGCCTGGATACTGTAAGGTCCCAGCTTTCCAAGTCAGAGTTGCTCTTTGTATGTCCTATGGCATTTCATAATGGGGTTAGTCTGAACCTAACCTTGCCATATTCTGCCTAGTACATGGATCTTTCCAAATACGTTTCTTCTGCATCCTCTGCTGTAATACATATTAGCACTAAGCAAACTTGGTACAGAGTCTTGCAACTTCCAAAAACTCAGCGGACCTGAAGTCCTTATGAGACCCCCTAGAAGTATGACATTGTTGTTGTTATCAGTGGTCAACAATTGTGCTGCCAAAATTAGAGATCTATGTGCAAGACAAGAGTGATAAACTGAAGCCTAAATCTCCTCTGTTATGCAAAAGAAAAAAATTAACTCAAATCGGATTGTTGATTAAAATACTGTTATAGAACTTTTAGAAGAGAATACGAGAGAAAATGTCATAAACTGAAGTTTAGTGAAGGGTAAATAGACAATACATCAAATGCACAATACAAAAAGGGGTAAAGTCAATGTCATTGAAACATTCATGTAATTTTGTTCTCTGAAAGACTATGCGAAAAGGATGAAAAATAGCCCACAGACAGAGCATAATTGTGAAACACCAGGATGTACTTTAAAAAATCCTTTAACCTAGGCAACTGACCCTAAATTTTAAATAGGCAAAAGACTTAAACACATTATCAGCAATGATACACATGGCACATATATTCACAAGAGATGTTCGACATCACCAGTCAAGGGAGAAATCCAAATTAAAAACACAGTGAGATGCCACTATGCACCTATCCAAATAGCTAACACAAAAAAAAATGAATCAAATACTAATAAGGACAGGAAATAGGACTCATGCACCATGATAGAAAAATAATATAACCACTTTTGGAATAACTCTGGTAATTTCTGAAAACACTAAACATATATTTACCATGTGGCCTAATAATAACACCCCTAGGCATTTATCCCAGAAAAAAATCAATTTCATGCTCACCCCAAACCCTATCCACAAATGGGATGCTTATTATTTCAGAAGGCAGGAATCTGAAGTTGAAACAATCACAAGGTCAAGGCTAGCCCGAGCTACACAGAGAGCTCCTATCTGAAAAACAAAACAAATTCTACTTAAATGTTCACAGTCATTTTAATATCCCCTAAATATTCTTCATCTTGTAAATGACTAAACATATTCTTCTATACTGATAATGTGGAATACTACTTAACAACAAAAGAACTACTTAACAACAAAAAGAAACCAACCATTGACACATCCAACAGCTTGAATAGATCTTAAGGACACCATGTTCAATAAATAGTCAATTCCGGAATGATTAGACACAATATGTTTCTATTTATACAACATTTTCCAAACAAAAAACTAGAGAGAGAGTGAGCATATAAGTGGCTGTCAAGAAGGAGGTGGTGGGAAGAGCGAACATAAAAATGAAAGAACATGGGGAAATTTCCCTTGGATGTGGTGGCAGTGGTGGTTACAGAAATAAGTACCTTCTGGAAAATGCCATATAATCAATCACAAGGCCATTCAAAAATGGTGTGGGGGTGCTGAAATACATAAAACCTGAGTAAGCTATATAACCTAGGTAGTATATTATGTTAACTGATCTTCCTCAGACTGGAGGGAAGATCCTGTGGCCCTGGGATAGAAAGGTCTGTGGAGGGTCACAGATCTCTCACTTGGGATTTGGGAGTGAAGTGGTATGTGGCTTGTTCTTTCAAGTGGACTGAAAAAGCTTCAAAGTGGATCAACTGGTGCTATAGGGAAGATTTGCCATTTCCAGAGTGAAGTATCAAGGCTGAAGTGATGCTCACAGGAAGCCTGAGCAGACAGGAAACCCACAGTCAGTAAACAGGAAGGAACAAGTCCTCCAGTTGTTCAGTCTCCTCTACTAATCCCCAGTGAAGGAACAAGTCCTCTATTAATCCCCAGTGGGAGAACCTAAAAGTGGGTCAGTCAACAAGGCAGAGATTCTGTTTGCCCTGTGCTCTTGCTAGTCTAACAAAGCCAGGTAGAGGAGAATAGGTTTAGGATTGAGACAGTAACTTAGTAACTGGCAAAACCTAGCTGGGGTAAAGGTACTTTAGCTAGCCTCCACCCCACCCCTGAATCTCCTAATCACCCTTTTATCATCTTAAGCATTATTTCTCAGTTCCTCTTGCATTATGTAAGGCAAGTTCTTACCAGTGGAGTAGAAGTGGAATACTGAAGTACCAGAGCCACTAGTGCCTCAACAGATCTGTAAATCTCCGACACTCACAGGAAAGGGGACACACCATACATAGTTACCATGAAACTGTCAAGGGACATTTAAAATGTGCCAGCAAGGTGCTTACTAGTGATTATCAAGATTGTAGTCTGAATCCAAACATGATATCCGTAAACTCAGCCCTTGGGATATAAAGAGAGAAGGATCAGAGGTTCAAGGTCATCCTTGGCTATAAGCAAATTTTAGATCATAAGCAAATTTTAGGTCAACCTAGGATATATGAGTCTTTGTCTTTAAAACAATATATTTTAAGAGTCCTCCTCACTCGTCAATAGGACTATCTATCATCAATAACACAATGGCAACAAATGCTATTCTACATGAAATTCTGTCTCCAAAATCCTAGAAAAGGGAAGGAGAAGAGAGAGGAAGGAGGAGAGGGAAAGAGAAAAGAGAGGAGAAGAGAGACCTCTACTCTGAGTCAAAGTTGGCAGCACAAGCCTGTGTGACCAGATACTCAGGAGGTTGAGATAGGAGGGTCCATGAGTTCAAGGCTTCACTGGCCCACAGTGAACCCGGAGCCAGCCTGCTTAAGTTAGTGATATTCTGTCTCAAAATAAAAAGGAAAGTCTCGGGCGACTGTGTATGTAGCTCAGTGGCAGGGATGCTCTGGTTTCAATCTCTAGCACCATATACCACACACACACACACACACACACACACACACACACACACACACACAAACTCTATGCTGAAATGCAAGCCACTTTTCATATAAGAAGAAATGTTCCTTTTACCTTTTGAACTTTCAGATCATTTAGCTGAGGAAAATGGATGTTCTTAAGTGTTTTAGAGAATTTATTCATGCGTTCTAAATTGGAGCATACTTAGCACTGATAATTCTCCTGGCTTAATGTTGCAGCTATATTCTAATAGCACACCATTAAAGTTATTAAGAAAATCTGTGTCATTTTATGTAAAATACACTGGGTGTGGAGGAAAAGATTATGATGAACTCTAAAGCTTCTCCCTTCACCTCAAGGATCCATCTTCAGACACTTATTAAAATTATATGAGAACACACAAATTTGAAATTCAACAGTTGAATTCAGTTCCTTTATTTGACAAAGAAATAAAAGGTGAGAGTTTGCTAAGTGAATGGCCTTAAGCAACAATTTTACATAAAACTCTATTCAAAATTCTCCCAAATATGGGTTATATTCAAGAACATGCAGGAAGAAAGATTTTTCTACTTTAGTCTAAGAGAAAATGTCACCTAAATTATTCTGTCCTGGGCTAGAGAGATGGGTTAGCAAATGAAAACGCTTGTTACAGAAGTCTCACAAAACTGAAGGTCTGTGTTTGGATCTTCAGTGCCCACATAAAAAGATGGGATGTGGTAGCAAGCATCTGTAATTACAGCCCTCCTGCAGGAGTATGGGAGTCAGAGTCAGGAGCATCAGCTTGAAGGTCACTGGCCAGCTAGCCTGGAGTACTCAGTGGGGCAGAACCAAGAGACTCTGTCTTGAAACCAAATTGAAGGGGAGATCAACTCTACACAGGTGCCATGGAAAGCTCACATATACACATGGGCGTGTGGTACACAGTAAGTAAGTAAATATGAATAAATAAATAAATAAATAAATAAATAAATAAATAAATAAAATTTAAAAACCCTCCCATCCTTTAAGGGAGGAAGGCCAGGATCTCTGCAGCTAAGGTATGAGATTTTATTTAACACTTCTGCTGGGAGTGCTGGCACATGAATGCCCATAATTGCAGAACTCAGGAAGTAGGTGAGGTGGCATAGTTTGCACAAAAGTGCAAAGTCATCTTCAGCTACAAAGCAAGCTCACAGCTAGACAAGATTACAGGAGACTGTCATAAAACCAAACCAAACACACACACAGAGAGAGAGAGAGAGAGAGAGAGAGAGAGAGAGAGAGAGAGAGAGAGAGAGAGAGAACTTAGTTTTTGGAATGCTTAAACCCAAATTTGTTTAAGCCTTTAAATTTGAAAACTCTTGACAAAGCTGGTCAAATATATTTTTAGAAAAAGGTAGCAAGAAAATTCTTCAAAAGATCATGGTAGGCAATTGCTAATGAGGCCAAGGACAAAGGGGGGAAGAATCGTAGCAACAAAGCTGGTGAAGTGGTGGGAAGGCATTCTGCAAGATCAGAATGTACTTGCCCAGGAGGGGCAGATGTTTAGTAGACTCATAAAATCACTTAAGAGAGGTATTTGAATACTTCTTTCTCGTTCTCTTTCTTTTGGCCACATTTCTCTGACAACTGAAGACAGTAGTGACTGACAAAGTCTAAGATTAGAAAGTCTTTGATGACCAGATAGTAATACAAGTATCCAAGCATCAGAGGTTTCCAATCTAGTTAGTGGGTACTGGGAGCAGCAGCCTTACACATGCATGTGCTCCCTCAATTCAGTCCTGTCCATCCTTCTGTCTGATTTTCTGCCTCTCTGTCCTCCTTCCCCATCCCCCGCACAGGCACATGCACGTGACCCTCCTCTATAAACCTGAACCCAGAGCACTGGGATAACCAAGTTCAGTTCTTTACAGCTGCTCACTCTACTTTCACTTGTGCTCTCTCTGTCCCTGTCACTACAGAAATAGTTTTACCTATTTATCTGTCAGTCTCCCTTTCGGGGTATCCACTCTAGCTTTCTCTTCGTGGTCATCCTCAAAGGTATGATATGTAGTTCACACAATACAGGGCCATAATCTACAAGGTTTTTCAAAATACATGAAATAGAATTGTTTTTATTAGAATTCTGCATCAGCAGAAGTAGAAGTATTTTCAGAAAAGTGAAAAGATTTATACCTATTTTCCAGTTTAAGAAGCTATCAAATCACTCAAAAGTCAATGTAGGTTAAGACATACAGGGACTAAACTACTAGGATCAGAAATCATCTGCCAGCCTCTGAATTACTCTCACCAGCAGCTTTCTACTATCCTTGAAACTCTCACCAATAGTCACTCACATTTTCCAAAAGAATACAAATTGGTTTCCAAGGTCTTTGTGCAAAACACTGAAGTAATCCACATTGAGCTTTGGCACCACTCCTGCTCAACCACAGAGGAGTGAGTAAAGATCTCAGAGCTGTGGTTTCTTCATTTAAACACAGTCCTTTCTTAAGCTGGGTTGTAAATCAAGAGTAGAGTACTTTCCTAGCATGTGCTTGGCCCTGGGTCCCACTCCCAACAACACAGGAAACACCCTTTCTCTTCTCTGTACCTAACACACATTGCTTGAGCGTCTGTGAGCAACTAGCTTTGAGGGTGTCTCTACATTTCAGTAGTAGTATCTCAGTAACATATTTAGAGCATATTTTCAAGCTTTCACAAAATCCTCCCACCAGCTTGGTGTGGTGCCCCAACAGCTCTATCTTGCAAATGAGGAGACCTGATCATCATTATAGAACCTGTCAGTCATAGAACCTGACTCAGTAAATACATCTTATTTTTAGCCAGTGGTCATTTCTACAAATGAACATCTTTCTGAATTCACCACCATTTGTTTCTACCATTTGGAGAGACAGGCAGATGGCAATCTCAGCCTTAATTTGAATATAAAAATCAAAGACATTACCCTAGTGCATTATGTCCATGCATATGTCTAGCCACACTTCCAACTATTTATCATCTGACTGAAGACCTTTTCCAGGGCCTTCCTGCCCAAATCTACACCACACCATACCATGCCATGCCACATTACACCACACCACACCACACCACATCACACCACACCACACATGCCTGCAAATAAACTCCATCATCACCTAAGAGGCCAGACTCTTTCACTAGACTTATTTTTGCTTGTGGTGATAAAGTTTTTTTTGTTTTGTTTGTGTGGGTTTTTGGAGTTTTTTTTTGTTGTTGTTTTCATTTTTATTTTTTGAACAATGTATCATTAAGGACACCAACCATGCTGTTAGTAATTCATATTCAATAAATACTTTCATGCCAGTATGCATTTATATAAAGTTTCCCAAAGAGGAAAAAAAATAATTCCTATAAACACATATAATTTGGAAACTCCGGCTCAATAATAAAGCTGGGGTATAGGCTCAACTCCTCTCTACGAGAACAACACAAAGTAATGACAGAAACTAAATCAGTTCCCCTCAGAACCAGTGCCTACTGTTGACCTCACCATGCCTGCACATCATTCTCCTTCGTTCTAGGATCAAGGCTGGGACAGTCAGAGTGTCTTTCCTCTTAGCATTCATTCACCTGACATGACAAGTAACCGCATGACAAGCTTTTGGAATTTGGCGTCTACTACTATGGCCATAACACACTTAATGAGCTTGATCTTGTCTGAATTTAGCATCCATTTAGCCTCCTTCATATTCATCACTTCCCTCTGCTCCTACTGCCTCCCACACTAGGGCATGGATTATCTACCTGTTAACCCACTGCAGTAATTTCTTTGTTTCATTGACCCAAATGCAAGCTACACAGTGCAGAGGGCATGAATTTCCCAAAGTACAGCTCACCTTCTCAAAAAGCTTCACCAGAGAAGCACAGCCAAGAGCAGGAGAGTCAAAGTTCATGATCACCCTGCCTTTATTATCACCCTTGCCTTTACAACGTTCAGTGTGGTTTCAGAATTGCTATGGACCAGCGTCACGCTAGGTCTGCCACACTGCCCTTTTCCAAACAGGAGTATAAAATGCCTCCATCAGTATACATGGATGTGGTAGTTTGAATATGCTTGGCCCAGGGAAGTGAGTGGCACTATTAGGAGGTGTGGCCTTGTAGGAGGAGGTGTGGTCTTGTTGAAGGAGGTGTGGCCTTATTGGAGGCTGCCTGAGTATAGTCTTTCCTGACTTCCTGTCTTAGTCAGGGTTTCTATTCCTGCACAAACATCATGACAAAGAAGCAGTTGGGGAGGAAAGGGTTTATTTGGCTTACACTTCCACATTGCTGTTCATCACTGAAGAAATTAGAACTGGAACTCAAGCAGGTCAGGGAGCAGGAGCTGATGCAGAGGCCATGGAGGGATGTTCTTTACTGGCTTTCCTTCCCTGGCTTGCTCAGCCTGCTCTCTTATAGAACCCAAGACTACCAGCCCAGAGATGGTCCCACCCACAAGGGGCCCTTCCCCCTTGGTCACTAATTGAGAAAATGCCCTGCAGCTGGATCTCATGGAAGCATT
>NC_034613.1:28174967-28176670 GCF_900095145.1 Mus pahari | reverse complement strand
ATAGCCCTGGCTGTCCTGGAACTCACTTTGTAGACCAGGCTGGCCTCGAACTCAGAAATCTGCCTGCCTCTGCCTCCCGAGTGCTGGGATCAAAGGCATGTGCCACCACACCCGGCTGGCTGGTGATAAAGTTTTATACACTAGCCTATGTAGATAAAGAAATGGCATCATAAACCATGAGAGGTTTAACCAAATTGCCAGATTTTAGATGAGGACGGGGATTACTTGATGCTGGGTTCAATTACTTCTACTATAAGTTTCACTTGGCAAATGTTGAAAAAATGTACTTTTCCGACTGCCTCAGTCACCTTGGAGAATATTGCATGAGAAAATATCCCAGGTACACATCATAGAAGAGAAGGTGAGAAAAATGTAAGAACTAATGTTTGGGGAGGAGTGCTGTGAAATGCTGTCTTCTAGACATAATGTAGTCAGTGAACTCATGAACTCATAATGGCTATGGCTACCTATGCAAGACTTGTACAAGATCAAAACAGCCAAAAGTATAGAATAGATGGAGGAGGTGCTTTCTAGGCTCAACCCGTACCAAGCTGTTGGGGGAGGAAGAATCATTCTGTTTGGAGGGTAGGTTTCTCATGTCTAAATGGATGTCCGGACACCCATGCATATATATGGGCAGTACTAATTGATCTTAGTTAGCAAACAAACACGAAAACAAAGTTAAGGGAGAGAAATTTGGGAGAAGTTGGAGGAAGGTGGAGGGAAATGGGGAAGTAGATGTGATCATATTTCATAGAACTTCAGTGTATGAAATTCTCAAGAATAAAGAAAATTTTAATAATAAAAAACCCCAGGCATAAATTAAACGCACATCTTCTTATACCCAAGATCAAGAGAAAAATCTCAAAATACATATATTTGTCATATCTGAGAGCAATACAACTCTTTAGGATATTAGGGGAATGGAAGCCCACAGGTTGGAATTTGGAGTGAACATGGGACAGAAAAATCTCCTGAATGATCAGCTGATACATCTGTCTGCATTCTCTGAATCTATTGACCTTCAATCAGGAGGATTCTCTAATGGCCACTGATCCTGAAGTCCTTATTCTAAGAAAAGGAAATAACAGCAACAGCATTCTCTTTCATTTCAAAGGATGATGAGATGACCTAGAACAATGAGACTCAGTTTAAAGTGATGTTCTGTCTATCCCTGCTGGGCTCAACTGCATTAAAACTGATGGTTGCATGGAACAGGGTGCTTTTTAGTTGCATGACTAGAAGAGGGTGATATGGCTAACCAACCTTTGGGGTAAAACTCCTGTAGATATACTGGGCAAGAGCTCATTGTGTTTAACTACAAGTAATCAGCTGTTAACTCATATACCAAGACACACTTCACATATCAGCATCATATCAGCCCAAAGTTTTCTGTAATGATTCAGGATCAACAAATAGTTTTCAAATGTCTATTTCTGAGACAGCATGCTGTTTGTTGGAGATACAGGGATGCTAACTAGCTGCAATGGCTAAGCAGTAATGAGTTTATTACTATACATTCTGACAGGAATGTTTGATGCATCCTAATATTCTGTTCTAATAGTAAGGTATTCTTAGAAAAATGAGCAAAAAGCCATAAAATGGTTAAATAACACCTGTTATGGTGCACAGCTAGTATACAAGACAGGACTGAACTTCAGGAGTTGTCTGATTCTAAATTTCATAATCTTGTTTTTTTTTTT
>NC_034613.1:28173357-28174852 GCF_900095145.1 Mus pahari | reverse complement strand
TTAAAGGTGTGCGCCACCACGCCCGGCTAAATTTCATAGTCTTATCTATTAACCATTTTACTATATTGCCTCAGATGCTGATGAGCCTTAAGAGCCCTATATAGAGGAGTAGACATATAATCTAAAAGGTGTTTTGGAACTATTGCACTAAACGCTAAGGTAGAGGCATTCCTAAGGTGCTTTGAGAAAACATAGAAAGAACATTGGGAGGCACCACAGCACATGAATTAAAAGGATATACACCATGAGCCTAAGGCAGGATTGCTTGTGTCCACAGGTTCTAAACTAGCTTGGGAAGTGGTGAAAAACCCTATCTCAAGAACAAACAAAACAGTATGTGGGTATAGACTGCAAAGTCATGTGACCCATGTTTGTAGTGTGAATTTGCCACTTAAGTGTTGTATGAACATTTGCTACTTGTCACATACTTGAACGTGGGAGATTTAAAACTCTGATGCCTCTGCTTCCTCTTCCAAAAGGTAGGGCAGCAACAAAACAAAAGGTGTAGAATTTTGAGGCTTGAGAGGGCCTAGAATGCTTTCTAGCACAGTGCCAACACTATACAAGTAATAGATAAATAAGCATAACTCAGAGAGATTATAGGGGAAGTCTTTTTGGAAACTTTCGTGCCGGTGCTGAGTCACAGAATATGAGTAAGAGTGAGCCGGGTGAAGAAAAGTGGCAGAGGTGCCCCAGGCAGGGGCAGAGCATAAGCCCCACACAGAAGGCTACGATAGCATCACAGGTCGAAACTAACTACAAGCAGTTTGCTAAGAGGTAAGAGGCAGATGCAGAAATCCTATGCATCACTTTAAATCATCTTCATTTTATTTCATAGACAATAAAGACCTATGGGAATGAAGGGGTTTAATGCCTGAAACAATGTAAACAAATACACATGATAGGATAGATGTGTTAGATGGTCTAAAATCTACTCAATAAATAACATAGACAGTAAAAGATGCACACACATTCCCATAAATGTATATATATACATAAACATGTTAACACCCTAGAGGAAGCTACTAGCTGAGGTGCCCTATGAAGGGATACACTGCGACAGTAACTAGTCTATAGCTGAAAGGGCTCAGGTATGAGTCACACTTCTGAGACAGCTGCAGAGAAGCGTCCATCCTCTACCTAGATCTGTATATACCTAAGAGGGTTAACTCATTAGCACTCAGGGGCCGTTTACTGGTGAAGTGAAGAATACTCTAATTATAGATATCTGTCTGCCCTCATATGAATGAGACCTAAGGAAATTGTAAAGACAAGAAGAAAACTTAGGAGAAGGATGCAGTACCTGGTCCAATAACTAAATTATAAAGTACCAAAATATAAAAACCCAAAAGATGGTAAGAGAGGAAGACGTGCAAAAGCTGAAGATTTAGCTTAATGGTATTATACTGTCTTAGCATTGTTCTGGGGTCAATTCCCAGCAAATAACTCTCTCTCTCTCTCTCTCTCTCTCTCTCTCTCTCTCTCTCTCTCCCTC
>NC_034613.1:28171312-28173342 GCF_900095145.1 Mus pahari | reverse complement strand
CCTCTCCCTCTCCCTCTCCCTCTCCCTCTCCCTTTCCCTCTCCGTCTCAATAGTAGATCCTTACTTACCTATAATTTAGTATAAATTGTTAAAGTCCCAAAACAAAGGTTTGGAGGCATCTGAATGTATAAAAATACAATATGCATAAAGAATAAAGAAACTAAACCAAACATGAAGCAATGTGTTGCATACAAGTCTCACTTTAGATACAAGGATGCACATGTTACATGCCAGTAACCATAAGAGCCCATTTATAGCTATACTTATTGAGAAAAAAATGCTTTAAGTCAGACTGTAGGGCTAGGGTGATGGCTCAGTGGGTTAAGTGCTTGTCACACAACTGTGGGGACTAGTGTTTGGACCCCCAGATGAATATCAGGTGGGTGTGGCAGCCTGCCTATAATTCCAAAACTCAGAAACAGAGATGGGATCCTTGGAGCAGGCTGCCTAATCCCACTAACTCTATCAGCATTCTCTGGGTTCAATTGAGAGTCTCAAGAGCATGGCGGAAGACTCTCAATGTCAACTTCAGGCCTCCACATGCCTGCACATTCATGCACTAACACACACACACATACACACACACACACACACACACACACACTCACACACATTGGGATAAAAGTCAGAAGCTGCAGGTAGAGACAAAATTAATATATAATGATGAAACGGTAAGTTCAACAGAGAAATGTGGCTATTTGGAATATTTACCTGCTTGATATCAGAGATCTGTGTGCTTGTGTGTACAACAGAAAAAACTGGAACCTGAAAAATGATTAAGTAATAGTAGTAGACTTCAATACATGACTTTCAATACATAATAGGCAGCCATACAGAAAACTAATGAGGAAATGTTAACATAAACAAGAGTATAAATGAGATGAGCTTAACAGACACATGCTGAATTTCTCCCCATCCAATGCAGTGGTGTGTGCATCATTCTCAAGAATCCATGGAAAGGTCTCCTCCAGTACAGATTTCATACCAGGTCGTAAGAGAAGGCTTAACAAATCTAAGACTGAAATCCTGAAAGTATCTTCTCAGACTACAACAGAAAGAAACTAAATGCCAACAGGCAAAAGGGGTGTGGGTTACAAAATAGAGAAATAGCCCATTCTTGAACAATCACTGGGTAAAAGAAATTTAAAGGGAATGGTTAAAAAAAAAATACCTTGCGGGGTCAGGGAGATGGCTCATTTGGTAAAGTGCCTGGTTCACAAGCATAAGGACTCACATTCAGAGCTCCGGCAGTCAAAGAGCCAGGCATGGTGTGTGCACTGGTAACCACTGTATCCAGAGAGTGGAGACAAGTGCATCTCTAGAATTCACCTGACAGCCAGTATCTCCATCTGGTGACTGTGGAGATAAATGAGAGACCTTATCTCAAAAGTGGTGGAAAGTGACAGTGGAAGAGATCTATGATCTATCTCTGTCACCTACACATGGATATATAAGCATGCATATATTACATGCAAAAGTTATGCAATATATCAAGAATAATACTGAAAGAACCTTAGACTAATAAACAGCTACATCAATAAATGAAGAAAGATCTCAAATAAACAGGCTAATGCCACAATTCCAGAACTAAAATAAGTAAATCTAAATTTATCAAAGGAAGGGACTACCAAAAAGTTGACTTGAAATAAATGAATATGTTGTATTCAGAATAGAGAATACAAAAACCATAGGACAAAATCCAGAAAGCTGACAGATCTTTCCCTAAGGAGAAAATCAACAAATTCTTAGCAAAAGTCAGGGGAAAAAAATCTCAAAAATCAGAAATGATATTGAAGACATTATATTGGATGATAAAATAAAACATCATAAAAGGACTATTATGAACATACTGACACAAAAAGAAACCTTGAAACAGATGAACTTATGGACACACAATTGACAAAGACTGAATGAGAAAGAAACAGAAATGTTTAGCAGACCAGTAACAAACAGAGTGAGTCGCTAACCAAAATGCATCCAAAAATGAAAAGAACCTTTTAAACACACACACACACACACACACACACACA
>NC_034613.1:28166264-28170677 GCF_900095145.1 Mus pahari | reverse complement strand
GTGTGTGTGTGTGTGTGTGTGTGTGTGTGTGTGTGTGTGTGTATGTGTGTGTGTGTGTGTGTTTATGGTTGATGGAGCACTTGCCTAGCATTTGTGGGGCCTTGTGAATCAAAAGAGGGAGGGTGGAATACGTATAGCTATCTATCTTTAGGTTATATGAGCATTATGTAGAGACCTTTAAATTTTCCACAAAAGAACCTCCTAGAACCTGCTATGGTTATGTAACATACAATGAACATATAAAAAATAAGTGAAAATATTTTACATACTAACAACCAGAAGGAAATAATACCATTTACATTATCAACATAAAAAAATTAATTTCGGAATTCATCAGGATAAAAGGCAATATGCATTCTAAAACACTAGTGAATGGAATTTAAATAGGTACCCTACATTCACTGGTGGAGCAAATTAATGTTCTTACGAGGTCCATATTATGCCAAACAACCCATAGATTCAATGTAATTTCAAAAAACAAAACAAAACAAAACCCCCAAACATTCCAATGGCACTTCTTATGGAAGTAAAGACAAACCCTAAACTTCATGGGGAACTACAAGAGACTCCAAAGCAGGCGAAGAACAGATAACAATGTCAGAGACATCACTAGATATTGTTCTGTTGAGATACTAGCTGACAAAGTAATCGAGAGAATATGGCAGGCTTTTTAAAAAGGTTTTCTTTTTACTAAAATGACACAGATTTTATTGATGTCACAAATGTGCCAGTAAGTGTAACAGAAGCTCAAAGAGCAGTGTAAGATGTACAGGTGGAAAAGTTGGTACTGAGCTGGAAAAAAAGCATTAATTCTAATGACAGGTAAACATCACAACAGCAGTAAAAACTTTCTAACTCTCCATCATCCTTTTATTTGCCAGAGAAGCCAGCTGTGAACATGAGCTAATCTTAAGAGAAGAAAGGAATAGTAGTAACAGAACCTAGGGAAATGTCAGTACTTCCCAGCAAGGAATATTGCTAGGAATCCCAGGTACGAGCATTTGGGATGAAAGTTTAGTCTGGGTCTACTGTCTCTAGCATTTGTGAGCGTCTGGATCCATCCCACTTAACACCTAACTGTCTATGTGCCCCAGAATGCTGATAAATAACCTTTACAGATCACAATTAAAAAGAGGAGCATGTAGCAACAAGGTCATATACCATGCTCTGGGGATAAAAACAAAAGGAATGAGAAATATAATGTGAGCAACCTCTCTGCCTGGCTCTGTCTGGCTCTATGAGAAAATGCAGGAGCTGGCCTCAGGGGTTTCTATGGCTCTTTCCATAGCAACAGCCTGATTCTTGGATTTCTGGTTCCTCTAGACCAGTGGTTCTTGTGGGTGGGTATTCCTTTGGGGGAATGAATGACCCTTTCACAGGGGACACATATCAGATATATTGCATATCAAGTATTTACATTACACTTCATAACAGTAGCAAAATTGCAGTTCTGAAGTAGCAACAAAATAATTTTATGGTTGGGGGTCGCCATGACATGAAGAGCTGTATTAAAGGCTTATAGCATTAGGAAGGTTGAAAACCACTGCTTTAGACCTTTCTAGAAGCTATGTCAATTGCTCTCCTTGATACAAATGAGTTGAAGATGATCATATTCTGTTTCTAAGTTCATAGAAACAGGAGATGATCCAAAATTTTGAGAAAATACAAAATGAAGTAAATATAAGGGAGTGAAAGTCACAGGGCAAGGGAGGGGGGATATGACTGTTCTCTTGATCCTCAGACCAGTGCCGAGCTGGATAATAGTGACACTCTGTCCTGAGAACAAATCAACACAGCTCAGATGGTGAAAACTCAGACTGCCTTATTTTCCTACTCCTAACTTTAAAGTTCTGCTAACTTTAGGGAAGATGATGAAATTCCTCTCTTTCGAACTTTCCCCACGGTTGGTGTTAAGACTTTAGCTGTGACTTGGGGATATGGAGCCTGAAGAGGCACACAGGAAACCCAGTGGATAGCAACCCACCCACAAAACTTTCAACTCCGAATTTATTCTGTCTACAAGAAATGCAGGCACAGGGGATGGAGCAGAGACTGAGAGAAGGACCAACCAATAACCAGCCCAACTTGACACCCATCCCTGACACTACTAATGACACTCTGTTTTGCTTGCAGAGAGGAGTCTAGCCTGGATGTCCTCTGAGAGGCCCCCTGCAGCAGCTGACTCAGACAGATACAGACAGCCACAGCCAAACCGTGGATGGAACTTGGGGACTCTTATGGAAGAATAGGAGGAAGGATTGGGGGCCCCAAAGGGGATAAGAACTCCACAGGAAGACCAACAGAGTCAACTAACATGGACCCTTGCGGCTCTCAGAGACTGAACCACCAACCAAAGAGCATACATGGAGAAAACTCAGACCTAGGCCTTCCCGCATATATGTAGCAGGTGTGTAGCTTGGTCTTCATGTAGATCTTGAATAACTTGAATTCGAGCTATCCCAAAAGCTGCTGCCTGTTTGTGGAATACGTTCCCCTAACTGGGCTGTCTTGTCTGCCTCAGTTGGAGAGGAAGTGCCTAGCCCTGCAGAGACTTGATGTGTCAGGGTGGGGAGGGATACCTTGGGGGGCTCCACCCTCTCAGAAGAGAAGGGGGATGAGGGAAGGGACTGTGTGAGGAGGCGAATAGGAGGAGAAGAGCAGCAATCAGAATATAAAATGAATAAATAAAGTAATTAATGCAAAAAGGATTGTATGTACAGCTGATCGTTGGTAGCATAAGCTTTTAATCCCAGCACTTGAGATCAGAGGCAAAAGATCTGAGTTCGAGGCTTGTGTGGTCTCCAGAGTGAGTGCTAGGACAGCCAGGGCTACACAGACAAACCCTGTCTCAAAGAAACAAAACTAAACTCAATAAAATTTAACAAAAAATAATTGTGTATGTGTTTATAGCATTTGTGCATGGGGGTATAGAGGTCAGAAGTCATTAGGTCCCCACCTTGATCAATTTCCACCTTTTTCGATTTAGACAAAGGATCTCTTGAACCTAAAAATGCCTTTTCCCTGCTAGCTTGGCAGCCAGTAATGTCCAGAGATCCGCTTATCTCTGCCACCCTCAATTCTAGGGCTATAAGCATGTATGGAGACCATGCCCAGCTTTTATGCATGTATGAGGATCTGAACCCTAGTCCTCATGCCTGCACAGGAAATGCTTTGAACTTTGGAGTAATCTCTCGGCCCCAGGAATATTTTAGTACATATAAAATAAAGGCTGTTGTACTCCCGCCTCAACTCATCATCTCTTCTTTACCAACTTTCAGAGCTTCACTGGGCATATAAAGCTGCCCACTTTCTTCCACACTGCTAACAACAACTTGACCTCTATGTTCCTAACATATACTGTTAAAAATAATTCAAGACGAGGACTATGACTAAAAGCACATTGCCCTTTCTTTGAAAAGATGGTCCATCTGATTTATGAGTAAACCTTGTCCTTTCTCAGGGCTGAGGATAAGAGTATTTAGAATCATCTGTACAATCTCTTCTTGTGAACAAAGAGCTTTTCTAAGTGGCCACATGGAAAGTGATTGCTCTAGATGCAGTGGGCCAAGTTATTATGTAGTTCTTTCACATCAGATGTGGGGGCATGGATTTCAGATGCCTCAGACTCTCAGTATGTACTTTTACTAATCTGGTTCTGTCATCAACCATCAAGCCCACCCCTAGGCAATTTGTGTAGATATGAGCTAAGTCTTAGAAGCAGAACTTATTACCACATCCAGAGGTTTCTCTCTGACTGTTTTTGTGCAGCTGTGATTCGGTATCTTGAACAGGAGATGTGGGGATGCCACATTGCCTTCTTCTGGTCTTTGAACGAGGGCCAGTAGATGCAGGTCACAATCCTAGAATCTGGGTATTGTCTGGGTGTCAGCCTTTTCAGCAGATGGTCTAAACCATGAGGTAACCAGTGTGTAGCCCAACAGGAGGCTAGCTAAGAATGACACCAACTGAAATGGAAAATAAAGCCAACAAAAAATGAAGGGGAAGCAGCTGCTCTACTTGAAAGTGTTTGGGTCTTGACCAGAAAGGGCTGTGAATGTCCTAGCTCTAAATATACATTTCTTTCCCACTCTGATTTGAATCTCCAAATATCACTTCCACTATGATTATTCATTTGAAGATGCTTAGAATTATTTATTTATTTATTTATTTATTTATTATCTATATGAGAACATTGTTGCTGTCTTCAGACACATGAGAAGAGGGCATCAGATCTCATTATAGATGGTTGTAAGCCACCATGTGGTTGCTAAGAATTGAACTCAGAACCTTTGGAAGACTGGTCAGTGTTCTTTTTTTTTATTTTCTTTATTTACATTTCAAATGCTATCCCGAAAGTTCCCTATACCCCACCCCCACCCCTGCTCCCCTACCCACCCACTCCCACTACTTGGC
>NC_034613.1:28163792-28165524 GCF_900095145.1 Mus pahari | reverse complement strand
AGATACATCCATTTGCCCATGAATTTCATAAATTCATTGTTTTTAATAGCTGAGTAGTACTCCATTGTGTAAATGTACCACAGTTTCTGTATCCATTCCGCTATTGAGGGACATCTGGGTTCTTTCCAGCTTCTGGCTATTATAAATAAAGCTGCTATGAACATAGTGGAGCATGAGGTCAGTGTTCTTAATCACTGAGCCATCTCTCCAGCCCCCATACTTAGAATTCTTGTTTCTCAGCTCCCTCACTTCCTGGGCCATACACGTGCCCTATTCCCAACTGTCATAGCCCAAAGCCTCTGGGACTGAAGCCATGCCTGCCTCAGCACTGCAGCTGTCAGTCAATGTTGCCATTCTTACTCAACCATGGGCTGCTGTCATTGTGTGGCTTAGGGTGACAACCAAGGTTGGAAACTGTGCTTCTGATTATCCCTTCAATGTTTTAATCATCCTTTGGATGCAATAAGAATCCTTTACAGATGAAGAAAAGCAAGGAACCATCTGTTTTCTGAACCATTTGGTTGAAGAAATATCAATTGAAGCTGATTGGAAGAAAGGCAACTACACTACTACCCTGATATCATTCATGGCACAAGTTGCATGTGGTTATGTTGGGGAAAGGTATAGAGTAATACTAGTGCGAAGGACTAAGGCCTTTGTTGTCCCTAGCCAAGAAGGATGCTCCCTTTCTGCATGCAACATGCAAGGATTCCCTAGCATACTCAGTTCTAGAACAAATCCTGTCAGACTCTAAATCCCTCCTCTCCACAGATTTTAAGTGTGTGTGTGGGGGGTGGGTGGGGTGGTGGCATGCACGCATGTGTACACTGTGAATATATAGAGGTCAAAGGGCAACTTACAGGTCACTTCCATCCTTCTACCATGCAGGCTCTGGGTATCAAACTTGAGTTATCATGATGGCTTAGTGGCAAGGGCCTTCCCTTATATAAACTGGCAGTCTTAACTACTTAACAATTGAGTTCCTTTTATAGTTGGACTTCAAGGATGGCTTTCTACTGGGGAACAAAGTAAAGGGCTTGTAACACAAAAGGAAGAAAAACTAAATAAACAAAATCTTTCTTGCAATGGAAGAATATAATAGCCTTATCCCTAGTTTTCGCAAAGTGCAGTGAGTTCACAGTCTTTTTTTTTTTTTAATTGAAGTAGATTTCAAGGCTTTTACTTAGTATACATTTGATGGAAAGCTGAGTGTGTCATAGTTACTTTTTATGTCTGTGATTTAAAGAAAAAAACTCACAAAATATACAGGAAGGGTTTGTTGTGGAGAAATCACAGGAGTAGGAACTTGGGAAAGACAGTCAGCCTGCATCCACAGTCAAGAAGCAGAAGGCAAGGAATGCTTGAGACTACTTTCTCTTTTCTATTTAACTCAAGATCCTGGTCAAGGGAATGGTGCCACCCACAGTGGGCAAGTCTTCCCATTTCAATTAACCAAGTTAACATAATTCCCCACAGAAATGTACTGAGACTTTTCTCCCAGAGGATTCTAGATTTCTTTCTTTCTTTCTCTCTTTTTCTTTCTTTCTTTCTTTCTTTCTTTCTTTCTTTCTTTCTTTCTTTCTTTCTTTCTTTCTTTCTTTCTTTCTTTCTTTTCTTTCTTTCTTTCCTTTCTTTCTTTTCTTTCTTTCTTTCCTTTCTTTCTTTTCTTTCTTTCTTTCTTTTTTTCTTTTTCTTTTTCTTTTTCTTTTTCTTTTTCTTTTTCTTTTTCTTT
>NC_034613.1:28153510-28163607 GCF_900095145.1 Mus pahari | reverse complement strand
CTGTCCTGGAACTCACTCTGTAGACCAGGCTGGCCTTGAACTCAGAAATCCACCTGCCTCTGCCTCCCAAGTGCTGGGATTAAAGGTGTGCACCACCACACCTGGCTTAGATTTCATCAAGTTGAAAGCTGAGATTAACAATTAAGACCAAAGCAAATGTGGCAAGTAGCTATTCAAGTATATCGGAGTCTACCAAGGTATAACCTAGACAAACTTTAAAAAGAAGCAAAATTTATTTACAGTATGTGTAAATTTTGTCACTTTTTCCTGACTGTAACCCACTTTACTAGTATCCAGCATCTCCAGCTGATACATGGACAAAGCCTGTCCCCTAATAAATCTTTAACGATTCAGCTGATGTTCCCATTCCTTAGTTCTGAACAGCACACCAAGACTTTTCCTACAAATCCAATTAAAACATACTTTCTAATCTCCCAATGCCCAGCTTTCTGGTGGGATAGCTTCATAAATGATACAGAGGCATCATTCAAAGAGATCTGGAGCCCCTTAGCTAAAGTGTGTGAGAATAGTGAAAAGTTCTGGCTTGTTATGCCTTAACAAGAAGCCTTGTAAGGTACTCAGAACAGCACCTTGAAGCATTAAGAACACCTTACAGCGCTGCCTTCTGAAGCAACCATGCCATAAGGTGTGGCTCTCTACTTCCACAGATGATCCCTTTGGCAGGAACCTCATGTGATTCCAGTAGACCTCCTGCTAGCTTTCCTAGTGAGTCAGACAAGTGCTGTAAGAATAGTTGAGGCAGGCAGAGATTTTAATGCAGTAACTTGGTTTGTTTGTTTGTTTGTTTGTTTGTTTGTTTTAGAACTTACTTTCTACTTCATGTCTCAGATGAAATTAGGACATAGATTTAAAAGTTTAAGTAATGATTTGACCAAATATGTTTTCCTGCAAAGAAATTATATTGTTGTTATATCATCAAAAGTCCTGCTTACAGGATCTATCACAGGAAAAGCTAAGGAGCAATTGTTTTCGATTTTTTATTAGATATTTTCTTCATTTACATTTCAAATGCTATCCCAAAAGTACCCTATACCCTCTCCCTGCCCTGCTCCCCTACCCACCCACTCCCACTTCTTGACCCTGGCATTCCACTGTACTGGGGCATATAAAGTTTGCAAGACCTAGGGTCCTCTCTTCCCAGTGATGGTCGACTAGGCCATCTTCTGCTACATATGCAGCTAGAGACACGAGGTCTGGGGGTACTGGTTAGTTCATATTGTTGTTCCTCCTATAGGGTTGCAGACCCCTTCAGCCTAAGGAACAATTTTTAAGTAGTAACTGTGCTTCAACAAACCACTCACAGATGGAATGGTATGGAGTTGCACAGGCAATGTTGAATGAAAGAAGCCTGTTTCAAACTCACCTGCTGTGTGAGGCCATTTATATGACCTGCTCAGAAAGACTGCAAGAGAGATAGTGCATCTGTGGCTGCCAAGTGTTGGAGGTGGGGGAGGGAGGAAGTTTCAGAGTTGAGGGGACTTGTCTGTAATCTGACTGTCTGATAACCACATGCAGCTATGTGTTAAAGCTCATAGGGATATATGCCAACAGTCAGTGTGTCTATACTCTTTTTTAAAAATTGGGGAAATGCACCGTCCCCATAATTTTGTGCACTGAAAAATCAAAGTTTATCTTCTAAAAATAGTGGCAAGTTCAAGATGTGTCTTCTCTGAGGATCAGCCATCAAAGGGGCTTTGAAGAAAATCTTCCCAAAACTCTCAAAGCTCCTCAGGAGTAAAGTGCTCAACTGAAGCAGATAGAGTATGTGTTCTGAGGTCTTAGCCCAGTGATGGCATGTGGGGGCTGGAGCCACTGCCCACAGAATCTGCTCTGCTCCTAGTTCCTCTAGTGGTAAGAGCCAGCTGACTGTGTAACCAGGGTTAGGTTGAACAAGCCTATGAAAGCCTAATATTGTAAAGTCATGAACAATGAACAAGCAAAGAAGGGCTGAGGGGAAAAAAAAGATTACAATGTCATATTTTTACCTTAAGTCTATCCTTAAGTGTGGAGATTTATATAGGAAATATTTGATTTTCCCACTAAAGCTATTTTCAGTCAAATTTACCAAGAATTTCCAGAAAGTGAACCAAGATTCCTGCTAAGGTGTTACCCAGGCTTAGGGAGTCACAGGTTGTTGTAACTAGCCAGTCTGGTGGCCAGATGGCCAATTTAATTTCATGTCTGTCCAATGATTCCAATCCATTCAGTATTTATTTAGTAAGCCATTAAAGACCTAAATTTTCACCTTTATCTTTCTTTTAAGCTAATTAAAAAAAACTTAGAAATAATTAGGTCATAAGCAATTAATGTGGCAGTGTTATATCTATGTGTTCTTTCCTCAGTTTCCCCAAGTGAAGACATCTTATAAAACTATATTATGAAGCTATAACTAGGACATTGTTACAACTCATTCATCTTTTTAACTCTTTTAGTTGTTTTTGTTTACGTATCTATATTTAGCTCTATGTAAGTTTATCAGCTACATGCAATTTCCTGTATTTGCTAACACAGGCAAAACTCAGCAATCACATACATCCACATCCTTCTGGCTACCCTTGTGATCTTACCCAACTTCCTATATCCCATTCACTGTTTGTGCCAGATAATCTGCTCCCCATCTCTAAAGCATTCATGAGTTGTATGTAAATAATTACAAAATCTATATACTTTTACTATATATATAATTCTTAATTCTTAATTCACTTTACATCTTGCTCACTGCCCCATTCCCAGTCACTCTCCCCTACAATTCTCGTTCTCCTCTGAGCAGGTGGGTGTGCCCTGGATATCACCCCATTCTGGCACATCAAGTCTCTGCAAAGCTAGGCACATCCTCTCCCACTGAGGCCAGACAAGGCAGCCCAGCTAGAAGAACATATCCAACAGACAGACAACAGCTTTTGAGATAACCCCTGTTCCAGTTGTTTGGGAGCCACATGAAGACCAAGCTGCACATCTGCTACATATGTGAGGGGAGGTCTAGGTCCAGTCTGTGTATGTTCTTTGGTTGGTAGTTCAGTTTCTGAGAGCCCCCAAAATACCTTTTAAAGTTGGCTCTTCTTTTTCCACACAGCAAAAATTCCCAAGAGATTCAGGAAAGCCTATACCCCATTCCTTCTCATTTCTGAGTGGCATTCCACGGCATGCATATATTAGTTTGTTTAATCATTAATCTGTTGAAGCAAACCAACAATGCATGATTCATCCAGTTGCTTTGAGTCCTTGCCACACTTTTTATTACCACTCTTTTATTTTACCTTTTAAACATTTTTTTTTGTTTTCTTTTGCTGAGATAAGATCTTACTCTTTATCTGTGTAATCCAGGCTTCTCTCACTTTCTTGGATCCTCCTGCCTCTCTGGGCATGAGGCACACCCAGCATACTTTTAGTCATTTTGATAGGCATGTAAGGATGTTTCCCTGGGGTTTCCTTGCATTTTCTTGATAGTTAATGATACTGACAATCTCTTCATGTGCTATTTCCTGCCTGTACATATACTTTGAAGAAATAGATGTCCATACATTTGATCTGTTCACAATTGGATAGAGTTTTGAGAGTTCTTAAGTCCTTTGCTGGAAGTGTGATTTGAAATTATTTTTGCCTGTCTGTCGTTTGTCTCTTTATGATATATACATAGATATATATTTTAATGTTTTACAAGCATGAAAAGGAATGTTTTATTGCATTCTTTTCATACCCCCTTATTTTTAGTTGACTCACTCATTCATTCCCCTCTCCCATCTCCTTGTACTTCCTCTCTGCTTGAACCCTTCTGATTCCAGTATTCCCTTTCCACTTTCACACAACAAATGTTCTATCACCCTCTTCCCCACTTCCTTAAAGTTTCTTTGTTCCCTTTCATGGGCCTCTTTCTAGTTTCCTGACCTCTACCTATACTCATGTAACAGAACTTCTGATATGGTGATTCTTTTTACATTTTTGATGGAGTCTAATTTACTTTTTTTCACTTATGAAGCATGATGTTAAACCTAAGAACTACCCCTATAACATGATAGTTGCTAATCCCTATAATATGATAGTTGCTAATCCCTATAACATGATAGTTGCTAATCCCTATAACATGAGGTTTTAACCTTGGCTTTTTCAAAAAGGTTTACAGTTTCATGTTGTACAGTCATGTCTGTGATCCATTCTGAGTTAGGTTAGAATAAGCTGAGTGATCAAAGATGACTTGTTTTGCATCTGCATCTAGTGGTAACTGCTTCTACACTATTTTAAAGACTGCCTTTGTTTTTCCTCTATTGAGAACTTGTTTGAAGGTTCTAGAAGGGAGCTCAGCTACTCATCTACCCTTTACCAGAGAGTTTGTCCTCTCTCTCTCTCTCTCTCTCTCTCTCTCTCTCTCTCTCTCTACCTCCCTCCCCCTCCCTCCCTCTCCTTCAATCCCCCCTTCTTTCTCTCTTTCTTTTATTTTTTAGGCCAGAAAGAAAAGAGGCTTACTTTTATTTTAATTTTTAAATTACTTCTATTTATCAATTAATTAATTTAGTTTACATCCTGATTTCAGTTTCCTCTTCTTCTTCCAGTGTCTCCCTCTCATCATTTTCAAATGAGTGCACAGCTTTGGTAGGGGCTACTCATGGAGGGATGAGGGAGAGTAGACACCTGGCTAGCTAGCCCTATCAGGCAAATCAAGCCTGGTGATCAATAGTGTGATGGATGTTACAGCCAGATCCAGCCTCATCTCTCCCTGTCTCTATTGAATGCCTTCACACCTGACCTAGGATGATGGTCAAAGGAATATGATTTAAAAAATATGCTAGAGAGGTTAACATACCAGCTTTTGGCTATATTACAGAACTATAGTAATAAAAACAGCACGTTGCTGGCACAAAACAGTAGACATGTAGGTCAATGGAATAAATAGAAGACTAAAACATGAGTGGATATAAGTATAGTCATCCAATATTTGACAGAGATGCCAAAAACATAAACTGGAGAAAAGATAGCATCTTCAACAAGGAGTGCTGGGAAAACTGGATGTCCATATGCAAGTTATCTAGATTAGCTATACACCCAACTTAGGTAATCTAGAACTACCTATAACTCCAACTTCATGATTCCAAGGACACACGCATATAAGTGCACCCATGGATACAGAGACATGCAAATAAAGACCATTTAAAACTCTTTAAAAGAAAGCTGGGTAATGAAAACTACCTGGACTGACCTTCTCTATGTACCCAAACATTTAATTCATTTTAATAACATTTTTCTTTGCTGAGAGTTTCCATTTGTTCATTTCTTTCAATATACTTCATAATTGTACTTATTAAATTGCTACTTTAAAGCCCTCATTCAATAACTCTACCAGCTGGTGCACCTTGGTTCAGGGTCACTTGGTTATCTTAAGTGATTTTACTAACTTCTGAGTATGTTGACTATTAGGGGATTCTAATTCCTAATTAAATAAAACTTTAGTGTAGGAGGAAGCTACTTTACCTAGGTTTACTGCACAGGTCCAGGCTTGCTTTTATTGGCTGACAATTTATGTTTCAAAGGCTCCATCATGTTCTTTTTGGTCTGCTTAATTAATGTTCTCTGAGGTCAACTATTTCCTGCTGGAGCTGTCTGATGAAGTAGAGCCCTTTCAGACCTCTAAATGTGTATGGGGGTGGTGATTAGAGGGGAAAGGGCTGTAGTCTCTGGGAACAAATAACCTTTAATTCTGCTTGTACTGGTGACATTTTCCTTGCCTATGCTGCCTGCACTTCTGATAAGTATGAGGGGAAGATCAGACCCTCAAGAACATGGTGACAAAACGGCGTTCTGAGCCAGGCTACTTGGGGTGATATTTCTTCTTTATGGTTTACTTGTTTGTAATGTATCTTAAGGACATGCAGGAGAAATCTCCAGTGTGATGAAAAAAGGAGAGTCAGTTCTCTTGACTGATTATCAGTGGAGATCCCAGCCAGACCCACTTTGTTGAAGCGGCCATACTCACCTGGTATTATAGCCAGGATTCTCATCCAAGCCAGGAGAAGAAAGAATCTAGCTAATCCATCATTCTGTTGCTAGGCTGGAAGCTGGGAAATGCTGGGATTGAGTGTAGTTCATCTTTAGGTTAGGAATAATAAGGATTCCTGCTACAATGGAGAGTGTCCAATCTCAGAGGTCCTAGCCATTCTGCTTTCCCCTTTACAGTTATCAAAATTCCCTTTTCATCATCTCTTGCATTACTTCCTGGGTCTATGTTTGCACTCAGCTGGAAGGAAAATGAGTCTATGCCATGTTATTCAAACTGGGGACAAAAGGCTAAGTTTGTACTGGTTTCTGCTGCTGAGTCTCCAATGAGTGACTCATACTTTCAAGTGTCACCATTTCTTAGGCACGAAGCAGCTCAGGACGTTTTGCTTTGGTTAATACAGCAATCTTCTAGCAGTGGGTGGCTGTGCATGTGTTCCTGTGTGTATGCACATTTGAGAAGAAATCCTAGAAGAGCCTGGCCCTGAAATAACTGTATTACAATGGGAAAATACTGACAGGACACTGAATTAGCTGCTAATTTGTCTAGCCTAGGAGATAATTTTGTCACTATGTTCACAGAATCACCATATTTTAAAGAGTCAGAACAACCAAATCTTGATAGTTCTTGACAGGCTAGAAGCAGTTAATAAGACTTTAAGACATTCTCTTCCCTTTATATAAAATCTTGGAATATCAATAGGCATACTCTGTGTAGCACTGGTCTTCAAGGAAAATGAGATGTCACTAAAGAAGACTACTTTAGCAGGCTGAACAATGGTTTCCAAAAAATGGCCTTCCCCTAATCCTTGGGGTTATATTGTCTCATATGAAACAATGAATCTTTGTAGATGTATTTAAACTGAAGGAGCCTAATCTAATTATAGATTCCTTATCAAAGAGAAGCAGGTGGGTTCAAAGTGCTATCCAACAACATGACTTAGGAATCAGAGTCAGAAAGGGAGTTATGAAGATGGCTGTACTTCTGGCTTTGAAGATGAAGGAAGGATTCATGTGATAAATGATGCAAGCAGTATCTAGGAACAAGGAAATAGCTGATTTAGGATTGCTGACCTTTATATCTCTGTGAGAATGTATTTTTGCTGTTTTAAGGAACTACTTTCAGTGTCATTTGTCATAGTAGCAATGGGAAATGAATATACTCACAGGGAACAGGCACATGATTGCAAGTTGGAGGTCAGGTGTTGAAGATTAGAAGGACATTCATGTGTGTTCTACAAAGACACAATAAAAACAAAAACCATAAGACTAATGTGTAAACATGAAGTCTAAGAGTGGCTCAGTATCTACCAGGTATCCCCAACTTGAAGCCTATGGACTGTGTGTGCTACAAATGTGACCCAACAGAGAACTTTCTTCCTACAGTAGATGCAAGCAAATACAAAGACCCACAACCTCACAGTGTATAAAATGAGAGACCTGGGAATACTCAGTCCAAAATAGAATTTCTCAATCAAACCCCTCCCTTCCATTCTCAAGGAAGTCTGCAGAAAAGGGGGTGGAAAGAATATAAGAGTCAGTGAGGATGGAGGACACCAAGGGAACAAGGCCTTCTAAACACACTGCGACCAATGTATGAACTCACAGAGACTATGGCAGTATGCACAGGGCCTGAGCAAGTGTAAACCAGATGGGATCCCAGTGATAAGAGGGAAAGTAGACACAAGTTCCCATCCTGAATTCAGAAGCTATCTCCAATTGAGCAGCACAACCAAAGAAAACTTAGCTTTATCCATTGGAGTCTCACTGGGCATATAAACCATACAGAAGGGCAGGGCCCATACCTAGCAACAGAGCCAATACAAAACAAACTCATTAGTATTTTTGGAGGTGTTTTTGTTTGTTTCTGGGATTTTGTTGTTGGCTTTTTTGGCTCATAATACTTGGCTTAGGCTTTTTTTAATGTTGCAAGTGTTTTGCTTATGTATTATGGTTTCTGGATTTGTTTTTTTATGGGATTCCTGTGTGTGCATGTATATGTGCATGTCTGTATCTATGTATGTGTTTCCCATACTTTTTCTTTGGCTCTTCTTTTCTGTTTATTTATATTATGCTATTCTGGTTTATTATTATTATTATTATTATTATTATTATTATTATTATTCTCTAGGTACCTGTTTGCAAATAAGAAACAGAAAAAAACATGGATTATGTGGATCAGGATCTGGGAGGAGTTAGGGGAAGGAAAAACATAACCAGAATATATTGTGTGTAAAATAATCTTTTTAATTAAAAATTGTAAAGATACTTAAAAAATTATGAGGCCTTTTTTTGTTTTGTTCTGTTTTGTTTGTAACTTGATTACATGGTTCTTAAGAATACATGTTGTAGCTGACAAGAGAATTAGCTTGTTCAAAATAAGCTATCTGAAATTAAGGCAGAAAAGCACCAATACTTCACTGGAGATTAGATTACTTAGCTTCTGCTATAATATAACCACAAACTTAGGAGAGAGAAAAGAAATCTATAAAGCTTACAAAATTGCTATCATAAAAACCTGAGTTATGTTTCATAGGAGATGCATAGAATTTGTTCTGGCCAACCAAGTTTATATTAAAAGAACCAAGAATGCATTAATATGGGCCTTTAATACCATAAAGAATAAAGCTAAAAGTTGATGAAATCTGAGACTTGCTTAATAAGTAAAGACATATTCGTATACATTCCAGTGTCCAGGGTAAAAGCAGGTGATCACATTAGCCCCTTGAGTCACAGGACAAGATTATATAATATTATGAATCATCTGTTTACAGGTAGAACCGTGACTAATACAATTTTTAGAAAAACTCAAGAGGAGAAATGAGTAGATGAATAAAATTGAAAGTCATCTTTCCACTTTCATATAAAACCTCATCTACTAGGGTCACAGCTACTATGCCCTCCAGCTCCTTGCCACCATCATATGTCAGCACTGACAGTCACCACGGTGATGACTCAAGCCAAGTACTTTCTTATCACTACCAACAATAACTGCATTTTATTCCCCTGCCTTACCTGCTACACAACTTCTGGATTTGGGAAAATTCAAGCATCTACTGCCACTGTTGTGTCTAGATGGAAGAAACAACTATCTCCGTTGTCACCATCATCTCTTACCCGCTGCAGGAGTCTCCTTCCTGGCCTCTTTTCTTCCAATCTGCACACAATGTCCAGAGCCAATGTTTAAATATGCAAGTCTTAAATAAATATAAATCAATTTCGGGGATAAATACAGGAAGATCTTGAAAAGCAAAGTCAGTCTAGAATACTACATGGTAGTTTAACATGCAAGAAACAAAAAAGTCAAGATGCACTGAGCAAAGAAGCAAGGGATTAACATTTCCTAGGATGGCTACAGTAAACAAGTAATGGAGATAGCTCAGTCAGTGAAATACCACACAAGCATGAGGACCTAAATTTGAGCCTCCAGCAAGGCATGGTGTCACATGCTTATAATACCAACTCTGTGGAGGCAGAGACAGGTGTCTTTCTGGGGTTCGCTGCCCAGCCAGCCTAGACTAATTAGTGAGACCCAGATACTAGTGAGAGACCCTGTCTCAGAAACAAGGTTTCTGTCATCTAAGGAATAACATCTGAGGTTGTCCTCTGGCCTACACACACACACAGCACATACATGCCTAAATGCATACATACACACATACAAACAATTGTGTATTCACATACATACCCAAAGACAGCAACAAATGTTGAGAATGTAAAGAGATCAGAACTTTAATGTATTAGTGTATAATGGTTCTGGTACGTTGAAAAACGGTCTATCAGTTATTCCTATTGTTTAATATAGAGCTATATAACCCAAAAATCCCATTGCTAAGGAAATGCTCAATAAATAAGAAAATTCATAATTTCCAAAAGATTAACATTTTATAATAGTACAAAAGTGAAAATGACCACCAACTGAAGAATGAAAAACTGAACATAGTACTAGTAATATGGTGTGTGTATGTGTGTGTGTGTGTGTGTGTGTGTGTGTGTGAGAGAGAGAGAGAGAGAGAGAGAGAGAGGGGCACGGAGGGAGGGGCAGAGGGAGAGGGAGAGAAAGGGAGGGGGAGAGAGGGAGAGGGAGAGAG
>NC_034613.1:28132435-28152485 GCF_900095145.1 Mus pahari | reverse complement strand
TCTGTATCCATTCCTCTATTGAGGGACATCTGGGTTCTTTCCAGCTTCTGGCTATTATAAATAAGGCTGCTATGAACATAGTGGAGCATGTGTCCTTTGTACTTAGATTAAAACAGGAGGATCAAGAGTTTGAAAGCAGCCTGGGATACTTACTGAGTTTCAGATCATCCTGGACTACTTAGTAAGACCTCTGCTTTAAAAGAATCACAAAAATATAGAATAAGAATAGCAATAAAGACAGAAAGTAGATTAATATGGTTAGGCTGAGAAGATATCTTCAGGGGTTATAGCTAAAGTGTACAGGGTTTCTTTTTGAGTTGATGAAAATGTTCTACAGACTTACCATGGCTATATTTCCTCATATTCATGAATATATCTAAACAATTTTGAACTACAGACTTTAAATGTGTGAATTGTATGTTATGTGAGTTATACCTCAATAAAGCTGTTTTTAAAAGCAAGTAATAGAATAATGCATGTTCTGGGAGCTCATTTATATAAAAACCACAAGTACATATGCATGTAATATAAACATTTGTCAGTGTATGCAAATATATAGAACATGATTTGGAAGGAAAACTACCCATCTGTTAGCACTGGATACTTTTGGAGAGAGAACTGGGATTGCCTTCTGCAGCATCCTTCTTTCTCTTCTTCCTACTCTGCTTGTTCTTCCAAGTTTCTTTGCAGGCATTCCTTCCTCCATTCACCCCTTTAGAGCCCACATTTGATTCTCCTGGATTTCCCAAAACCTCACCTATATTCTGATTCACTCATTCAATGAATATCCATTAAAAACCTACTAGGTACTGTGGTGGATATACGAGGGCCACCCGTCTTATGGAGCTTACCATCTGGTGGTGGTAAAGAGATATAATAAAGAACACCTTGATCTATAATATGGCATTTCAAATACTATGAAATGATAGGGATACACTAAAATGGTGATGAGATACTGACCAAAGTAGGGTTTCCTCATTGAGAGAAAGCCTCTCTGAGGAGCCAACACTAAAGCTGAGACAAAGACAATGAGAAAGAAGAGTGAGAGTTAATCATTTTAGGCAGAATGCCATAGGGATTTCAGCAACGATTGTATCTTATTATATCTATGAAAAGAGCTTAGGTGTCACACAAAATATAACTGGAAGCTTTTGGAAGCTTCTGATGTGGGCAGATTAAAATGGATAGATTTGCATATTTAAACATTTGGTCGGGATATTGCATGCTGATTGAAAGTAAAGAGGCCAGGGAGGAGACTCCAGCAGTGAGTAAAAGAGATGACTAAGGAGATAGACTGGACTAGAGGAATATGAAATAGGCTCCCTGGAGATAGAGTAGGATTTGCTGATACTTTGGATGTAGAGGATGAGGGCAAGAAAGAATCAAAGATGGCTCCCAGGAAGCTAGGTGTAGTGGTACATGTTTACAATCCCAGCACTCAGGAGGCTGAAGCAAGAGGATCAGGAGTCTGAGGCCAACTTGAGCTACATATATATATATATATATGACAGATACGACACGAGAGAATGTGTTGAATCTGAGTGTAATTTGTCAAATTGAGCATCAAACTTTTTATACAGAAGAAAATAGAGAAGTTAGGTGACACAAGTTAGGTGACACATCAGCAAGGTACAAATGAGGTTACTGAATGCTTAATGACTCTTACACAAAACAGAGGAATGTAAACACAAAGACTGGCAGGAACTGGGCAATAAAACAACTGAGACAAAGTCAGCTCTATCTAAGGTCAGCTATAGTCTTAGAAGCCAGGTGTGAGGTCTTTACACTCCCAAGGCAAGGGCTTTCACACCCAAGTCATGGTTCTAATTAGGGAGTTCCTGTCTAGCTAACCTTCTCATGAATAATGCAATACTCTAAAACCACAGCCAGATCTACTTCCTAAACCACTGTAAATTCCTGTATATGGGAGCAACTTGGCTTTTATTCTGAGTGATAGTGTGTGGGGACTTTCTACTAATAAGTAATATAGTCTGCCATACATAATTATAATAAGAATTCTAAACTTACTTGGCTAAGCTTGCCCTGAGATTTCTAACTCTATGTAGTAGATAGTAATGCCTGATTTCTTTCACTATCTCTTTTACAATACTAAAGGCAATTCTGAATGTCACTGAATAGGCAACATTCTTACTGAATTCCAAGCCCATGGTTGGCTCAAGCACTACCTAGGGCATTGATTAAGGCCAGGAAGCAAAGTTCAATTTTGCTTAGGTATTTGGCAAGTCATTGCTTGGAGGAACCTATAACAAAACAATACTGAAAGGAAGCACACAGATACTATGGGATGCCACAGTTCCAGGAGACTAAGTTTCCTTGATACTTCCTTGATACTTCTATCCATCTTAGAAGGGAGGAACAAAAGGTGCATCAAAGGAGTTACAGAGACAAAGTTTGGAGTAGAGACTGAAGGAAAGGCCATCTGGAGACTGACTCACCTGGGGACCCATCCAATAAACAGCCACCAAACCCAGACACTGTTGTGGATGCCAACAAGTGCTTGCTGACAGGAGCCTGATATAGCTGTCTCCTGAGAGGCTCTGCCAGTGCCTCACAAATACAGAGGTGGATGCTCACAGCCATCCATTGGACTGAGCATAGGATCCCCAATGAAGGAACTAGAAAAAGGACCCCAGGAGCTGAAGGGGTTTGCAGCCCCATAGGAGGAACAACAGTATGAACTAACCAGTACCCCCAGTGCTCCCAGGGACTAGACCACCAACCAAAGAGCACACATGGTGGGACTCATGGCCCCGGCTACATATGCAGCAGAGGATGGCCTAGTTGGACATCAATGGGAGGAGAGGCCCTTGGTCCTTTGAAGGCTCTATGCCCCAGTGTGGGGAGATGCCAGGACCAGGAAGTGAGTGGCTGGGTTGGGGAGCAGGGGGATGGGGAGGGGATAGGGAGAGGGTGTTTTTCAGAGGGGGAAACTAGGAAATGGGATACATTTGAAATGTAAATAAAGAAAATATCCAGTTTTTTAGAAAAAGAATCAAGTTTCAGACAGAGGATATAGCCAGATGCTACAGTACCTGCATAGCATGTATACGAGGCTTTCAACTATTCTGTAGCAGAGAGGATGGAACGGTGTCAAGAGAGACTGAGTTTAGGATATATTAATTTCAAGATGGGTATTTGTCCTGCCTCTAGCCTTGCCTGATGCCATCCCCAGAGTCATCCTTCTAAGATACCCACTCTACTCAAAATCCTTCAGCGAGCCAGGCACAACAAGTGACAGAAATTTGTAATCCCAGGATTTAGGAGGTGAAGGCAGGAGGATAAAGAGTTGAAAATAATCCTTAGCTACACAGAAACCTTGAAGTCAGCCTGGTCCACCTGAGACCTTGTCCCAAAATAACAAAGAGCAACAAGAACAAATGTGGTTTCACGGTATTCAAAGTAAAGCGGCAAGTCTTCAAACTAATTGATAAGATCTTTCAAGGACTGCTTCTGGCTGACCTCTCCAACCTCATCACCCACCTCCATCCTCTCATAGAAGACAAAACAATTCATCCTTTACTATTTTCGTCCTTTGAACTCAACCCGAATTCATATTTGAAAACCTTCAGCTGCAGTACAATACCAGCACATCATGTTTTCCTCCCGCTCTGCAGAAACTACCAGACTGCCCACCAATCAATGAACTCGATCTTTCTTAATGTTCCCCCATGTCCTCACATACTCCTATCTTTGTTGTCTGTAACACTTCACTGTATTTTCATGTTTATGTCTCTTTCTCCAAGAATCAGCTTAATGAGGGCAAGGAGAACACATATTGTTGTTCTAGCACTATAGCACAACGTCTTAATAAACCCAGCATGTCTCAACTGAGTACAAGTTTAAGTCCTTCTCTAAGTGCCTTGCAGGTATTTAGCCACCTAATCTTTATAATAACCCTATGATGTACATACTTTTGGAATGCCCAGCTGATAAAGAAATAGAGACTTAGAGATGTTATGCAATGTGCTCATGATCACATGGTGAATAAATAAGGCTTAACAAGCCAGGATGGAACTCCAGAGTCCATGGATATAACCATCACATGTCTCTCAGTACAGAGTCAATAAATGAAACCAGGCTTGGTGGTATCAGACTGTGAACCCAACACTCAGCATTTATATGCAGGATGATCAGGAAATCAAGGTCATCCTTGGTAGTGAATTCTTAGCCAGTGTAGAATACTTGAGCTTTTGTCTCAAGAACACAATCTGTTCAATAAATAGAAAATGGGAAAAGTGAAGCACATAATTTTCCCCATAGTGATATTCTGACTTTGGAATTTCATCTTTTCTTTAATTTCAAAATCACATTTGTTTCAGACTTCAAAATATAATAAGACTGCAAAAAATGAAAAAATCCTTTGTTATAGAAGTCACTGAGAGCCAATGTCACTACCCTCATACCCATGGCACCAAGAAAATGGACTGAAATATTCACTGACTATAGAAGTACATGAAATAAGATGGGATTTAATTTTTTAACATTAAAATTCATAATAGCAAACATTTACTGAGAGTTACATTTATGTCAAACATTTTGTTAAATATGTGAATTTTCAGATTTAATCCTTCCAACAGCCCTGTGATATAGGCAATGTTAAGATATCCATTTTTTTAACAGGGAAAAAATGGTTTCAATGAGATTGGGTGACTTGTTCCAAGTTTCAGAGTTAGTAAGAATCAAACTAGAATTTACACTGGGGACTTCTTTACTGTAGATATTTGTTCTTTGAACCACTGTGGTAGATTGGTTTTCACCTGAGACACTAGAGCTATACCACTCCAAAGACAGCTACCAGCCACATGTGGCTAAGTAAATTTAAATATAAAATTAGAACAAAATATGAATGCCTCATGCATATGAATTACATATCTAGTGCTCATAATGAATCTTCAGATATGTGTATTCCATTTGCAATAGTCATAGATGTCAGAAAATTAGGAAGGGGTTACAGGATGGATTTCTTTTTTAAATTTTCTTTTCATACACAAGACTTTTTTTTTAAATCATGCTTTCTCCTACAATTTCTCTCAGATCCTCCCTACCTCTCTACCCACCCAATTTCATGTTCTTTCTACCTCTCCCTCCCCCATCTCAAAATCAAAACAAAAATCCAATAAGACAAAAATGCCCAGATTAAACAAACAACCAAAAAGTCTCACATGAAAAGAACTCCCACAAAAAAGAACTCATTTTGTGTTAGCCTAGTATGGGGCCTGCTCTGGAGTGTGGTTGGTATACCCAGTAACACTCTATTGGCAAAAGTTGATTTTCTCATTCCCAGCAAGTATTAATTACAAACAGCTTTTTGGTTAGGGATATAACTTTGTGTCTACTTCCCCTTATCAGCACTATGGCTTTGTCTGGTTTGAACCCATGAAGGTTCTGTGTATGCTGCTACCACCTCTGTAAGTCCATACTTGTATCTGCCCTGTCATGTCTGGAATACAGTTGACTTGGAATCATCCAGTGCCTCGGACTCCAAAACCTACAACTATTCTTTTAAAAAAGCACAACAATCATATGACTCCAAATGACATATTACTGCATCATATCACTGGGATGATCAACCCTTATCACAGAAACTGCTTCTTGCAGTAGATGCTGATTGACAGGGAGACTCACAACTGGACAGTGTGCAGAGAACGAGAGACTTAGGAATAGTCCTAAATGGGATATATTCATCAGACCCATGTGAAGGGAAAGGGAGACAGAATATGGTAGTATGAAATATAGAAAGGATTTATGGAACAGGAATGGTTAAATGGGGTGTGGTGGTTAGAATGAGATGTTTGAATGAGATGTTTGAATGTTTGGTTTTCAGTCAGTGGAACTATTGGAAAAGGAATAAGAGTTGTGGCCTTTTTGAATAAGGTGTGCCACTGGGGGTGGGCTTTGAGGTTTCAAAAGTTCACACCACACCAGGCCCAATCTCTCTCTCTCTCTCTCTCTCTCTCTCTCTCTCTCTCCCTCTCCCCCTCTCCCCCTCTCTCCCTGCTGCCAGAGGATCAGGATGTAAAGCACTCAGCTACTGCTCCAGTATCATGCCATCATGCCTTTCTGCCTCATTCCACAATATCGTCTATTAAAACCCCGTAAAACTGTAAGCAAGCCCCCAGATGAAGGCTTTACTTTATAAGAATTGTCTTGGTCATGGCATCTCTTCACAGCAACAGAACAGTAATACATGGGATGAGGGATGGAAAGATGGGGTAAAGAAGGGAACACAGTGATGGATAAGTAACACTAAAGATAATTTTAAAAATATAGGCACCTACTACCATGGAAGCTTCTTAAAATATATATGTGTGTACATATAAGAGGTTAGTCTTACCCTATAATGGAGAAACAATGCTCCTACTAGATACCACAGGTAAACAAACAAACAAAAACCCAGTGTCAGTAATGGATTATCTATTTTGGAGATTTTGCCCAGTGATATCCCACAGATCCCCAAACATTATGAGGTACTGACTTTAGTTTTGGTACCCTCCAGAACTTGACTGTAAGATCCTATTGGTGAAGAGAACACATATGTGAGTCATAGAACATAAGGAGACCAAGCAAATACTTTTCTGGAATCTTTATCCTTAATGACTGGGGTTCATGATGTTGAAAGGTGCTGTGTGTGCTACCAGAGGAGAAAAGTAATCATCAATTTTACCTAGATGTAGACCTTGAAGGTTACAGTAACAATCAACCTGGCAAGACATGCCCACCAGTATCATAGTGGCATGAATCTTATGGGTGTAACCAACCATTTTCTAATTAGATTTAAAACCCACCCTACAAGACAAAACTCATACCTGGTTCTGTTATGAGGACCAAGTAACTGTGGCAAGACAGGTCATAGTCCCTAGGAGAGAAACTACTGCTATTGCATTGTTAAATAGGCATATTATTGAACTGAATCAGAATGACTTATTTTTATATCCATATATTAGCAAATCTCTCAAATTTCATCAAAGAAACTTATTTTTTTTTTGCACCAGATGGTGATTAACACAGAGATCCACAACTGGTCAAAGTGCAGAAAATGAGTGACTACAGAACACATAGCCCCAAATTGGACATCCATATCTGCTCTCCCCTCCCAGGGCCAGGGATCTTTTAGAAGAAGGGGCAGAGATGTCATAATAGTCAGAGGTGGAGAATGATTACGAAGAAATGGTGTCTTCCATACACAGCAGGAAAATTACACATAGGAATTCACAGCAGTTATGACAGCCTGTGAATCTGTCAGATGTCTGTCATGAGACCTGTGCAATCTGAAGCCAGATAAAAATCCCAGCATAGAAAGGAGAGTCAGGCACAAATTCTTACCCCTATCTAAGAAACTATTGGCAGCCGATATTTCCCTGGAGAGGACATACAGTCTGGAGGGAAAGTATGGCCCTTGGTAAGTTGTCCATGCTCCACTGGAAAACTACACATCCAAGAGTACATAGGCAGCCCAAACTGTACTTGATGTTTTCTTTTAGGGATATAAAATTGAGTGGGTAGGCAAGTGGGGAGGTTGGCTTTGATCAAAAATAAACTGTGCAAAATTCTGAGGGAACTAATTTCAAAATGGGGGGAGGGAGCAACAGGTGCTAGAGGCTACCACACTGTGGAGTATAGAAAGAATATTTACATAGACACCAGATGGCTTATAGGACATTATGGCACTAAAGTGTACACTCTAAGACACAGTATGCTGTCAGCCTCCTCGGGGTGCTAAATGGAGCCCCTTTCCCCTTTTTGCTTGTCTGCCTCTTCTCAATTTGGGGTATCAGGAAAATTTTGAGGATGTTATAAATACACAAAATTTCATCTTTGTTCCTTCATTAGTCCCTCAGCGATAACACCCTTTCTTTCACCATCCTGTGCCCTCACTTTCACAGAGTTTCAATTCATCTGAGGTTCACTCCCTCCAGGGATGGATGCCACTCATTTGCATGTCATGGCCAACTCAGAACAATTTGCAACCTTGAATCCAAAAGGTCCCTTAGACTTAGAAGTCCTGCCTGGTGCCTCTGCCACACCCTGTGTTACCGGCTGCTACTTGGTTAGTTCTTCAAAGGACATGCCACCTTCCCAGCTGGCTGAGAACAAACAGCTGATGAAGGGCGGCAGCTTGTGGTAACCTCAACCTCAATGGAATTTCAGAGCTAAGGGAAAAAAACAACATGGGAGGTTTTATGCATCCCATATTGGCACATCCAATGCTTGTGAAATGGGACAGGACTCTAGAAGGTGACACAATTTTCTCTATACGGACAAGTAGGACAGAAAAGACACAAGTCACCCAGAAATGGGAGATATACCAATCTATTCGTGGTCATGAAGAGATGTAGCAGATTATTAAGCCATTAGATAATCCCAAAAGGCACTCCAGAACACCAAACTCTCCCACACCTGTCTTCTGAACCCCAGAAGATCTATTTCTCTAATGATCCTTTCTCACACTAACATTAAATGGCCATATCTTTTCCAAGCTGAAGCCAGATATAGCAAGAGGAAGTGAGCAACAGCACGCAGCCTGGAAAGGGTAATGACAATCTAAAATGATTACTAGCCCACTGAGACTAACAGACTGAGTGTCGGTATCTGAGAGCTGTTTGTACAGGCTCTCCAAAGGATTCGACCTGTTAGGGCACCTAAGAGTTCAACTGCCTAAAACTCTTCTTGTAGGCACACATCAGAGGATTAGATGATGTTAACTCATGGGTTTCAAGCTGGCTGTCTCTTAGTCCCCAATGCTGCCAGTCACATGATCATGTGGCCCAGATCAGAAACACTCTGTTGATTCCTAAAACAGGCTCCTGCAGGAACAAGTTCAGTGAAGTGTGCCACTTTACAGTGAGATACAGTAGGAAAGGGAAAGCTGAAAAGGGCTCCACCCCATATCCATGATGTATGGGTCATGTTAGCACTCAAAACACAGCTGCGTGATGGGGTAGTAAAGAATGACATTCTGGTTCAGTCACTCTTGAAGGAGTTTACAGCAGTGTGAGAACAGAGTAATAAAGAACTAAAGGGCCAGAAGATGGGAGTCAATGCTTCTGGAAGGAATAGTACTTGGGAGCTGGGAAGATAGATCAGTGGGTAAGTGTGCATACTGTGAAAGCAATCGAACCTGAGTTTCAATTCCCAGCACCTACATAAAAGCTGAGCTTGACTGTTCATGTGTGTAACCCCAACACTGAAGAGAAGCAGAGAGAGGCCGATCTCAGAAGCTTGCCGGTCAGCCAGCCATCATAGCCAAAATGTCAAACCTTAGGATCACGGAAAGAACCTGTCCTAAATAATAATAATAATAATAATAATAATAATAATAATAATAATAATAATAATGAGAACAATAGAGTAAGACTCTTGGAATTCTCTTCTGGCCTGCACATGTACTCTCACCTGAACACACACACACACACAGACACACAAATAGTATTTGCTGGAGATATTATTGGTTTCTGGTTTTTCTCTAAAAAGAGAAAAGTAGGTCAACATGCTCAAAGAACCGTGACCAGGAACTTCGAGTCCGAGAGGGAGTCTTTTACTGAGCCTTGCCAAGATGAAGCAGAAGAGATATGCCTTTCATTTCAGGGCGTCTGACTAAGGTCATGCAGCCTTGGGAAAACATAGGCTGCTGATTCCCCATTGTTCATCTCCTGTAGGCCCTGGGAAATGGGTACAAGGGGACGCTTAATGTTTCAAAAATCATTATCTCAGTGATTAGCTGGTATGAGCCAGCAAGAACTGGACTGCTTCTCAGAAAACTGCCTAATTTGGCTTTCAGATGAAGTGGACAAGGCTCGGGGCAGCTTGGATGAATATAGGCAACACAGGGAGTGGGGGCTAGAAAGCAGGAGAGCTAGGTTGTTTTCCTGGGTCTCTGAGTTCACCTTCTAGCAAACTCACTCAGACTCTTTATTCCATATACTAAATTACTCTTAGAAAGGCAACAAAAATATTGAATACATTTTCCAAGCCTATGGATGATTGGCATAGACTCTGCTCCATTTCCTTGTCTCACTTTTCCTCAGAAAGTCTAAGTTTTGGGAAAGACTGACTGTAACCTGGTAGAGGTTGGAGTAGCTATTATTTGTAGACCATTCTGAAACTATGAAGATCCAGATGGGGGCGGAGGGTGTCGGGAACGCTCCTAAATTAGTCAGGGTGGCTGCCTTACCAAAGCAAAATGAAGACTACCTGAGCCCCAGTGTACAGACAGACGCCTAGAGGGGGCTGAGAGAGCTCATGACCAGACCATACATATGTCAGACCTCCTGATACACATAGCTATGCGGCAGGCATGTGGGACTGAGAAATGGGTGCTGGCAATTTTAGTAGAAACTTCAAAGAGTAGCTGATTCTTGCCCTTTGTCACTAGCCCACATACCATTCCCTGCCTCTGAGAGCTTTAATTTTCTGACATGTGATGGTAGATGACAAGGTAGGCACTTTTCAAGTATGCAGTTAGGAGCCAGGACAAAAATGACCACATGCTGTGTAGGTGAGACCGAGCCTGAGGAAATTATTTTATTTTTCTTGCTTCAAAACCTTTGACCCTGAACACTTCTCCCACAAGTCAGCATATCTTTCTGTGGCAGAAATATCTGAGAGGAGCCACTAGTTTTATTTTCTGATTATAAAACTATGGTAAATCAAGAGCATAAAGAAAAAATATAAGGTAGGCAATAAATTAAAAGTTACTGTAATCCCACCACTTAAAAGATTTTACAAATTGACAGCATTTTATGGATTCAGAGTTCAGGCCTGGCATTATGGCTTATTCACAGTGTCAACTCAGCCTTTCTGAGACACACAACTGGCCACAGTGCCAAGAATAAGAGACTACAGAATGCCCAGCCCTAAATAGAACATATAAACTGCATCCCCCTCCCAAAGCTCTGGGATCGTTGAGGAAAAGAACATGGAAAGAATGTAAGAGCCAGAGGTCATGGATGACTCCAAGGAAACAGCTCCAGGTTTAGTGCCTCAAGGGAATAAGGTGGAGAGGACAGAGCAGATACACAACACATGGCTATGTGGCAGGCAGAGTGGGATAGGCATTCCGTTCTGGGCTCTATATTTTGCTGCGGTGCCTACACATACATGTGTGCATACACCACACAGACACAGACATACAGATACACAGACACACACAGACACACACACACACATATGAGAGGGAGAGAGAGAGAGAGAGAGAGAGAGAGAGAGAGAGAGAGAGAATATTTGTTGAAGAAGGTTTAAGATATCTGGAAGACAGTAAGTAACAAAAGCATTTGGCCCTCAGCATCAATGTCATTACTCTATGTGCATGTACTCAAAATATCCATATTGATGGCTGCATAATATACTGTCTTCTACTATTACACTGGCTTACCAAAGCCATATATATATATATTCTTGTATGCCACTGATTATTTCCGTAACACAAGTGTCCTATAGTTAACTCTGCTGGATAAAAATAATATGAACATTTTAGGCTAATTTTATGCATTAAAATATTTTTTCAGAGGCTTGGGACACATGCAGAAGGCCCAGGGTTCAAACTTTAGCGCTTAAAAATATATAAATAAAACTAAAATGGCTTTCTAAAAAGCTTGTACTTATGGCTATGAACAGATCTCAGTTAGTAGAGAGCTTGCTGTGCAAACACCTGAGCTCAATCTCCAAAACACACACACACACACACACACACACACACACACACACATACACACACAGAGAGAGACAGACAGACAGACAGAGACACAGACAGACAGACAGACAGGGTGGATGGCTCCTAAGAAATGACATCTGAGGTTTACCTCAGGCCTCCATATGAATGTTTACATATGTGCACTCAGACACATACAAGAACCTACATATATACAAGCACACACACACACACAGCTTGTACTCCCTTAAATTTCTGCTTGTAGGGCATTATTTCCTTCCAGACTTTCACAGAAAGTGAATACTAAAACTTTTTTGTTTTGTTTTTTTTTCATGAATTACTCAAGCTATGTTTATTGTATTTACTTTGTGTCCTACCCACATAACTCACTCTCCATAAATCACTGAAGCATTCCAATTCCTTTTTTTTATTTCAAGAATAACAATTGTAGAGAAAGCAAACTTTAGCACGGACTTATTATTATGATTTAAAATAGGATTCTCATTACTTGGATCTAAGAAGTTGTCTTAGATCCAAGAATGGCCATGTCAGTTATTCAAAACTAGGCTGACTTTTAAAATGCTATATATCATATTATATACCTCTAATATACTAAAGGCTTGTCACACACAGACTTATAAAAGCATAAATCAAATTTACTTTTAATGGCCTGTTTGAAATCAATCCGTTCAATATTTAATAATCATGATAAAATGTAACATACAAGCAAAGAAGAAAAATCTTTTCCAGAGTAGTCAACTTACTACTCTGAATATTATCAGCCTTATTAAATATGCACTGCCATAACTATTTTATATTCATTTCATTCTGTATTACAAATCGAGATGAATTTGGATTGTACAACATCCACTGAATAAGCTGGCAAATTTCTATGACTTAGTTAAGTATATAAAAGCTGATGATCTTCATACCTCTTCTTCTACCTCCAAACCCAAAGGTGACAGGGCTTAAGCGGATGCCAACCATGTTTGGTGGGAAGAGCCAGCAGTATAGAGCAGAGGAAAAAGAGTTTTGTGAAGGGTCTGGTGACATGGCTTAAAGGTAAAGGCAATTGCTGTAAAGCCTGGTGGCTTCAGATTGATCCCCAGGACTTGCATGGTAGAGAGAAAGAACTGACTCCCTCAAGTCTTCCACTATGGCATGGGTACACGCACACACGCACACACACACACACACACACACACACACGCACACACACACATGCATGCACATGCATGCACACATGCATGCACACACAAATAAAAATGTAATGAAATCATATTGGAATTAAAAATGTCTGCCAAGGTGAAGAACAGAATGGTGTTTGGACCTCCTTTGTATGATCCTGTTTTCATAGGATGCTAAACATCTACAGCTAGCTATCTGTTAAGCTCAGCAGGAAGTCCACATTCACACAGATCCATAACAAAGCCTTCAGGAATTCTGGAGTGAAAACACACAGGAGATATTTCCATAAAACTATTTCATATCTGAGAAGCTAATATAGTTATTTGGGCAATTTTGACTATAGAACATTGTAAACATTTCTCTGTGGCTTAGCTGAGCATTATAAATACCTTCCTAGTTCTCATACAATCAAGAAATGATGTGTGAGGAGATGAAACTATAAAGGGAAGAGGGCGACTACCAGAGGGGAAGCAGTGCTATTGTTGGCTCTTTGTGTTTTGAGTTCTGTGGGGAGAGGAGATTTTTTGTTTTGGTTTGTTTGTTTGTTTATTAGACAGGGTCTCCCTCTGTAGTCCAAGCTGACCCTGAACCTGAAGAGTCCTGCTTGCCTTTGCCTCCCAAGTACTGGTATTAAAGCTTTGCACCACCACACCCAGCAGAAGGGGATAGGAGTGGGGAGAGGAGTGGAGAGAGTAACCAAGTATGTGTGACATGAAATCAGAGGAGGGGAAAGCAAAGGGATGGACAGAGAGAGGGACAAGGAGGAATGGATCTATAAGAACAATGGGGGAAAGCACTATGATGAAGCGCCTTACTTTCTCTGCATGCTCATTCAGAAAACTGAGAAAAAACCAACAATGATAAATTGGTAAATTACTCCCCAGAAGCCTGGTATATGCTCCATCCCAACCCTAAAGTCACCATGCTACTCTTGGTGTCTGCCACCTTCATTTTTATGATTTTCTCTTGCCTTCTAATTTGAATCACTGTAATTTCAACTTTTCAAGATGGTTGAACTGTCTTTCCCTTAGTATCTAATATGCCTGTTAAAATAAACAAACAAAACTAAAGACACCAAAATGCTTTTCAAGACTGGACATGAAGAGCACTCTGTAAGATAAAAGAGCCTTGAGCATTGGAGCACAGGCCAAAGTCTTGTGTTATGCCATGCTAAGGACTGTGCCAAGTGTTTGAGTGTTTTGAGAGTTTTGTTGAAAGGGTTAATACACAAAGCCTGGTTGATTCATCCTTCATGAACCAGAGGTACAGAATGATCAATGCTCCAGGCTTAACCCTTGGGGATCCAGCCCCCTGAGTAACTGTCATGCTGCTAATTGGTGCTGTCTTGATAGTTGATAGAAGAACGGCAAAGCATGGTATATACTAGCTTATCAGGACTTCCTGGGATTGTTTAGCAAAATTCATAAAGTACCTGGGTTTCAGATTGGGACCCTGAGGTTCACTCTGGAAAGGGCTCAGACACTGACATACAGGCAATCTTTTCTGAGCAAGTTTCCTGGTAACTCATTTTTATTACTCCTATATAGCCCTGGATAAGACTTGTCCATATCTAGCACATATATTTTCCTGCTGCCTTTGTTTTGAATCCTGTGCTGTTATAGACCTTAGTGTGAGCAAGTTCTGTTTTAAGTACTGTGAGTCTTAGTGAATCATTCGACTTGTGGTGACTAGAGGGTCCAGAGAACAGTTGCTTTCTCCCAAGAAAAGAGTGTAATGGAGTAGCAGATGTTATCCAGCCAGAAGGCAGACACTGAGTAAGTACACATTTTGTATACCTAAAAGAGGTCTACGTAACTGAGTGATCCCCAAAAAAGAAGGAGGAGGAAGAGAGGAGGAGGGGGAAGGAGAGAGGAGGGAGAGAGGGAGAAGGAGGAGGTGGTAGTGGTTTGCCTGTTTGAATTGAGCTTGATAGAAGAGGTGGAGCTAGCAAGAGCAAGAGGTTTCTGAATTAGAGGAGAAAGAAGGCTTGCCAACTAGAGCAAACAAGTCAACATGGGCAGAATGCAGGACTAGGACCACAATGGCTGGTTCCTTTGGCCAAGCAGTGGGAATTTAACTGAAGTCTGCCACTACGAGGTACCTTTGTCCAAGTTCAATGCTACATCCTTTTATCTCTCCCCCCAGCTTTTCCAAGACAGTGTTCATTGAGGGTCAGCGTATTCCCTGCTCCCACCCAGGACACTCGAAAGAGAGTAAATGGAAACATCTGGTCACCAACCTCACTGCACTGTTGGTGATTAACTTGGATGTTCTCCCTGTGACTTGGTGTTTAAAATTCCAGATGCGACTACAGTAACTTTATTAAACCCGAATTCCATATGTCAACTTCAAAATAAAAACTCACATATCTCATGATTCCAAATCTTACAATATTCCTGAAGCAGCTTACAAACAAAATAACTATATCTGAAAGAAGGAGGTTCAGATGAAAAGAAATACAGGGAGAAGAGGGGTGGTTGGGGTGGAGGGAGAGAATTCTAGAAAACAGATGAGCAGAAAAGGAAGGTATAATGCTTAAAACTCAGAATGCAAGCATCACCCACCACCACTACCCCACTGGCAGATGAATAAGAAACTTGTCCAAGATCGCACAGCCACTGCTCAGCTGAGCCAGGGTCAGAGCTTGGGTTTCTTGGTTTCCACTCAAGTTCCCTACAGTATTCTAATACTGTACATAGTAGTTTCAAATCTCTAAGTAGTATTCTTAAACAATATTAGATAGAGTGACTTTCCTAGTCAGAAACCATCTCTCAGTGGCAAACAGTAAGGGCGAGAAAAGGGAAGCCTAGCAGAAGGCTGAGCAAAGGAATTAAAAGGGCATGGGCTGAGTGAGACATGGTTCTTGGCTGCTTTATGGGCTCTGCAGCCTCAACGCTTCTTTGCTTTGAGCCAAGTCAGTCATACTCTTTGTCACGAGGTAGAGGTAGGAGGCCAGTGAACACAGTGAAGAAAGCAGACCTTGCTGGCACTGGTAACGTGGCCAGACTCTTAATCGGCAAGCAAGTGAAATAAGGTAATTGCAAATGCATGTGGCAGCAGCAGAAAGCCTTGGCTAGAGCAGCATTTGTCTCGCACCCAGGGCCAGCCAGCTCACAGAAGCTGCTAACAAAGTCCACGGCTATGTGAACAGAAAAAGGATGCAAGAGTCGAATGTGGACAGCAGTCTGGGTGCCTTGCCTAGGCCTCTGACTCAGAAGAGCTGACAAATGGGCTAAACTGGTTCATCAGCACAGTAAACTACTATGACAATTCGACAGTCTGGCAGGGACATGAGTGAGGACTGAAGTCACTTCCTGTTAGGGGCCTCCATGCCTGAACTGCCCAACTCCATAGCTCAGGTTTCCACAAAAGCAGCACCTGGGCCAATGGCAGAAAAAAAAATTAAAAAGCAAGGAAAAGCATATGGGTAACTATGGGGTCCATGACAGAATTCAAAATGCAGTTCTCCAATGGGTGGCAAATCAGAGAGTGAATGAATCTTGTATGCAGATCATGTCTGATGCAATATCTGAATCACTCTCACCAAGCCCAGGCTTCATGTTCTTATAAAAGCACCATATTCTCATTACAGTAAACATTACAAATTCAAGCATAGATGAGCTACAGCAGACTTAGAAATGCTTAGGTTTAGGCTGAGAGATTTTTGAACAGTATTCTTTGGGGCACATTAATAGTCAAACCCAAGTCTCCATGAGCACTCTACCACTGACTGGGTCACAATGGCAGCAAATGAAAAACATAAATTTTAGCAATATTTTGATAATATACAAAATGTGCTTGCTTCCTGTGTTTCTTTTGTGTTTTCTTTGTTTGTTTGCTTGCTTGTTTGTTTTTTTTTTTTGAGTCAGGGTCTTGTAGTGTACCCAGACTGTTCTCAAACTGACAATTTCCCCTGCCTCTACCTCTCAAGTGCTAAGATTACAAGCAGGGACTTCCATGACTTTCCCCCTTGAATTTTTGTCCAGGGAGCTCTAGGGAGCCACTAACACCCTTTTAACGTTATCTTCTGCTATTTTTCTATTTCTTCCCATGTTATCAGGATTTCAATGGAAACATCCCCTGTTTGTTGTTCTGAGTCTATTCCCTCCTTTCCCTGCCTGCGGTATCTCTTCCTGTTGCTTCTAATCTGTACTGCTGGGAAACTAGATTATACATTTCTGTAGCGCTGTTGTAAATAAGTCATTAGCAAAAGGTCCGGAGAAGAAAGTTTGCAGCTTCGGTGATACTGGCGTACGTCAGGGGGAAGATTGCAAGTCTTTTTTCTTTCCAAGTTGGGATCAAATTTTCAGAGCAAGTGTGTGCCAGAAGCCTGGCTGAGGGCTAAGTGCTTTCTTTGCTACTGAATATGTGCCTGACTTCAGGCTGTGCCTTCAGCCTCTTTTCCGTCCAACTCCCTGGCTCAGACCTCTGAGTGACAGAAAACTGGAGAGAACAATTAAGAATAAACCTAAGGCCAGGCCAGACACTTCTTTGAGAATGTGCTTAAGTGCTGACAACGCTGGGACAGTCTCCCACAGAAAAACTGCTCGAGGTTGCTCCTAGGGGAACTATACATACTGAAGGTATTAGAAAGGCAGCGTCAGTTTAGACGGACCCTGAGGGAAACCCAATCTCTCTGTCTCTGTCTCTCTGTCTCTGTCTCTCTGTCTCTGTCTCTCTCTGTCTCTGTCTCTCTCTGTCTCTCTCTGTCTCTCTCTGTCTCTGTCTCTGTCTCTCTCTCTCTCTCTCTCTCTCTCTCTCACACACACACACACACACACACACACAAACAAACAACTGATCAGAAGTAAGCTAAATTAGGTGAATTCTTGGCAACTATATTTCAGCTGTTAGGAGGTCATTCTTAAAATCCTCCGGGTCAGGGGGAGACGTCAAGGGGAAGGGAACACATGCAGGACCCATCATGTGTTCCATACCTTTACAAGTTAGGACTACTTTCCTAACTCCTAACTCATCTGACAGTCTATACTGAAAACCATTCTCCCTCCTATCCTCATGCATCAAACACTACATTCAGAAGCAACACTTGGAAAGCTCTGTATATCTATTGTCTGCAACACCTTATCAACTCAATGGCCACTGTGTCCACATCCTCTATAAGGATTTCACTGGGAGAGCTGGGCCAGGCCTCAAACCTAGCTATCACAGTATATAAAAAGTTGCCTAGATACTATAATTTTTGCCCTTGAGAGACCTCTAACAGAGTTCTGCCTCTATGAGATCATTTACCTACACAGAATACATAGCAGTTACCATTGGCCTGCATCACATCATTTTTAGCCAGGAAGAAGTCCTAGTGCCAAATTCATAGGCATCATCTCATTAGTTTGGTCTGAACATCAAAGAATGGTGATGAAACAGCTATTCATAATTTCTGAATCTTGATTGGTCTCCTTGTTTTAAATCTTTTTTTTTAAAGTATAGAATAGAGTTTATTTAGGGCATGGGGAGGGGAGTTAAGAGAGTAGTAGAGGCAGAGAAAGGCAGAGAGAAGGAGAGAGTAGAGGCCGGCTATGGCCACGTGGAAAGAGGGGGAAGGGAATGGGGAGCAAAGGGGCAAGAGGTAAGAGGCAAGAGCGTAAGAGTTGTTTTAAATCTTATTCTTTTTTTTAAAGATTCATTTTATTTTTATTTATGTGTGTGCACACACAAATAAAATGCCTGCAGAGGCAAGAACAGGGCATCAAATCCACTGGAGCTATACTTACATGATGTTGTGTGTGGCTTATTGTGGGTGCTGGAAACTAAACACAGGTTCGCTAAAAGACCAGTACCTAATCCTAAGCATTGAGTCAGCTATCCAGGCCCAAATTTTTTTGAAAGAAAATTATATAGACAAATAATGCTTAACTTTGCATTTTAAAGTATTATATCTATTGTGTTTCTTAAATTAGGAAGAATTAACTAGGCCTGGTGGCACACTCTAGAAGCTGTAGCCTTGTAAAGACTGAGGGAGGAAGTCCACAAATATGGAGCCAGCCTGGATGGCATAATGATTCCTTGTAATTCATAAATGAATAATTCACAAAGAGCAAAACTGCCCTCTACTTTGTTCTTGTTTCCAGATATTTGGAGAGATGACTGATGTACGAGAGAGTAATCTGATGTTCAAGGTGAATTATACAGAAATTGAAATGTGACTGCTGCTAGGACAGAAGGGGAAACAGAATAGCGACCAGATGTCTAAAGAAACCCCCAAAATGTCTCTGTCTGCAAAAACTTAGAAAGGATTACACGTGGTATACACATGTATAGGTTGTGATATATACATGAAAAATAATTGAAATTGTAAACTACAATCAAAGTCAATAATGCATCTAATCCTAAAACTTTTTTTAACCAGGGGCTGAGAAGAAAGCTCAGTTAGTAAAGGGCTTGCCACACAAGTTTGAGGACCCAAGTTCAAATCCCAGAGCCTACATAAAAAAAAGGAGGGCAGATATGATGGTGTGCATTTATAACCTATCATTGAGGAGGTAAAGACAGGCCATCCATCATCAACCTCCAGCTTACCTAACCAATGAGAGATCCTGTTTTGGAAAACAAGGTGAATGGCTCCAGAAAAATCACACCCTAGCCTCTCATGCATGTTTTCACATGTGTGCACCACATACACATACACACATTAAGATTAGCATTGAATCTCTAAGAGATATGATTTATATTCAAGAACAGATTAATTAAATTTGTCTCTTATAGTCTTGTAAGAAGAAGCACTGTATAGACCATATTAGGAAAATGCAAACTAATCAGTGGGGCATATTTCAGACCCAGCTCTTATCTCCACCTCCTTACAATTCTGTCCCTCCATCATCCCCACTCCCCATGCCCCAAGCCACCTAGCTAACCAGTCAACCTATTATCCACAGAGCAAATAACACATGTGCGTCTAGTTTAAGAGATTGCCCTTGAGAAAAGTATATATTCCAGAAACATAAGATGGGCTGAAACTCTGGCAGATTATTTCTTCGGGGTTTGAGCTATGCTGGCACCAGCCATCCCATTTCTATGGCAGGCACTGAAGATATCGGGGAAAATATTTACTTAGTTTATCTCTGAGGGTCAAAACAAGGAGAAGAAGAAACTGCTGCAAGCCTAGGTAACCCAAGTCAACAAGTACCACAGGATTCTCTCTCTCTCTCTCTCTCTCTCTCTCTCTCTCTCTCTCTCTCT
>NC_034613.1:28123633-28132304 GCF_900095145.1 Mus pahari | reverse complement strand
TGTGTGTGTGTGTGTGTGTGTGTGTGTGTGTGTGTGTGCATTCTATTAATATGCTCCAGAGCTTAAGGTTCACCTAAATCCTATGGTCAGATCAAGAAAAGCAAATCACTTTCCTCTTATATTCCTTCTGAGAAAGCCTTCAAGTGAAAAACTGGGGAACCTCTCCACTGGATACTCTTCGTCAAGAAGAACTAATTAACTTTCCCTCTCTCTCTGTGATACTTAAGGGCAATAAGGAATTCTGCTCACCTAACTTCATCAGAGGGACGAACTGATTTGTGGTGAAAGAAGCCTAAAGCTTTAGAGCCCCTACGGATAGGAGGCATGGCTTGTGATAGTGACCTCTCTATTAAAAAAGCACCTTATTATCAAAGGCTTGCGCTGCTCCAGCAGACCTGGGACTCAGCACTGGAATGATAAAAGTGGATGACAACAGTGTTTGACAACAATTCTTATGTTGTGGAGGGAAGGAGGGAGGGGGAGAGAGAGAGAGAATGGGAATGAAAGGGGAAATTGAAACGGACTATAACAAATGGGCCAGCCATACCTCTTCTGTTGCCTCTCCATAAGTGAGGCAAGCCCTGTCTGTGGGACAGAGAAGTGGCTTGGTGCTCACAGTCCAGTCTCTGTCTTGAGAAAAGTCGGCAACATTCATTCATTCCCTGTAAATGGGGTGTGAAATCAATGACGAGTTGGTACCCAGAGAATGCAGCAAAACATCAATAGCCAGCAAATCTAATAGGTACACCTCTTCATAGCTTGCATGCCTTGCAGTTAGATTGAAGTGAAGGAACCTAATGCTTGTCAATAAAATGTATGCAGAAGTTGTATGTGTCACCTGTAGGCAACTAAATCATGGGGACTTTCAGCTGTCTTTTTCTTTGTGTGATAGAAGAGGGCCAACTAGTTTACACCAAAACTTATGTATAAAACACATAAGCTTATGTTGCTCATTTCTGTATCCAAATCTAAGCCTCTTTTGGCTAAAGTAGGAGCCAAAATAGTCATCAATGTACAATGTGAAAGATTTCAGTGTTTAGGTACAGTTGCTTTTAGAGAAGTAAATTCTACCTGGATGATTGTCTTTAACACCTTCAAGACATTCTTCAATAAAACAGTCTCTGAGGGAGAGAGGGTCTTCCTGAAATAGTAACTCCAAGGTCAAGGCAACCTCTCTTAGAGATACACAGCTTCCTAATATCAGACATCATCCAAAATTCATTGAGTAGCTCATGAAATCTCCCCCTGGGTCCCATCACCTCCTACTGTCTTTCCCATGCTGCTGACAACCCTAATACAAATGATGATTTCCAACATCTATATCCAGAACTGCCTTCAAAATTCTGGTTCCTATTAGAAAAAAAAACAGACAAAAGGAAAAGAAGAGAGACAGAAAGACAGGGAGAGAGAGAGAGAGAGAGAGAGAGAGAGAGAGAGAGAGAGAGAGAGAGAGAGAGAGAGAGAGAACACTAGGCTTCTCACTATTGAAACTATTTCACTTGCTTGTGGGATTGGGCCCAACCCATTTTTAAAGTTTAGCATAGGAAGAAAAAAAGAACTTCCTTCCACTGAAAGTCTAAAGTTAGCTCTGGATCTCTCGGTAAGCTAGGGAACCCTGTCTCAGCAAGGCAGTGCAATGCTTTTACAGCTCTGAATAAAAAGGCCAGTGACAACTTCTGCCTTGCACCCTTTGCAGACAGAAAACTTGTGGCTGATCTTTCACACTACTCAGTTTGAAAGCCTCTACTCACTGAGTTGCAGGGGCCCCATAACAGCTGCTTATTGCAAATGACCAATCTCTGTGTTAAAAAAAAAATCTTTCCAAAGCAGGTCATGCTACCAGTGAAGGTCTGAGAACTTAAACGCACAGAGAAATGTTTTTCTTGGGACTAGAGGGGAATGTTGATGTTTTCAACATCTAAGGAAACCAGTGAGAAAGCCTGTCTGGTGGACAGAGTCGAGACAAGACACACAGCCTGGTTCCCTTACTCTGTGGCCGGAAGCCAGTTCTGCTGGGAGGGGACAGTCGGGTCGGAAGCCCTTACATCGCTGACCCAGAAGGCCTCTCCTGAGCATTGCCCAATGCTCCTGTTATACAACATGAGAAATAAATAATCAACCTTAAAAGTCAGGCAGCCAAAGTTCTACTCAAATAATAAGCCCTTTTTACAAGCTGCTTATCATCTGCCAAAATCAGCTCCAGAGAACACCAGGAACTCTTGATTCTATTGTTCTTTTTAACTACTTGGGGGAACCAGACAAGCTTCAATGGCTTCATTGGTTTTTCTGAGAGACAGACGAATAAAGGATTTCCCTTTACCCACACCCTGTCCTTGATCTCAATAATTTAAACACAGAGTGAGTCCTCCCACATCTGGGAAACCCCTACTCAGTGTGTGAGCTAGAAAAAAGGGCCCAGGTTTTGTTGTTGTTAGTGTATATATGTGTGTGTGTGTGTGTGTGTGTGTGTGTGTGTGTGTGTGTGTGTGTTATTAGAGTTTGAATCCAGGACCTTGTACATGCTATGCAAGCATGTTTTATTTCTGAACTATAATCCCCAGGTCTGGACACTGAAAACCATTTTAAAAAAATCACACTACTTCCATTTACTGAATAGGAAGAATGTAAATGTGAGGCTTTTCAAAATATAAGTGTTTGGAGGGAAGAAGGGGACAGGACAGAGATGTGTGAAATGCAGCTCACTGCCTTTGGGGGTCCTCTGGCTCAACCACAAAAGAAAAGTGGAATTTCCTAAGAAAAAAAATATTCAAAACCACGTTTACACTTGTGAGAGTCTAAATGTGTCTGGGATTTCTCTGATTTTTCAAAATACAGAATGGAGGTTCTAGTTAACTGGTCTTGGTAAAGAAAACATACAGGAGACGTTTGGTGCAGGAACTATTTCTTATGAAGCACAAGGAGGCTTTTGATATTTGTTACATATCAGTGTCTCAGGACTGTCCAGGAGACGCCAAGGTCAAGCTTTCCATTTCCTATAAAATCTTGTTTTCCTGCCTCTTACTTCTGCCAGCCCCTCCCACAAATTCAGTCCTTGCCTCTGCCAGGCTCTGTCTAGACCTACTCACCCTCGTCTTCATTACTAGCTTATGGGTTTTCTCAGAGCAGAGAGCAGGCTTCATTTTCCCTTCCTCACAAGTTCACAGGCAAAAAACAGGCCCTGGAATACCCATGGTGCTCATGAAACCATTTAACTAGAGACAAGATTAGCATTTACCACTTGAGTACTCTGCAATTCTATGTTTAACTTCCTATATCTTTTTCTTGTTTTCCAAGTGACAAAGTTAAGGCATTGAGAGATTAGATCGCGTCCCCAAGCTCATTCTAGTCAGAAACATGAGAGCTGTACCCACTGGGCTATCAGGCTCTAGAACCTTCATTCCTGTGTGTGTGTGAGGGGTATGTGTATGTGGGAAGTAGTGCGTGCACATGCCCATCAACCTGTATGCAGGGGCCAGAGGAGGATGTCAGATAGTCTTCTGCTATGGCTTCCTGCCCTATTTTTCTTTTTGAGACAGAGTCTCTCAGGGAACCAGAAGCTTGTCATTTTAGTCTGTCAGGCTGGCCAATAAGCTCCAAGGATCTGGCTGTCTCTGCCCTCCAATGCTGGGGATACTGGCGTGGGTAGCTATGCACAACTTTCACATGGATGCTGGGAACTGGAACTCAGGTCTCCACACTTACACATCAAGTGTTCTTACTCAATGAGTTCCGCTAGAACTTTCACTCTTAACCGCCATACCAAGTGGTACACAGGAATGAGTAAGTGACCTCAGTGAAAACCTCTCTCTGTCATTCGTTCATATATCTATCTATATCTATCTGTACTGGTTTGTATATTCTTGGACCAGGGAGTGGCACCATCTGGAGGTGTGGCCTGGTTGGAATAGGTGTGACCTGGTTGGAGTAGGTGTGTCACTGTGGGTGTGGGCTTAAGACTCTCACCCCAGTTGCCTGGAAGTCAGTCTTCCAGTAGCAGCCTTTGGATGAAGACATAGAACTCTCAGCTCCTCCTGCACCATGCCTGCCTGGATGCTGCCATGCTCCTGCCTTGATGATAATGGACTGAACCTCTGAACCTGTAAGCCAGCCCCAATTAAATGTTGTTTTTATAAGACTTCCCTGGTCATGGTGTCTGTTCACAGCAGTAAAACCCTAACTAAGACACTATATCTATCTATCTATCTATCTATCTATCTATCTATCTATCTATCTATCTATCTATCTAGAGATATAGATATGTATATATACATATATATATGATCCAAGTGAGATATGTATATATACACATATATATGAACATGTATATATACACATATATACACATATATAATCTCACAAATGCTGACAAAACTGGTTTTGATGGAAAACCTGGTTTATATTTATGTGGGGTCGATTAAGTATCTAGTAAGTACTCTTTACCAAGTCTTTAAGTGTTAGTGATGAAAAGATAAAAATATGGTTTCATTCACAAAAGAGAAGGGAGAGACATTACAGTTTATTTGCTGTGTTCTAGGTACTTTTCTAAGTGTTTCACAAGTCTTAATTTCATTACACAATTTCATTGCAAACCTCCAGCATGTGTTATTAGTACTAAACCAGAGAGGAGGCAGGTGGGAAATCAAGGCGTGGGGAGGTTAAGGAATACACAGTAGACATCACTCAAATGCAGCACTTGTGTTAATCCACTTCGCAATGACAAAATACTTGAGAATTGTTTATTTTTTTTCTGGAAAGGAAAGACTCAGGGGGTTGCAGATGACCCAGGTTTCATTCCTAATACCTACATGGCAGCTCACAATGGGATCTGGTGCCCTCTTCTGGTCTTCACAGGCAATGCATGTATCTAGTGCATAAACGTACCTGCAAAATATCCATACACATAAACATAATAAATAAATCAATAAATTAAATGTTCAAAATAGGAGATGGCAAGATGGCTCAGCGGGTAAGAGCACTGACTGCTCTTTGGAAGGTCCTGAGTTCAAATCCCAGCAACCACATGGTGACTCACAACCACCCGTAACAAGATCTGATGCCCTCTTCTGGCATGTCTGAAGTCAGCTACAGTGTACTTATGTATAATAATAAATAAATATTTTTTAAATGTTCAAAATAAAATAGAAGAAAATACTTACGTGAGCACCTGATTTTAGAGGTTTCAGTTCATGATCACATGGCCCCTTTGCCCTCAGCTCATGGTGGGAGGATACATCCAAGCAGAGAATGTGCCATAGAAGAAACTAGCCAGCTTATGGCTGTAAAACCAAGAGAGAAAAGGGCTGATACAGCAACATGCCCTTCAGGGAACATCTCATGCTGCATAAAAGTTCAAGTTGTTGCAATGGCTTACAAGCCCTCACAAAGTTGCCTTTGTGCTGTTTATCTGTGTCTAGTAGAATATGTGCTTTGTTCTTTTACCTCACTTAACTGCTCCATGGCCTGGGAAGCTTCTGAATCTGCTATAGTACATGACATAAAGATGCAATAAAATATATTTGTAGATGAAATGAAGTAGATCTGGAAAGGAGAAATCTTGAACCAGAGGCAGAATCGCACTGAAACAGAGTGTAACAGAAGTCCAATAGCTGGCTAGTGCTGGACAGAGTCAAGTCCTTGAGCGCCCTCTGGTGGAGCCAGCTCCAACAAACCAACAGGCCACGAAGGACTAGGTTGTCACTTGATGTTACAATGGAGAAGACACAGCAAGCGACTACAACATTTCATGGTGGGAGTGTGTAGGGAGGGAGGGGAGGGGGAAATCGTCACAGAAGCAACAGAAAGCAAAGAAGGAATAATTACATTTCACAGAAGTACTCATGTGAACATGGTAAGATCTATATCACTGTTCAGCTGCTTTGCTATCTGATGATAAAGGGGAAAAAACTGATGTAAAGCTTTGACTCATAGGCAAAGAAGTGAAAATCTAGTCAATTTTATAAGCAATTTTGATGCAATGAGCATGATTGAACGTGTGAACATGGAAATAAAAAACTCTCAGTTGCCAAGGAATGGCTTTTGACAGAGTAAATCTTAAACAGAACACTTCTCCAGCTGAGCCTTGAAACAAGGAAAAATTTTAACAAAAAGGGATTCTTCAGAAGGACTTAGATATTGGAAAGGACATATAATGTGGAATCCTAACAAACCAGCGGGGTTTTATAAAGGTCACAATTTGAGTGGCAACATAATGTTGGTGAAAAGAACACCGGGGGATTGTCTAGCGAAAGGTCCTTGGCAGAGGTAAACACAGCAAGAAATGAAAGGCTCTTACCTTGTTTTCTCCTATATGTGTAATAACTATGGGAGAAAAGATAGAGAAAATTAAAAGCACCCAAACAAACAGTCCAAGTTACATTAATAGACAGAGGATTATGAACCCACAATGAAAATACCAGTCAGGCATGTAAGGCATATGGGGCCTATTTGGTCCCACATTTTATCAAAAGGGAGTGTACAGAGAATAATCTTTTCAAATAAGGCTTTTTCTTCCTTTCTCTCCTATGTAAGATCCTTCCAAATGCGAGGTCAAGGCACCTCTTGAACCCACCTACTCCTCTCCATCTCCACTATCATTATCTTTCTTGGGCAATCCACCATCCTTAATCCCCTGGTGTAGTGCCTTAGCCTTCTGATTGATCTCCCTATTCACTCTGTAGACCAACTCTCGACCCTACTGTACAAACCAAACAAATTACCGAGGAAAACAATACTAATCAAGGTCAATTCGTCTTTAATTCTAAGATAGGTTTATGGGCTAGTGTCTGAACTCTAGCAGGCTCCCTAGATGACTTTGGTATACACCGAAGTTTGAGAACCACTATCTTACAATACAGTTCAAGTACCATTTCCCAAAGTAACTTAGTATTTTGGTCCATCAGGAATGCCAAAATACAAATAATGCTACCGAGCTGAAGAGACTGCTTAGCACCTAAGAGCACTGGCTGCTCTTTCAGAGGACCCAGGTTCAGTTCCCAGAATGACATGGCCACTCACAACCATTAGTAACTTCACTTTCAGGGGATCTGGCGTCCTCTTCTGGACACTCTGGCTCCAGGCATGCTTGTGGTGAACAGACATACAAGCAGGCACCAATGGTGGCTCACACAAGTCTGGAGGCTGAAAAAACAATGAGCAAATTACCAGCAGCATTGATCTCTCTCCTGGGCATGAAGATGGCTTTTTCTGTACACATCCACTCCTAGTATTTCTTCCTATTCTTATAAGGCTCCACACTGATAGTCTCAAATAATCGTTAACTCCTTAAAGGTACTACCCTCCAACTATAGCTACACTGGGGATTAGGGCTTCAAGATAGGAATTCTTAAAGGAGCATAATTCATTCCATAGCACCAATATTATTTCCCAAATTCACTAATGCATGGATAAATATAGGGAAGTTCCTTTGTGGCTCTCTTTGTATTCCATTTGAGATCTCTTTGCCCATATTAATCTGGGTTTGTGAAACATGAGTATTCTTTCATTTTGTTACCCCTCTGATAACATATATACTACTTATGAAGCTACTTAAACGAAGAGGAATTTATTTTGGCTCATGGTTGCAGAGATCACAGCCCAAGGCAGTGGGAACTCTTCCTCTGGTGGTCAGATGGAGTGGCCGAGGTTCTTTCACTATGGTAGGTCATGAATTAGGCAATGGTTGGAACTTGGGAACAGAAAACAGGGCAGGGTGGGTGCAACCTTCAAAGTCCTGCCTCTACAGACCTACTACCACCAGCTGGGCCCTTGTCTTAAATTCTGAACAGCTGTTGTACTGGATAGTTTTATGCCTTTTTGACACAAGCTAAGGTCATCCAACAGGAGAGAACCTCAATTAAAAAAAAATGCCTCCATAAGATAGGCTTGTAGGTAAGCCTGTATGGAATTTTCTTAATCAGTGATTCATGGGGCAGGGGAGGGCTCAGCCTATTGTGGGTGGTACCATTTCAGGGCTGATGGTCCTGGGTTCTGTAAGAAATCAGGCTGAGCAAGCCAGTAAGCAGCACTCCGCCATGGCCTCTGCATCAGTTTCTGCCTCCAGGTTCCTGCCCTGCTTGAGTTCTTGTCCTGAATTCGTTTCCTGGTGAACGAGGATAATGAAATGTAAGCCAAATAAACCCTTTCCTCCCCAACTTGCTTTTGCGCATGGTGTTTCATCACAGCAATAGTAACCCTGACTAGGATAGCCTTCAAAACAGTACCACAAGATGAGGACTGAGCATTCAAAAACATAAGTTTGTAGGAAACATATCAGATCCAAAATGTAGCCACATGATTCTAAAAGGTCAGAACATTGTACAAAAGTGCATACTCAGAAAAACTGTCGCTGGGGAACTTGAGAGACATCTCAGTGGTTAAAAGCATGTACTGACCACTCTTGCAGAAGACCTGAGTTTGATTCCTAGCATCCTTGTCAGGCGACCTGTAACTAGCACGTACCAGTGACAATTAAGGAAACATTTTAGCTGGGCATACATTTTAGTGGGGTATACCTCCACTGGCTCCAAGGGATCCGACACCTCTGCCCTCCAAGAGCACCTGTAGACACACATGCAAAAACATAATTTAACTACAAATTCTTAATTTCTCTCTCCTTTTTTCTTTTTCTTTTTCTTTTTCTTTTTCTTTTTCTTTTTCTTTTTCTTTTTCTTTT
>NC_034613.1:28116293-28123498 GCF_900095145.1 Mus pahari | reverse complement strand
TTGATCTGTAGACGATGCTGGCCTCAAACCCAAAGATCTGATAGGATTAAAGGTATACCCCACCATTGCCCAGCTAAAATGTTTCCTTAATTGTCACTGGTAGATGCTAGAGATCTAGCTTAGCACTTAAGAGAACCCAAGTTGGGTTCTGGTACCCACATCGGGCTCTAGCTTCAGGGAATCCAACAGACCTAGCCTACATGATCATGTGAATATGTGTGTGTGTGTGTGTGTGTGTGTGTGTGTGTGTGTGTGTGCATACACATGCATATTTAAAACTAAGAAAAATAAATAGTTTTTACATTATTGTTTTCCTACCCCTTCTCTTCCACTTCTACCCTCCCCCCCACCTTTCTGCTCTTCTCATTTGCTAATCACATCGGATTTTGATTTCACTTTCCACACTGAGCTTCTGTAACAAATTGCCACCAAGTTAGTGACTCAAAAGAGCAAAGCCTATTATATTACAACCCAGAGGGTCAGACATCTAAATGGATTTCACAGTACTAACATCAAAATGTCAGCAGGGCTGCATCCCTTCCAAGGGTTGCACGGGAGGATGGCACTCTTTGCTTTTTTCCATTCTCAAGGGGCCAAGTATCCTCCCTGACGTATGACCCCCTCCATCCATCTTCTAGGCTGCAGCATAGCACTTCTAATTTTCCATCATCCCATTACTTCCCCTGCCCCGGCCCTTCTGAATTCCTCTTATATTATGGGCACCAGAACAATTCAGAATCTTCCCATCTCATGATCCTTAACAAGGTCTAAAAAGTCCTTTAAGTTCCAAAAGGAAACATATGTATGTATTTGGGGAGATTAGAACACAGACATCTTTTGTGGCCCTTGGTCTATCTACCACTCAAGGGCAGAGGCTTTTCTATGTAATCCAGACTGGCCTTGTTCTCACAGTACTCCTGCCTCAGCCTTCACAGTGCTACAATCATAGCTGCACACTTTTATCTTTTTTATAAACAGTGTAGCCAGACACAGTGGCATTGGCACATAACCAAATACCTAGGAGGCAGAGACAGGAGGTTCACAACAAGTCTAAGAGCAGTCTGTTTTATAGTTGTAGGCCAGGCATGGCTACATAGTGAGACCCTGGCTGAAAATAACTAAGCAATACCAAAAAAAAAGTTCATAGCGACACTCCTAGCATTGTCCCTCTTAAAACTCATGAATGGTTCCCCACTACACCTGGAACAAATCCAGCCACAATAGTCTTTGAGCTTCCCCTGCCTTCCTTCATCCACGAAGCATGCTAAATCCTTTCTGACTACAAGGCTTCTCCACTTTATCATTCTGTCTAAAATATCCTTTCCCCAGCTCTTTGCAAGGCTGGCTTATTCTTCCAACACTATCCCAAATGCCACTTCTTCAAAGAAGCTATGTCTGATCACTGGTCACATAACAGCCTTCCTCAACTATTACTATTTGAATGTACTATTTGTATTTTATCATTTCTCAGAGTCTGTAACATAGTATTTTATATACCAGTTTACTTTTCTATTGAACCTCTATCTCCCTATAATGAAAACTCCAAAACAACACACAGAGAGTGTGCTTATCCTCTTATATCCCAAACATGTAGCATATTACCAGGCACTTACTAGTGTTGATTAAATCAATGTAGGATGGGCTGGGGTGCATCTTAGTGGTAGAAGATAGACTCTGGGGAAGGAAGGGAAAGGGGGAGGGAGGAGGAGGGGCAAGGAGGAAGAAGAGGAGAATGATTATATTATGATACTCTACTCTCAGTAGAGAATATAAGAAGAGTGTATTGCTAGTCCAAATATGGCCAACAAAACAATCCTAATTACTTTAGGTATTGCCAGGACAGATTTCAGTCCCAGTACAATGGAAACAATTTTCCATATGTAATTCATTCCCGTGTTTAACAAGTATTTACTAACTAGTTAGTGGTGTCTGCGATCCTCACAACTCTATTATGTACCTATTGTTACCATCCCCACTTTCTACTTGAGAAAACTAAAGTTGAATGTGGCATGTCTGAGACTGAATATGTCCCTTGTCCTCTGTAGTGGAAAGACAAAGATTTGCCAGAACTGGGGAAGACTGGGAAAGGTGAGTGGAAGCATGAGACAGGCAGCAAAAAATCAGGGTAATGAATGTGACTAGGCTTTTGAAAGAAAGTGGTGTCTGCACGAAATTAGAGGCACCAAGTAAACACTCCTGCTGCCAAGCCTGAAGACCCGAGACTGATTCCCACAGCTCATGTGGTAGGAGAAAACCAACTTTCACAAGCTTCCCTGTGAACACTCACATAAAACAGGCACAGTACACACTCACACAAAACACATATACCACACACACACACACCACACATACCCACCATACATACACCACACACACACCACACATACACATACACATACATACACACTCTGCACACACACCACACACATACTACAACACACACACACACACATACTCCACATATATACCACAAAACAGACACACACATACACACGCAAACACACACCACCACCACCAGCAGCACCACTACAACCACCATGGCACTTGTGCACTCATCCTCATGCATACATGCATTCACACACAACACATCAATACATGTTTAAAAAGCATAAGTAGATTTTGGCTGGGTGAAAGGAACTCTAATTTGTTACTTACTGATAAGGCTCACGAGGTAGCATGCACCTTGATGGGCTTCCTGTCATTTGTCATAGTCTGGCCCTCCCTGAGCCTTGCAGGCCATTAAATGCAAATTGCAATGAGAACTGAGATCAGGAAAGACTGAAGCTTAGAAATCAAGCATCCATTTGCTCAGAGAAACGAAGGTGGGCATTCACCCCCTTCATCAGTGCCCACTGAATCAGTTTTCTGTTGAGTCTAGAACAAGACTCTGCAAAGTTTTCCCATAAAGTCACATAGTAAATATTTTGTGCTTTGTATGTTTTATACAGTCTACATCATAGTGATTAAACTCTACAAAATCAGTGACAGACAACATGCAAACAAGTAAGTGGAGCTGTGTCCCAAACGAGCTTGATTTACAAAAACTGATGCTTGAGCCAGATGTGGTCCATGCTGTAGTGTATTGATCCATAGCCTAGAATAAGAAAATCAAGCAAAGACATGTGGACAGAAGGGAATACTGTGGGACATACTGTGACACATTACAGCTTCCATGAGATTGGTTTTTTCTCTGTTATTGGGGGGGGGTTGCAAAGGTGGAGGGCAGGTACAATGGGAGGGGGAGATGAGTTGGGATTGGGGTGATTAATGTGAAGTTCCCAAAGAATCAATAAAAAAATTTAAAATCTTTTACAAGATGAGAAAAGTAAGCCAGGCAGTGGTGGCACTCACCTATAATCCCAGAACCCAGGAGGCAGAGGCAGGTGGATCTCTGTGAGTTCAAGGACAGCCTGGTCTACAGAGTGAGTTCCTGGACAGCCAAAGCTACATAGAGAAACTCAATCTTGAAAAAAAGAAAAAGGTTTAAAGAAAAAAATTATAAAAGTAATGAGAAAAAGTAGAAGCTTGGAAGATGTCTCAGTCAGTACATGCTAGGCAAGAGAACCTGACTTGGATCCTTAGAACTAACATAAAGGACCAGGCATGGGTCCATGTACCTCCAGTCCCAGCACTGGTGAGGCATAGACAGATGCATCTCTAGAGATCACTGGCCAGCCAGCCTAGAAAATTCACTGTGCTTCAGATTCCATAAGAGAGTTTACACACTCAAGCAAGCACACATGCTCACACATGCTCACGTACATTTATACCTCCCTATTTACACCCACACTAACAAGTACATATACCACACTCACATGCAACATAATGCACATATAAGCATGTATACCCAAATGCACAAATGCTCACACCCACACTATTAATACATAGCCACCCCCACCCCCAACATGTACATGCACCCACATGCCCACATGTCCACTGCTATACTAACAAGTACATACACAACACAGGAAAAAAAAATTTAAGAGAAGAGTGGTTGCAGGAGTCACGTGATTAGTTACATCAGGTGTTAGAAGCCTGATGTGTCATCAAGGCAACAGAGATCCATAATTCCCATACCAGATCAGGTCACTCCCCAAGCAGAGGATCCTCTTTCCTTGGACTGCTTTAGATGGACACGACGGCTTCAGTTAAAAGCCTCAGCTAAAAAACTCTTTACCAGTAACACTACAAGCAAATGCCTCCTCCACAGCCACCACCACCTCTGCTGCCGCCCTCCACTGCTGCCGCAGCCTCCTCCTCCTCCTCCTCCTCCTCCTCCTCCTCCTCCTCCTCCTCCTCCTGCCCCTGCCCCTGCTGCTCAGCAGCAGCAGCAGCTATAGCTCCTTTATAGAAAACTCCCTGATCCTTAATATCTGCAGTAACCAGTTGATAAGAGATAAACATGGAAGGGAAGGAATGGAGAAAAGGGAGGGGAAACGATATAATTATATTTTAAATTGAAGCAAGTACTTTAAAGCCACTGGCCTTTTAATTGGAAATAATCGTTTGTTACAAAATCAGGATCAGTTTATTTTAGAAAATTCAAAAGAATAACCCATCCATGTGACACACATCAGTAACCTCAATGGTTGGGAGGTGAAAGCAGCAGGGTCATCCTCAGCTACACAGTGTATTTCAGGCCAGCTTGGGCTACATGAGACTCTGTCAAGAAAGGATCAGGAAGGAAGTGGAAGAGAAATGGACAGGTGGGAGAAGAAGGAAATAGGAGAAGTTGCACTGTGCTCCAACTACCCACAAAGCATCGCTAAGCAACTTCGCATACATTCTTCCAAATCTTCTTTTTAGCAAAATGAGATATTATACAAAACAAAGAGCACACACACACACACACACACACACAGAGATTGCTTTTTGAGGACAAGAATTTTGTTATTTATGTGCTACTATAATCACAATGCCTTTAAAATTTCATATAGTACATAAGAGTAGCACAAATATTGTGATCATTATTTAGTTAAAAAAAAACAAAACCTCAGGCTTTCCCAGGTGGCCACCGAAGATAGCGGAGGGCCAGGTTCTGGTATTGGATGGCCGAGACCATCTTCTGGGACACCTGGCGGTCATTGTGGCCAAGCAGGTACTTCTGGGCAGGAAGGTGGTGGTTGTACGTTGTGAAGGCATCAACATTTCTGGAAATTTCTACAGAAACAAGTTAAAGTATCTGGCCTTTCTCTGAAAGTGTCTGAATACCAACCCCTCTAGAGGCCCCTACTACTTCTGAGGCCCCAGCCGCATTTTCTGGCGCACCGCGAGAGACATGCTGCCCCACAAGACCAAGAGAGGCCAGGGATGGGATCCCTTCACCCTATGACAAGAAAAAGCAGATGGTGGTCCCTGCCGCCCTCAAGGCTGTTCGGCTGAAGCTACCAGAAAGTTAGCTTACCTGGGGCGTCTGGCTCATGAGGTTGGGTGGAGGTACTAGGCAGTGACAGCCACTCTGGAGGAGAAACGGAAGGAAAAGGCCAAGATGCACCGTTGGAAGAAGAAGCAGCTCTTGTGGCTATGAAACAGGCAGAAAAGAATGTGGAGAAGAAAATCTTAAAGTTCACAGAGGTCCTCAAGACCAATGGACTCCTGGTGTGAACCCAATAAAGACTGTTTGTGCCTCAAAAAAAAAAAAAAACCCTCAGGGGAGAAGTGGAGCAATGGCTCAGTGGTTAAGCTCACTGACTGCTCTTCCAGAGGACCCAAGTGCAATTCCCAACAGCCACATGCCAGCTCACAGCCATCTCTAACTTCAGTCCTAGGAGATCCTCTGTCATTCAAGAGCACCTGCACTTACATGCACATGCACATAATTGTAAAATAAATTGGCAAGTTGTGGTGGTGTGCGCCTTTAATCCCAGCACTCAGGAGGCAGAAGTAGGGATACTCTGTGAGTTCGAGGCCAGCCTGGTCTACATAATGAGTTTCAGGGAACCAGGGTTACATGGAGAGACCCTGTCTAAAAAAAAAAATAAATAAACTAAATGTACCATATTTTCTTCAGCTGAGGGACATCTAGGTTGTTTCCAGTGTCTGGCTATTCCAAATAAAGCTGCTATGAACAAAGGTGAGTTGGGTCCTGGCCTGGGTCCCACAGACAAGCTTAGCATCTCCAAAGTAAACAAGAGCCATAGGGACATGTGCACGTGCCAAGTGAAAGAAAACAACATATCAAAATACTCCTGTGGCACTTACCTCCAAGTACATGAGCCAGTCCTTAGGCCCTCCCTGGACATGGGGGAAGGCACCAAGAGTCTCATCGTCACAGCTGAGGGGATCATCTTGCTATTCTGTGCAATGGTACCAGCGACACTGCTATTCAGGAAGTGATGGCTGAATGAGAATGGAGAAGACATACCAGATGAGGGCTTGAATCTTGATGACTGCTCTACGTATGAGGATATCTGTAGCGGACTCCAGGATGTGGACAGGCTCCATATTGGATGTCCAGCTGGAAAATCCATGACTGACATCCCCCACCATTCCCATGCCCCATCCTGTCTGTTTCTGCCTGCCATATGCCCAACTCCAGCATCCCTGCCTTACTGCTCTTCCCCTGGAGTTCCCCCTTCCCAGTCTTTGTCCCACCTTGATCCTGTCCTTCCTCAAGTCTGTCCTAGGTTCCCTCTCCAGCAGCTAAGGAGCCCTCAATTACTGCCTCTAGGCAAGCTGATCACAGCAGCTCGGCTAGGGCCACTCCTCTCATATCTGTCTTGGCCACTTAGAAGATGATAAATCCTTCCCAAAGCAATAACAACAACAACAATTAATAATAATAATAATAATAATAATAATAATAATAATAATAATAATAAATGGAATCAACATCTCAGGGAATTGTGGCTTAATCCTAGAATTTATTGTGTTGACCCATGATCTCTTATCTTCAAGTAATAAAAAGTAAAAAATAAAATGTAAAACACAGCAATGCTTTCCATTTCTCCTTTCATTCTATTAAACGAAAGTCAGTAAATCTTTCTGTGAAGGCCAGACAGTGGTTTTGTGGTTAGGGGCCAAGAGGCAAAAGCACTGATGTAACGGATGTATTCAGACAATGTATGTATTCATTGTCTGAACGTTTCCATAGATTTTTTTTTAGTCAAAATCCAAATATTATATAATATATACCAGTATAAGGAAGTTACATGGAGATATATATATATATATATATATATATATATATATATATATATATATAT
>NC_034613.1:28105795-28114128 GCF_900095145.1 Mus pahari | reverse complement strand
CATTGGGAAGAGAGGCCCCTTGGTCTTGCAAACTTTATATGACCCAGCACAGGGGAATGCCAGGGCCAAGAAGTGGGAGTGGGTGGGTAGGGGAACAGGGCGGGGGGCGGGGTATAGGGTACTTTCAGGATAGCATTTAAAATGCAAATAAAGAAAACATCTAATAAAATAAAATGAAAAAAAGAAATACAGAAGAAGAAGAAGAAGAAGAAGAAGAAGAAGAAGAAGAAGAAGAAGAAGAAGAAGAAGAAAATGCATTCATTAAAATGGGGTGCAACTAGGCAAACCAAGTGACCAAAAAATAAAATAAAATTCCAGTCTTGACAAGTACATATCCCATTGAAATATAAAGCAAAAGACAAGCCCCCAAAGTGTTGGTGTCTGGGCAAGTGTGACTGGAGGAACAGGTCTGGAGTAAGAGTATGGTTGACACAGGTTCAAACCCTGAAAATCTCATCTTTAGACTGGCAGGAGTGAGGGTTTCTCCCTCCCTGTTCTGGGCCTGCATGCTCTTATACATGTATCTTTGCAACCCTCACCTCACCACCTTCACCACCACTGAGGTCATCATGTAGCCTGGTGCCCAAATCACAGGTTTAACTTCCTCTCTCCCTAGAAGGAAAAGTCCAGGAAGCACCTGGGATTTCTCCTCATGCAAATCAGACATTCCCAGCGCCTCAGTACCAACCTATAGGGTCTACCTGCAAAGCCCCTACCCACTCTGAAAGGGTGATATAGCTGTTATTATCCCCAAATAAAGAGAGCTCTAACTCTGAAAACTGTATTGGAGAAGGCTTTTTTCCTCCCTGACACTCAAGCTAAGGATGCTCTGCCTGGGCAAGCTTTGTTCTTTTCATTCCAGCCTGGTGCACACCAGTGCTAGAATGCCCCAAAGGCAGCAGAACCTGACCTGCACCGGTTACAGTTGCTGAGAAACTGGAATGCGCATTCATTTACTGTTTCCACAGAAAATAGTGGAGTCACATGGGAAAGCAGTTTGGAAGTGCTCAAAAGAGGTAAACATTTAGCTCCAAGACGGGACAGCCATTCTACTCCTACATGCATATCCATAATGGCTAAATAGATATACATAGATGTTTAAACAAAAACTTTTACATCAATGTCCACACATGCCACAATAACCAAAATACAGAAAAATTCAGAATGTCCCTCAATTGATGAATGGAAAACCAAACCAAAACAAAATTCAGTATTTCCTATATAGTGGAACGTTAATCTGCCAGAAAAAAAAAAAAGAGCAGACAATAGATAATGCTGTAATATGAATGAACCTTGAAAACACTAGTGAGTGACAGAAGCCAGTCATGAAAGACTACATGTTGTATTAGTTTGCTCATATGAAATACATAGGAAAATCACCTAGAGACAGACGGCTGACCAGGCAATAGGGGGAGGATTAACTGCAAATAAGCTTCAGAGAAGTTCAGAGAATGTGTGCATGTGTGTGTTTACAACTCTATAATATGTTTTAAAGCATAAGGCTGGGGGAAAAGTCTCTCGATTCGGTTCATTAATCAGTTTCTCTCTAATGTTTCTCCCGATGGAGAGTAGCCTTGTGAAGAACTGTGATAAACTGTTTCTGAGGCAATTTTGTTGGATGAAACTTGGACGTTGTACTCAGAAAACGTCAAAGTTAGCATCTTTCTCTGTGAAAATGTTATGATGTCTTCAGGCATACAATGTAGGTTTTTCCATTTGGTATGCACCAGTGTGTGATCTAGATAGCTCCTGGTCTCCTGCCAATTCATGTCTGTGGCTGTTCAAAGCCATCTCCCATTCAGGCGATTAGTTTTGTGCCCTCTCAAAGTCTGTTCAGAACGAGTTATCCTGCTCTAGTTTGGCCTGGCCCTGGAAACTTTGAGAGTTCAACTGTGCCAGATCAGCCAATAAATAAAAGCCTACACCTGAACACCTACTATCCCTGTGAGTCCTCCATAGAGAAAAGCCAGGCAGTTCGAGGGTGAAGGAGGGGCACCAAAGGATGCAAGTGCTCTTTGACCTAAGGGAAAGGCAGAGAGAGTAAGAATTTCCTTTGGAGGGTAAAAAGCCGCGACAACCTTGAGGTCAGGTTGTCCTTCCTAATGTCCAGAAACTCACCTAGTCATTCCTGGGGCTTTTGATGCTTTCTCTGCTGCAGTGACACCCACCAGCCATCACAGAGCTACTAAGGCCTTCAGGGGAGGTCAACAAACTGCCTAAACCAGTTGGAAAGTACCTAGCCTCACAGTTCTCAAATCTCATTTCAAGATTTTCAGCGTGTTAAGCTAGTCCCGTGCGGCCACCATAGCCAGAGAGCTCAGAGTTGCCTACCTTAGCACGCCTGATTCATTTCCGAGCTCAGGCGAAAAGTTGAGGCCCGCCTAGCCAAGCCCCATAATGCTTTGCCCAGGATACCCGAACCTTGCCGAATCCTGTTGAATTCAGCCGAGTCAAAATCCAGTTCAGCCGAGCAAAGCCGGACCCAACCAAGTCCCTCTGGAGAGTAGCCGAGTCCCAGTCCTGACTCACCCAGACGAACCAAATGGAGCTAATGCCAAGCCTAACCAGTCCCATCCAAGTTTGACCAAGGACAGTTGAATCTAGCTCAGTCCCACCCCAGCCAAGTCAAGCCTAGCTGAATCCAGAGTAGGCGAGCCAAGTTTTGCCGAAATTAGCCGAACACAGCCAAGTTCCAGACAAGCTGAGTCAAAGGCCAAACCGGACTAGTCGAGTGCTGCTTCGCCTCACCTAGCCTACTCAAGCCAAATCTAGCAGCTAGAGCTTGCCTTCCAAACAAACCGAGACCTAACAGAGCCAAGCCAAATCCAACCAAGTCTTACCCTGTCCAACAGATTCCTGGTAAATCCAGCCGAGCAAAGCCTTCCTGAATCTAGCAGAGTCCAGCCTGAGCTTAGATGAACTAGGTGAGCCGCTAAACCCGCTGGAATCCAGCTGAGCACAGCACAACTATTTTGAACCTGGATCCCAGCTTCTTTGTGGGGAGAATAAAGCCGGTGTTGGTTAAACCTTTTTGTTAGTTAGTGACCTTCCTGAAAACATGTGAGTTCTGAGCCTCAGTTTCTCAGGCCTCTTGACCTTCCTATCTGAGGTTCTCTGCCTCAGAGGCAAGCTATGTGTCTTGATTGGAGCTAAGACCTTTCCTGCAGCTCCCAGTTGCTAAGGACAATAGCAACTATGCCATGGCCCACAGACGGAAAAGCAAGACTCCCTCATTTCCAGATCGCTATGTTCCACTGTCCCAATGGTTCACCTACTCTAGGGCTCTTACCTTACTTGTTTCATTCCGTTCCCTTAGCTACAGCATACATGGATAATGGTAAGCTTCATGGGGCAAGAGGTGCCCAAACTGTCATTGTGAGGTGACTGGTGCACCTGAGATTCTGTAGTGATGTCATCTTCTCTGTTCTGGCTACCACACCCACAGCTTCCAACTAAACTGTTTGTTGTGTTGTTGTTTCGGTTTGGTTTGGTTTTTACTTTTGTCGTTTGGTTGTTGGTTTTCTTTTGGTATTCATGGAAATCACGGTACATTTCTGTTTTTTTTCCCCATTTTCTTCTAATTCATTCAGATTTGTCCTAAAGGCTCTTATATTTTCAGACGGGTTTCCATCCGTTCTCTTGCTTTTTCTAGGAAAACAAAAACATAATTTATGACCACTGTGTGCCTGCAAATAAGTTTATTCCTGGTAGTTTTGTTGCTACGCTTCTATATTTCCTTGTACTCTTTTTTCCAGATGATTTTTTTTCATTTTGTTCTAGAAATTATTACACTTATTAGAAAAGCAAAACCAGATTTTTCACATGTAAAAAGCTATATGGGGAGTACAACCTCAACAAAGCAAATTATACATTTCTCTACACTCATGGAGTTTGAAATAAGATTTAAAATAAATGTGCTAAAGAATCCAACATTTACCTATATAGCTTGGCTTATTTCTATTTCTGCCTGCTTTTCTGACCATTTAAATATTGAACAAGTATTTTCTAATTTTGTGACCTTTCAAACTACTGTTCATATAACAACCGTAAATTTATTTGATAGAGGTTTTAAAAAAATAGCAAAAAGGGAAATGTGTTTCTCTTTAAAAAATTATTTATGTGTATATGTGTGCCTGCTTATCTATAATGTGTACCATGCATGTAGCTCAAAGCGGCTAGAAGGGCCGTTGACACTACCTGCTTGATGTGTGTGCTGGGGACCAAATCCAGGTCCTCTGTAAAAACAGCAACTGCTTTTAATTACTGAGCCATCTCCCCATCTCCTTTTTCTTTACACAATATCTTATGTATACCAGGTTGATCTCAAACTTGCTATGTAGCTGAGAATGGCCTAGATGTCTGATCCTGCTGCCCCCTGAGTGTTAAGTTTACAGGTGTGTGCCATTGTGCCTATGCGTTTATATGTTGCTGGGATCAGTGAATCCAGGTACTGCATGCATGTTAGCCAAGCACTCTACCAACTGAGTTATGTATCCCCAGCCCTATGTGTCATTTAGTTTCAAGAATCATTGATGCTAAGCCTTTATTTTATTTTCTTGAACTCAGATGTTTTCCCATTGAGACAAATACCCATGGTATTTTGAGTCAATCCCCCTTTTTCAAGGCTGGTAGTTGGGAACATAGCTTAGTTGGTAAGGTGCTTGTCATACAAGCACGAACATGAATTTGGGGCTCGGAACCCACGTATAAAAGCTGGCTGTAGTGCATCATACTTGTTGAAGAGGTGAGACAGGTTATATTTGGCTCACACACATACACATACTTGTACAAACATATGTACCCAAGACATATGTATACACAAAAATTGTGGCTGCATATCTTTGTTCATAAAATTGTTTATATTGTCCAGTTAGTTTATCTGCGCCAGTTTTAGGAAGTTATGTTGCTGGATCCAGAGGTTTTCATATTTCAACCATTGCTGCATTCCTTAATTGGTCTGTCAGCAAGAGTGTCAGTTATATCAGTGGAATGGGGAGATTATTTTCCTATATTCTCCCCATTCTGTTTTCATGTTTATTATCTTTTTCCCAGAAATCACAATTAAGAATGAATATGAGATGAATATGGGTTCAAACTCTGAGAAAGAACCTTCTTAAATAGATCATTTATTTCTGTCTTGTGTAACAACAGAAATGGGACTGGGACCATGCTACTGACTGACTTGGTAGGTAAAAATTAGCACAATTATAATATAGCCAATAGAATGATTATATATTTGAACTCATTATCCTAGAATAAAAATTAGTACTGATTTTTTTCAAGAATGTGTATGGGTATCTTGCCTGCAAGTATGTCTGTGGACCTTTTATGTATCTGGCAACCCCTGAAATTGGAGTTACAGATGACTGTGAGCTGCCATGTGGGTGTTGGGAATTGAACCTGGATGCTCTGGAAGAGAAGCCAATACTCTTAACCACTGAGCCATCTTTCCAGCCCTATAATGACTTTTGACTCAGTAGAGGCAGATCTGAAATTCAGTTCCAGCTGTAGCCCACACTGGCTGTGTGATGTTCAATGAATGACTATAATTCACCAACTCTTGATGTCTTCGCCTAATAAAGTAGAACTTGAGAACAGAGTAGCTATATAACAGCACAGTTGTGGGGTGAACCATACCAAGTTGTCAGGGGGCAGCAGTGATACACATATCCTTTCAAGATGAGGCCACAAGTCTCAGCCCTGCATTCGCTATTGATGATATGCAAGGTATACTTCATTTGTTCTACCAAAAGTGTTCTATCAAAAAACCCAAAAAAACAAAACAAACAAACAAACAAAAAACAAAGAACAGGAAATGAGAGCAATTGCATACTATAAATACCTAGTATACCTTACCCTACAATCAGGACACCATCGTTCTCAGAAGGAATGAAGGCATGTGCTTATAAATTCAAACACTGACATAACTCTCACCATGTGTAAATGACTGCTTTCCTGCTGTCTTGTAATCTTTGATGCTCCTTTAGTTAAGGCCTAGAGGAAAAGGACACTTTTTGCATTTTATCCAGTCACAAATGCCTGCCAAATATTTTAGCTTCAGGATAGCTGGGGTTCTACACCTCCTTATCTTGTCCCTGGGGTCTCTGGGTTGGCAATCCATACTTAACTGGATAAGGACTCCTCAGACATCAATCAGGCCTCCTTCCTGCTGTGCACTGGGGAAGTTCTGTGTCACTCTAAGGTCAGTTCCCCCCTCCCCTCTCTGTCACTGTGGCTGAGGAGCATGACCTAGCTGGCTTTATACTGTCTAAAAGGCCAGGGGAAGCCTTTAACTTGCAAGAAAAGGAAATGTTCCCCCAGCACACAAAATACACAAACCACACCCCCTGCCATGCATGGAATAGGGGTAGTGTTGATCTGGCCCAGGGAATCCACTGTAGCATTTGATAAATAGTCTCATGTCATCCTTCCATCACCAGCAAGCCCTAGGCATTCCTGAACACACCATTATGTCTGCCAGTAGCCAGGCTCAGTATAGTTCAAGGAGTCTGACTGTTACATCCTCAAATGAACACCTATGTAAGCACTGAGTGCATCACAGGGACATTTTATTTCTTCTGTCCTTCTGTCTGTAGCAGATTAAGGAACATATTCTAACCCAGCAGCTGTCATGTCTCCAGAGACTAGAATGGGTGAGCCCTGTGTTTATTTCATATTCAAATCACATCTACTAACAGCAGGCCTTACAGACTCAACAAGCCTTCATTTCCTTGTAGGTGAAGACACACTGCATGCCAGGGTGCTACAAACTCAGGAGTCAGGGAAGAGATGGAGGCTTTGTAGTCAGTCAGCATAAAGCAGTGGTTCTCAACCTTCCTAAGGCTGCGACAGTACCTCATGTTGTGGTGACCCCCAAGCATAAAATTGTTTTTGTTGCTGTATCATATCTGTAATTTTGCTACGGTTATGAATCATAATGTAAATATCTGTGGGTTTTTGATGGTCTTAAGTGACACTTGTGAAAGGGTCGTTTGACACCCCTAGAAGGGTCTCCATGCACAGGTTGAGAACCACTGCCCTAGAAGTTGACCTCTAGCTGTCTAGCTTGCAGTCCCCACAATTCCATGTGTGTTGCTAAGACATTCGGCCTGTCTCCTCTTTAGAGAAATGAGATCATAGTCTTGCCTATTTTGTAAGATTGGTATGAGGGGTTAAAGGAACTGATGTATTTAAAGGACTTCATACTAATTTGCCATGGCAAACAACTCTAAAAAAAATCTCAGGCGTAATATTTGTTCTAGTTTTATTATAATTATACAAAGGCCAGGGAGAGGAAGAAGAAACCATAGAAACAGAGAGTAGGGTACCAAAACGGCCAGGAGAGGAGGGAGCCATGAAGCAAGGGTGTCATGGAAACAGAGAGAAAAGATTCCAGGAAGGAGGGAAGCAATATAAAAGGCCACTCAAAGGCCAGATGCTTCTGACAAGACAAAAAGCCATTTTCAGCCCATAGTGACTAGTGAGGGTAGAGGCAGAAGGAAGAAAATAAACCCATAGCTTAAAAGGAAGGGTATCACAGCCGAAGTGGGAAGTGGAGTCACCTTCCTTCTCCATTTCCTAGTCTCAATGGTCTGATCTGCGTACCCAGGTATCCAATCTGAGAAAAATGTACGTTTCCTGCACAAAGAAACAGCTGGTGTCTCACGACGGAGAGGGGGAGGGAGAGGGAGAGGGAGAGGGAGGAGAGGGGGAGGGAGAGGGAGAGGGAGAGGGAGAGGGAGAGGGGAGATCAGGTTAGTGAAATAAAAAATTAAATGATTTTTAGTGTGTAGCACAGAAGCTGGGGGCTGGTAGTGAAAGGGCCATGAACAGCTCTGATTTCTTTCTTTTCCTTTTTGTGGGGCCAGCAAACACTGTTGGCATTATAATCTATGTCTTTGGGCAAATCATTCAACAAGTATTTGAAGTGTGAATTTGAACGAAGTTGATACGGAACATGGAACTTTAAAACCAAACCAGTGCTAGACACTGGGGACAGATACTCAGCAAGGGGTGATGTGATGCTTTAGTCTTCATTGCCAACTTGACTGGATTTAGAACCACCACGGAAGCTCATCTCTGGGCATATCTGTGATTGTGTTTTCAGAAAAGTTCAACTGCAGAAGGAAAGGGCATTCTGCATGTGGGTGGCGCCATCCATCCCATGGGCTGACATCCCCAAACTGAATTGAAAAGGAAAAAACAAGAGGAGGATCAGCCTTCTCACCCCTCTCCCGTGTGTGTGTGTGTGTGTGTGTGTGTGTGTGTGTGTGTGTGTGTGTGTGTGTGTCTGTCAGTATCACTGTATTCTCTCTGTGTGTGTCTCTGTCTCT
>NC_034613.1:28077975-28105567 GCF_900095145.1 Mus pahari | reverse complement strand
TCTCTCTCTCTCTCTCTCTCTCTCTCTCTCTCTCTCTGTGTGTGTGTGTGTGTCTGTTTCTCCCCTCCTCTCCAGCTTGAAGGTGCATCAGCTTCATGCCACGCCTTCTCTTCCAAGATGAATGGCACTGTCAAAAGGTGAGCCAAAACCAACCCTTCCTTTGGTGAAGGGTCTCGTCACCTTGTTGAGGAAAGTAATTAATGCAGCAACCATACAGAGGGGCAGGTGGAAACGAAGTGAAAAGTTGGGTGAACTGGAGGATGTTGGAAGCTCCTATATCTACAGGAGCCTGAGAAGCCTAAGCAGCTTCCTTTTAGGAGTGCAAAAGGTCACCTCTTGCTGAAGAGAGTGAAGTAGCTGCTGGGGATTCACTGATGCTTTGGAGGGATACCAAGGCTGGTAGCAGCGAATCTTTCTTTGTTCAGGTCTGAATTCTAAGCTAAAGGCTCAGAAGCAGTTTTCCTCTAGCCATAAGTGTTCAGAGGCTAAGGCTAAGGCATGATGGCGCACTTGGAGGCAGAAGCAGACAGATTTCGAGTTCGAGGCCAGCCTGGTCTATAGAGTGAGTTCCAGGACAGCCAGGGCTACACAGAGAAACCCTGTCTCGAAAAACAAACAAACAAACAAAAAAAAACGAAAAAAGAATGCTGGAGAGTGTGGCTCCAGGGAACTGAGCAAGAGCCAGAAACAAGGAGGGGCTACAGAGGTAGTTCTAGAAAAAAGGAAATACTTTAAGGTGGGTTCTGAACAAAACTTCTTGTAGCCCTTGCTGTCTGCTGCCTCCTCCAGGTCTTGGCCTGGACTTCTTGTCTCTTCCAAGTGCACTAAATACCTGCCTCAGAGCCAAATCTGGGCCACTCTTGATTAAGCAAAAGCCGTCTGGCTAGATTTCTGCATGAAGCCGTGTGTTTTCTATTCCTACCAGGATTTCCGATCCTGTTCATCTCCATGTGAGTCTTCCTGGACACTCCTTCTGTCCCCTGACCTCTAGAGCTCTGTTCTTCTCACCTACTGCTCCTCCTGCTGCACACTCTAATGCTCTCAGTTCTGTGGAGCCCCTATTTCCTAGACGACAAACTTGCAAGGACTCACAAGTATGAGTCCATTTCGCCCTTTCTACCCTGTCTTTCCCTGACAGGTAGGTTGTCACCCATTGCCTGTGTGTGAATGGATTGGATTGGAAGTGATCTTACTTTGAATTGGGATTTAGGGTCCTTGGGCTCCAATGTCCTATATTTTACAGGCTAAGTATTAGGCTACCGTCAGGAGCAGAGCCTGCTTATGTGAAGAACAACTGCTCTCTCTCTCTTTTTTTTTTTCTGTAATCCAAGAGGCAGCAGAGGGTAGTATCAGCCCACAGAAGAGACCAGGATGCAGGCAACACCAGCAGAAAATTTAAAATGCTACCCAAAGGATGAAATGCCCTTGCCAACATGAGCACAAATTGAATCACTGGAATTCCCATGTTAGGCTTCTACCTCAGCTCAGCACTGGACTGTCCCCCCTCCTCTGCCACCGCTGCTGCTGCCCAGTCCACTGCTCTGGAATATTAGAGAAAGCAATGAAGATTTGTCAATAAGTATAGGCCATAATTTGACTCTGTGGGGGCAGAGAACCACTCAGCTGTGGCAAATGTATCCTTTGCTTTGTGTGTGTGTGTGTTCCAGGAAGGAGGGGGAGATTAAGCCTAGAGCTTTATGCTTATTAAAGAAATGTTCTGTATCTCTCTCTCTCTCTCTCTCTCTCTCTCTCTCTCTCTCTCTGTATGTGTGTGTGTGTGTGTGTGTGTGTTTGTGCACGTGCCATACACAAGGGGGGATTAAGCCTAGAGCTTTATGCTTGTTAAAGAAATGCTCTGTATCTTTCTCTTCATGTGTGTATGTGTGTGTGTGTGTATGTACATGCATGAGGTGTGTGTCCCTGTGTGCATGTGTGTGTGAGAGGAGCTACTGTGTGTGCATGACGATGTTTATGGAAGTACTGTGTGTGTGTGTTTATGCCTGCGCATGCATGAGGTATGTGTGCCTGTGTGTGTATAGCTACCGTGCATTAGTGTCTATGTTTGTGGAAGTACTCTGTGTGTGTGTGTGTGTGTGTGTGTGTTGCGGATTGAACCTAGAGCTTTATTCATGCGAAACAAGTGCTCTTTCTTTGTGTGTGTGTGTGTGTGTGAGTGTGCATGTGTGTGTTGGGGGGGGTGAGCCCAGAGCTTTGTGCATACTAAACAAGTGCTCTGTCATCGAGCTTTTGCCCCACTACTTTCTTTTAATGTTAAGGAATATCTAAGTAACTTTCCCAGTCTGGCTTTGAGCTCACCTAGCTGCTCAAACAGACCTTGAACTCACGATCCTCCTGCCTGTAGGTAGGAATAAAAACCTAGGCCACAAGGCCTGGCTTTTTCCTTATCTGCAAATCAAAAATTGGCTTAAAACAAAACACTTCTGAGGGTACTTCCACCCCTTTATACTTCTCACTGTATTTTTCTTCTTCCTTTGCTTCCTAAAATAATACCACAGAGACATTAAAGTAGATGCTGACAGATATGTATATCTTTATTGACAAAGAAGGCCACAACATACGTTTTGGTGAAAAAATACAGCATATAGAACAACACTTCTATTTGATCACTTTTGTCTATACATATATCTAATCTAGGAACACAGATATAGAGAAATATTTAGAAGGATAGGCACCAAAGGGCTGACAATTGTTGCACAAGGTAGAGAGGTCTGGGCAATTTGTACTTTTTAATAATTTTCTTACTTGAAGATTGAACAATGAACAATACCACTTTCACAAAGAGAATAAAGCCACCAAGGAGATAGGTTCACACCGAAAAGACTGTTAAAGCAGTAGGGAAAGGTAACATGATCATAGGTCAGGCCACTTCTCTTTACTGTACTGGTATTCGGGACCCTTTCTCCACCCCAAAAGAAAGCCATTTTGTGGATTTGTTCATGCAATTAGAAGTCTGTCCCCACAACTTTTCCACCATTAGACATTTAATACAGGTAAGGGTTAATTTAAGGCTGGGGAGTAGCATCTTACTGTGGTTCAGAGAGGCCAAAGGGTTCAGCAGGAGCCCCTCTTGCTCTCTCCTCTGCATGTGTCAGCTCCTGCAGGGTGATGATCAGATTCTCAAAAACCTGGCCCTTGTCACTCTCATTGTCACAGGTTTCTTTTGAGTGGCCCTCCTCACCACAGTGGGAACAATGGATTGTATGCTTGCGCTTCCTGGCTCTACGCAGTTCCCCAAAACCCCGATTGTTCTTTCTCCCAGCACCACTGCTAGTGGAAGGAGCCTGGATCTCAAAAATATTAGGGGACTCAATGACCAGCACTTGGTCCTCAGAGACAGCCCTGCCTAGGAAGGAAGAGGTACTTGAGGATGGCAGTGGTGGGTCCTCGGGCTCCACCAAGATCACATCCTCATCCGAATCATCAGGAGAGTCATCTATCTCGATCACATTGCAGTCGATACTGCTGATCATTATTGGTGGGGAGCTCTGAAATGCCATAGGACTGAGTGCCCTCTCCATCACTGACTCTGATCTCCTGGGCCGCTTTGGATTAATGAAAGTCTCCTCCCACTCCTCTTCCTCCCTTATCATCCTGATTAACTCCAGGAAATTGGGGAGGCGCTCTGGCTCATTTGCATATACCCGGAGAAGATTCTTAAGCCTGAATCGAAGGTCTGTACTCATCTCGGCTCCTACCAGGAGCTGATGCAGGCGAGCCTGGTTTGCCTCTCTCTCAGCAAACACCCCTGCCTGGATAGCATTCTGCAGCTGCACCTCTAAACGGATCACATACAGGGATGGTTTCTCTCCATGTTCCTGAACGGTGTTAACAAATTTACTATGGGCTGTCACACTGCTCTCAGACTCCCCAAAGACCAGTTTCATTGCCCGCAAAAAATCCTCTACATCTAGGCCAGGATTGGCAGCTTGGAGCAAACGCATGACCTCCCGGGCAGGGCCTCTAAGGGTTCTCATTAGGCGTCGGACCTTTTCCTCCTCAGGCATATGCCAATCAGGCAACACCCCAGTTACTTGGCTCAGCCAGTTTTCAAAGGTTTCTTCCCCCTGGGCTGGCTCTGCCCTCCCAGAGAACAACCTCATGTTTCTCTCTGCCATGCTGGCCATTAAAGGGCCAAGACTCCTCCCCAGAGATCTCAGCATGGAATGAGCCCAAGGTGGCAGGGGTGAGTTCTGCCCCCGGCTGCTACCCAAGCGTGAAAGGATGCTAGCCATGTCTGACAGCAGTGATAGGATATCTTAATACACGATGCTCAAGGCGTTTTAGAAACAAAACAAAAAACGCTTTATCTTCAGCAGTGCAGCAGGCTCCAGTCTCAGTAGGGGGCTGCAGAAAAGAAAACGGGAGAGGAGAATTTAATAAGGGAGCAGGCTCTAGCTGTAATTACTGTGCCTCAATACCCCAGATGTCTGTCCACTGTCCTAAAATACGGGCTAGGAGAGCAGTTGCAGCCTCCTGGAGCTAGCTGATGTCTCAGTACTAGCAGTGTTTTTTTTTATAGCCACGTCATCCATACCCTCCCGCCAGTCCTGTGAGAGGGAGGGCAACTGTTGCTTCCATTCTGGATTTTACTTGTGGAACTGCACAATGGTCACAAATTCGCAGGGGTTAAAAAGAGACGTCATTAACTTCATGATCTCTGGTGTTAAGTGCAAGCCCCTCTCAAAGCTCCCCGGACCACCCACTTCCCCCCACCCCACCCCCCATGTCACCCCCCTCCGTGATTTATCAGATTCTTACATCAGCTGGGAAACTGGAGTATTTCCAGCCTCTGCAACCTGTGTCCTCCCTCCCGTGAGAAAGCTTGCCTCCTGGTACAGTTGATGGACCTCAGATCCTGATGCTCAAAACTGCGCCACATTGGAGGAGGCAAAAGAAAGGTCAGGAAAATACTCGTCATCATCCTCCTCCTGTTCTGTCCGTCCTCCGTCCTCCCTCCTCCCTCTTTCTCCCGCCCATTTCTGCTGTCACTAGGTAGAAAAATTCCCTCTCCCACCTTCTGAATACAATACCAAACGACACCCCAAACCCCACATATTGCATCCCTAGATACCATTAGCCTACCCAGCTTACAACCAGCTGCACCGAATTCAAGTTCAGATTCCGCGTTGATGGGCTGCTACTGTAAAACAGAATAAGAGTTGGACACACCCACCCCCACAGTACCCAGAGACATTAGAGGAGATACATAGGGGGTTTAAGGCAAACAAAATTCCTTCTCCCTCATCCTTCAGGTGGTCTCTTCCCCTACCCCTTCCCTGGCCAGGCAAATCCTACCAAGTGGCATCTTCCAAGTGAATCCCAGTGAGGTCATGCAAATGCACCTTACCTCCCCCAGCTTCGCAATTGCAGATTCTCTGAGGCAGGAGCGGCCTATACCCGCGGGCTTCTCCGCCGCCCCCNCCCCCTTCCCTCTCCACACCAAGGAATCACCCATCCCCCCCCCCTTTTAAAACCTGTGATCCGCTGGTAGCCAGAGGCTGCTTCGGTGTCTTCAGCTATGGATTCTGCCTGTGAGTCCTGTGGCCCTGCAGGAGAAAAGTGCTGGCACCTCCGGAGCCGCTAGGCGACCCGAAGCTACCAGAAAGAGCTGTTTCACCCAGCAACTTACCCACAGGTAACCGGATTCGAATAGCGCAGTTCCCAAGGCAGCTGCAAAGCTTTTATCAGCAGCCTACTGACACAAAAGAGTGTGACGAGCGGGCCAGCGGAGCCAATCAGTGGAGTGCGGGGGCGGCTTCTAGCGGCCCAAAGCCCAAGGGTTCGGGTGGGGGAAAGCGGGGAGGGAAGAAAGGGGGGCGGAAGCGGGGAGGAGGGTGCGCAACAGGCTCTGGTAGCCAGTGGTGCTGGGCGAGTTTAGGGATCTAAGCTGCATTGTACCCCTGCGATTGTGACTCTCCCTCCACTCTTCCTTTCTGCCTTTTGTGTTCTCTCTTGGCCCAAAAATTGTGTCTCGAGGCCAGATGTGTATGCATGGCAAAGTGGGACCCAAATCAGGCAAAACAGTAAAAGCTGCTGGTGGTGGTGGTAGGGGGGATATTAAGCTCCTTAGCTGGGTGTCCCAGAAATGTTTGGGGTGTTGTGCTGGGTGTTGTACATCTGTAATCCAGCTTCTTGGAAGGTTGAGGTGAATGGGTCAGTAATTTAAGGCCAGTCTGTTTACGACTCTGTTTAATAAGCTATTTTGATGCCACTATTGGTGGCTCATGCCTGTAGTCATTGCACTTGGGAGGGGTGGATGGGAGAATCAGGAATTCAGGGCCAGCTTTAACTAGAAAAGGAGTTCAAGAGCAGCCTGCAATTCTGGTGTGTGCCCCCCCCCCATCTCTCACTAGGAATGCAGGTAGGAATGCAGGGGATTCTGGTTTACCTAGGGGCTTAGGGCACAGTCTTTTATATTTTTAACCCATGGTGTGGTTGATTCTACATTGTGCATAATCAGAAGGGCCCAATTCTCCCTAAGGCCACATGGTTAGGGGTTAGATATCATTTTTATTTTAGTTTTGTTTGTTTGCTGTTGTTGATGTTTTGAGACAGTCTCACACTATATCCCAGGCTAGTTTGTAATCCCAATGTAGCCCAGGCTGACCTGGAGCTGGTGGTAATCCACCTGCTGTTGCTCTTACAGCCTCCCAGCTGTTGCTATTATAGACCACTATGTCCAGCTTAAACACTATTGAATGGTACAAAGAATATTAATTTCTTTGGCCTTTATTATTAAGATCCTTTACAGTTTGCTTATTGTTTCTGTGGATGAGCAACCTGCTGGGAGTGGACCATTAGTTCCCTGGGATGCGGCTGGCACATCCTTCTCTTGTAGTTGTCTGCCTTGAAGTGGGAGCTGTCAGCCAGCTGGGCCCTTTGGCAACTACCAGACTACACTCAAGGCAGATAACCTACTTTGAACAGCTGTGTCCCTCTAAGGAAACCCCCTGCAGCTGCAAGGGACCCTGCAACCACAGGTAATTTGAGGGGAGTCACCACTCCTGCTTCAGTGGGGGCTTGCTGCTCTTTAATCACAACTTCTCCGTGCAACTTGCAGTGATCTTAAAGACTCCACTCCTCCTGGAAAAAATACTTCCCCCTGCACTCAGGGGGAAAAAACCCCCATGATTGATATAATATGATATCTATAACAGGTTCCTAAAAAATGAAATCTTGCAGTCATTTTTGTATGTAAAGTTCATGACTGGTAGGACAGGGAGCTTTGAATATGCAGGGCTGTAATTGGCCAAATTATAATTCCAGCGTCCGTGTGCCACGTTCCTTTATTAGCTGTAGCACCAGGCTTCTTCCTCAGTTTTGTCAGCTTAACACAGAAGGTATCTCTGGTGCACGTTCCCTTATGTTGCAGCATCAAGCCAAATAAATGCTTCCCCCAGATGGTTTTTTATTGCCTATTTGGAGTCTTTATCACAGATACAGCAGGCTGTGCTGGTAAGACCAAGACCTGATAAAACGCAGGCTTCTGGATCCAGACATCCAGCTGCTGCTGCAGCCATAGCAACCAGAGACTGATTCCTGAGGCTGTAAGCCCCCAGAATCCTGGAGCTATGAGCGCCTTTGTTTCACTTAGAAGCCAAGAGGCAGCCAAAGAGCTCTGAAAAATGACCAGGAGCCAGAGATTGCAGAGACCACGGAGGGCTATACAAATATTGCTACAGACTATATTTTTCTAAGACATGAATTTTTTAAATTGGTCTGGGCCAGTAGTGCTTATAAAAAAATTTCTGTACTATCTTCCTGTATTATCTTCATCCTTCATGTATATGAAATAAAACCTAGGCTAGGTTAGGCACGATGAGACAGCCTGCAATCCCAGAAGTTGAGAGGTATAGGCAAGAACATCAGAAGCTCAAGTTCATCTTCATTGTCATAGTCTGACGACAACCAGAGCTTTGTGGGAGTCTGTTTTAAGAACGAAAAGGATAATTAATTGACTAGACTACCCAATGACAGCACTAGGTCTTTGCCCTCCATACAACTCAGTTCAGCTGCTGTGTTGCTTTTTCTCTGGGCTCTAAGATAACACTTTCCCCCTGAATTTGACTTTACTGGCCCTAGGGAAGGAGCAGCTCCATGTGGGAGGCATTGAAAAGGTGGGTTGTATGGTGGCTTGAATGAGCATGGCCCCCATAGGCTCATATTTTTAAATGCTTGGTCCCAAGTTGTTAGAACTGTTTGAGAAGGATTAGGAGGTGTGGCCCTCGTGGTCACTGGGGGCCAGCTTTGAGGTATCAAAAGCCCCCTCCATGCTTAGTCTTGCTTTCTGGGTTGGCTACTTGTGGACCAGATATAAGACCTCAGCTATTGCTTCAGCACCATGCTTGCCTGCCTGCCTATTGCCCACCCCACCCCAAATGCTGGTCATGGACTCCTTCTGAAACTGTAAGCAAGCCCTCAATTCATTATTTTCTTTTACAAGTTGCCTTGGTCATCATGGTTGTTTAAATAAAGATGGCACCCAAAGGCTCATATATTTGAATGCTTAGACATTGGGGAGTGGCACTATTTGAGAAAGATTAGGATATGTGGCCCTTTTGGAGGAAGTATGTCACCTGGGTTGGGCTTTGAGGTTTCAAAAGCTCATGCCAGGTTTGTTCTGCCTCTCCCTCTCCCCTGTCCCTTCTCCCCTCCTTCTCTTTCTCTCTGTCTCTCTGCCTGCAGATCAAAATGTATCTCTCAGCTTCTTCTCCAGAACCACGTCTACCTGCATGCCTCCAATGCTACGACCATGATGGTAATGGACTAAACCTCTGAACTGTAAGCCAGCCCCAATTAAATATTTTATAAGATTTGCCATGGTCATGTGTCTCCACAGTAGTAAAACCCTAAGATAAGTTGTTCATCTCACACAGTTAGGGTAAGGCTGGCAACAGCTTGCGGCTTTCTTCCAGGCTTTTGTTTCTTTATCTCAGTACTATGACACGTGAATTTGAGCTTCATCAGTAGGTCTGATAGTCTTCAGTGGGTCCTGGTGGCATCAAAATAGGTAAAGACTAGATATCAGAATGTTGATTTTTTTTTAATGCTGATTATACAAAGATTCCCGGGCTAGATCACCAGAAAAGCACCAGGATTTCTTCATGTCAAGCTGGGAGAAGCTAAAGTGGCTTAAATTTTATAGAAAATATAACTTATTTCTGGCCTCAGGTTGCAAGCAGGGGGCTAGAAGAAAGGGTTTCCAATAATAAGGGCTCTGAGGACTCTAAAATGGTCATAGTTAGTTTCTTACCTTAAAAATTAAATCTTCATGCTTTAAGAAGCTGAGTGCTGATAGGCACTTCTTTCTAGGCCTTTGATTTATCTGAAGTCAAAGCCACCATAGGGATGCTTATGGGAGCCCTGCACATGGTAATCTGATGCCTTCAGGGCAATATTACTCATGGTAATTGTCTTAGTTAGGGTTTTACTGCTGTGAAGAGATACCATGACCAAGGCAACTCTTATAAGGACAACATTTAATTGGGGCTGGCTTATAGGTTCAGAGGTTCAGTCCATTATCATCAAGGTGGGAGCATGGCAGCATCCAGACAGGTATGGTGCTGGAGGAGCTGAGAATTATATCTTCATCTGAAAGCTGCTAGAAGACTGGCTTCCAGGCAGCTAGGGTGAGGGTCTTAAGCTCACCTGCTCAGTGACTCACCTACTCCAACAAGGCCACACCTCCTAATAGTGCCACTCCTTGGGCCAAGCATATACAAATCATCACAATAATATTCAGAAAATCAATATACTTTTTGAAAATAAAAACAGAGGTTTTCATCACTATATCATGTTGGTGAAAATTCTGAAGATTTTCTTGGGATAGGATGATCTCAGGGTAACAATATGTACAAAGGAATGAAACACAAGGAAAATCATGTAGTACAGGGGCAACATAAGCAAGCACTGATAAAGGTAAATGTGACATCTAAGAATGTAGATGAGAACTCTATTCTGATTAATTTTGAGATGTTAAAAACATGATATGTTTGCATGTATCTCTGTGTGGGTGCATGCATATGAGTGCAGGTATCCACAAAAGCCATTGGTGTTGGAGACCCCAGAACTGGAGTTACAGGCAGTTGTGGTTTTGGGGAATTGAACTCAAATCCTCTGGAACAGCAGCAAGCACTCTTTAACCACTGAGCTTTAGCTCTAGCCCCTCTAGTCTGCTTTTTAAAACTAAACTGTTATACAATATGAAAAGTCATCAGGCAGGACAGAAAAAGACTTCAAGTTTTCTAAGAACCTTGTATTATATCAGAAGTCACTTTGGTAGTTCTAGGCATTATTGTCTGATAAGGTAGCAATTAATGGAATGTGACTATTAACATAATAGAAAAAGGATGTAAATTTCTAGAGAAGTAGAGAGGGTAATATTTTTTATTTTGAAAATTAACAACAGATCCTGACAATTCTTGGGTCATTCATTCATTTTAGGCACACGCACAAGCTAAGCATGCAGTTGACTGCAGCACTGTATGCACAGTTCCATTTCTCTTTCTTTCTTGGGATAGGAAAGGAGAAAGCGATGTGGGTGGGATGAATCAAAGCAGAGATACTGATTCTTTGGACCGCATGACTCCTAATGTAAGGTAATAAACAGCTAGAGTGCAGGACATGGTAAGCATCTGCTACAATTACAGAACTTGATCAAAGAGGAAAGCTCAACAATTTTCGAATAATTGCATTCTGATCACAATGCAAATAAATTTCTAATCATGTTTATAACAGAAAGTTCACTGGAATATCTTGGTAGAGTTGGAAACCAAGACACACATTCAGAAATAACTGATGAGTTAAAGAAAAATAGTAAAGTTGTACATATTTTTAACCTAATAATCAAAACTTGAGGAAAGCACTTAAAGTGGGGCTTAGATAGAGGAAATCTTTAACAATGATGCCCAGCCCAAACCTCGAGTATCAAGCATCCATCTCAGTATAAAGAGGAAAGGGAAAGAAAGACAAAGAAAAACTTAAGCCTATTTAAGAAAAATAGAAAGTAATAAAATACAAAAATAAAAACAAATATAACTAGAATGCCCTCCATTTGGGCCAGTGAACTCAGTTGGTGGGTAGGGGCACTGCCACCAAGCTTGGTGATCTATGTGGTACAACTAAATACCTACATGCAAAATAATAACAACAATAATAAATTAATAATATGATTATAATAGCATACTGATATTGTTAATAATAATATTACCATAATAAATTATTATTATTATTGTTATTATTATTATTATTACTTGGAGCATGTTTTCACACCATTTACAAAATTTACTGAAAATGGACCACATATCATATATTTAAGTATAAGAATAAAAGTTGTAACACTTCTAGAAGAAACCATAGAAGTAAATATTTGTATCCTTGAATTAGTCAAAGAATTTTATAGATACAACACCAAAGTATATAAATAACAAAAATCTTTTGCATATCTCAGGACACTGTCAGGAAAAGTAAAAGGCAATCCACAGATAAAAGAACACATGCAAATCATGTACCTTATAAGGGATTTTAATCTAGAATTTATAAAATATATCACAGCTCAATAACAGAAAGATGAGTAATCCAATTTAAAACTTGGCAAAATGTTGAGTAGATATTTCTCCAGAGATGATATACAAATGACCAATAACCACTTGAGAGGATGTACTATATCACTAATCATCAGGGAAATGTAAATCAAAACACCATGATGCACTGCTTTATACCTACTGGAATAGCTCTAATAAAAAGCAAGTATTTCCAAAGATATGGAGAAATTAATGCTAATGGAATATAAAATGCATAGTCACTTCAGAAGACAATCTGAAATTTCCTCAGAGTTAACCATAGAAATGCCATATGATGTAGCAGTCTGACTCCTGGGTGAACACCGAACACACACACACACACACACACACACACACACACACACACACACACACACCAAACTCACATATTCACTCATATATATATACACATTCATACACACACACACACATATATACATACATATATACACATACTCACATACCCACAAATTGTATAATAACATTCATAGCAGCATACTAATATTAGCTCCCAAATGAAACTCAAATTCCCAAACAAATGATCATCCATCAATGAAAAGACAACAGGAAAGAAGTACTGGCTCATGCCATAATGAGGGTGACTCTCCTCTCACAAGGAAGCAAAGAGAGGGGAAGGAGCATGGCTTCATGAGCACACCTCCAATGGCCTACCTTCTGTCCAGTAGGCTGCACTTACTAAATGTTCCACCATCTCTCAATAATGCCAATTACCAGCTCTCAATTACCTCAATTACCAGCTTTGAATTCATGGTCTTTGGAGGGCATTCAAACCCAAACTATAACATTATATGACTCAATGTGAAAAAAGTACATCTCTAAACCTAAAAAATTTTCATATGGGGAGATTTGTATAGTGAGAGTGTGTCATTGAAGAAGAAACCTAAAGCTCTTGTGCTGTATACCATAGTAAGTGGGTGTCTCTAGAATTTGATTAAGTTGTAGTCTTCTAGCTGGTTTTTTAAAGTCTGGTCAAGCTCTGGGAATGCAATGGGAGGATGTCCAGGTGGCTCAGTGGTTAAGCATGTACTGTTATTCCAGAGGACCCGAATTTGGATCCCAGTACCCACATTAAGTATTTTACAGCTGCCTGTAACTCTCACTCCAATGACTCGGATGCCCTCTTCTGGCCAACAGGGGCATGGCATGCATGTATGCAAACCTACACAGAGACACATTAGGAAACAAAAATCTTTTTTAAATTTATTTTTTTACACTCCATATTCCATTCCCTGCCCCCCATCCACTTTCCAACTGCTCCACATCCCACACATCCTCCCGACCCCCTGTCTCCACATGGGTGTCCCACCCCCACCTCTAAACTCCCTGGAGCCTCCAGTCTCTTGAGGGTTAGGTGCATCATCTCTGATTGAACACAGACCCAGCAGTCCTCTGCTGTATGTGTGTTGGGGGCCTCATATCAGCTGGTGTATGCTGCCTGTTTGGTGGCCTAGTGTTTGAGAGATCTCGGGGGTCCAGATTAAATGAGACTGCTGGTCCTCCTACAGGATCGCCCTTCTCCTCAGCTTCTTTCAGCCTTCCCTAATTCAACAACAGGGGTCAGCAGCTTCTGTCCATTGGTTGGGTGCAAATATCTACATCTGACTCTTTCAGCTTCTTGTGGAGCCTTTCAGAGGGCAGTAACGATAGGCCCCTTTTTGTGAGCGCTCCATAGCCTCAGTAATAGTGTCAGGCCTTGGGACCTCCCCTTGGGATGGATCAAACTTTGGGCCTGTAGCTGGACCTTCTTTTCCTCAAGCTCCTCTCCATTCGATCCCTGTTATTCTTTAAGACAGGAACAATTAGGGGTCAGAGATGTGACTGTGGGATGGCAATCCCATCCCTCACTTGATGCCCTATCTTCCTGCTGGAGGTAGGCTCTATAAGCTCCCTCTCCCTACTGTCCGGCATTTCATCTAAGGTCCCTCCCTTTGAGTCCTGAGAGTCTCTCACCTCCCAGGTCTCTGGTGCATTCAGACCCAAAAGGACGTGCATAGCATATACTCACTAATAAGTGGATATTAGCCAAAACAAACAAAGTACAGGATACCTAAGATACAGTCCACAGAACTCAAAAAGGTCAACAAGCTGAAGTGCCCAAGTGAGGACACCTCAGTCCCACTTGGGAGGGAGAAGAAAGCAATCACAAGTGGGGAGGAAGGGAGGGACCTGGGAGAGAAAGTGGGCATTAGGGGGGAACCTGATCTGGTATTGGGTGAGGGAAAAGAACTGAAGCCCTGAGGGCAGAAAGAATGGAAACAGGCAACCTCAGGAAATAGGAAGTTGGGGGGACCCTCCAAAAAAATCTTTTTAAAAATTTACAAAAGAATTTCAAGGTCAGAGGAGGTGTATGCCTCAGAGGGAGCACAGGCAGCCATATATGGGTGCGAGCAGTGTCAAAGTCCTCATTAGGAGCCCGTTTTCATAACTCTTATTTTACCAGTTCCTCCTGCCACACACGTCTTTGAACACAGGAGTGCACTCTACAGGGGGACCAGTAAAGTCCAACTAAATCTACATGTTGAGCCTTTTAGAAGATGTAGACTAGGCCTTTTCCTTGGCTGGCCTGAATACACTGGGATGGCAGAAGCATAAGTAGCCCTTTGGGATTTATTTTTTATGAAATCTTAGAACCAGAAACTTCAAAAATCCCACTCATAGGTCTGGGAAGATGTGTTCAGATACCCAGAACCCATCAAAAAGCCAGGCAGGGGCAGAAGCTACATAGCATCAAGGAGACAGAAGTGGGGATCTCTGGGGCAAACTGTCTAACTAAGCCTGCCAAAGCTGCAAAATCTGGCTTCAGCAAGAGACTGCTTAAAACTAAATATAGTGGAGAGTTATGGAAGAAGGCGCAGTGTCAACTCTGGCCTCAGTGTGCACATGCACATATATTCACACACACACACACACACACACACACACACACACACACACACACACACAAAACACCCTCTGCTCATAGATCTGGATATATCAGTTCCCTCATCTGTAAAACAGACATTAACAATAATAGCACATACCTCCTTGGATTATCATGAGTCAAATGAGATTATAGAGATGAAAACACTATGAAAAGTCCCACAGTAATCTATGAGGCTATAAAATAAAATGCATGTACTGCATTTTAGTATTGACTATTTAAAATACTAGGTGATTGAAATTAGCAAACCTCTGAGATAGGCAAAAAAATGTACTTTTTCCCTTCCATTTTGAGCCCTGTACCTGTCTCATGGTAATGCCCTAAAGAAAAATTATTCAACAGCCTCTTGCTACATATTTACCTTACCCAGCCCACCAGCCCACTTGTAAATGGTGACAAGAACAATAGGTGCCATATGTTGAAGGCTTATTGCATTTTAGGTACTAGGATTCACAAGTTCATCCTTAAATTGGCCTTCAAGTCCATCTTTATATTGAATGGTTATTTGGGGGGGCAGGGGATGCATGTTGGTGACTCTGATCCTTGGGTTTTTAAATCTAGACTCTAAAGCAAATCCTGATGTAGAAACTGAAATGATTCTTGTTAGAATTTCTCTTCTCAGGACGGAAATTGTGCAGCACGGAATCTGGTTGCCATGACTATGCCTGTGCATATAAAGGATGAAGGATAAGGGCTGCAAAACGACAGGAGCTATGGCCCTGGCTCTGAGGCATTGGCTAGACTTCTGATGATTGATCCCAGCCTCCCCCGAGGCACCAAGTCTATTCATTCGTCTTTCACAATTATTTCTCTGGAACACAGCAGCTGTCATTCAAATCCAGGCAATCTCTTCGCAATGCTCCGTGACATTTAAGGGAGCAGGCAGAGGGGCTCGTCAAATGCTTGGGCAGACTTACAGGTCCTTCCTCTCAGCTAACAGATTTTTCATAAAGGGGTGTTCATCTCTTTGGCTTGTTGCCCTTTATATCCTGACAACTGGAGATTGTGGGGTCATTTTCCAGGTCTAGAAATGTCAGCTGAGCACCACCCCTCGCACCCATTCTTCCACCACGGTTGCCTCACATGAGAACGATTAGATTGTCTACAAGTACTTCCAAGTGACATGAGAGTAGACAGAATTGGCTTTATTCTGGGCTGTATCCACAACGCTGAGTTTTGAGCCTGACAGATGCTCAGCCAATCTCAGTTAAGGAATGAAAGAATGAGAGATGGGTGAGTGAAAGAGAGAAGCGGAGCAGAAGACATGCGACATAAGTGTGTCAACCTACAGAAGAGGAAGAGGGTGTTATAACTTTTGATTTCAAAAGTAATTTCAAAGTTACCTTAGAGCTTGAAGAAGAGAACAACGAATTTTCATGTGTCTCTCCAGACCTTACCAATCTTGAGCAATCTGACGGATTTATCGCTCCATCTCCTCGCTCACTTATTAAGTAAGGTTTTACTCAGAACTGTGTATAGGAAAATTTCATATATCATGCCACTTTAGTCCCCAGCCTATTTGCATATTTCCTAAGTCACGGGATATGATTGTAGATAACACCAGTACCATGATCAACTACAGGAAATTTAGCAGTTGCCATCTCCAGTCCTTCCTCCAATTTCAGCTGTCATGGGCATGGGGTTGTTCTGTTTGGTTTTCCAGGGCAGAAGGAAGATTAATGGGCAAACATATGAGGAATATGATGGATTGATCAAAAAGTTAAAGCTAATACTAAATGCATTAGCTTTCATTTAAAAAAAAATAGGGGATGCTATTCTATTGAGGCAGGGACTGGATAATTGCTTGCGTGTGGTGGAGCACACCTGAAACCCAGCACCAAGGAAGCTTGGGTAAAAGGATCTGGAGTTGGAGGTCAGGCTACATAGCAAGTCTTTAGAGAGCTGAGGGGGTTTCTTATATATATGGGCTATGGAGATTAGGTTTCTTTGTGTGTGTGTACTTCTGCAAACCAGGGGATTTATAAGTGATCTAATAAGCTCAATTCTTTATTCCTTGTTTCGCTAACCACTACTAATGCTGGAGAGGGTCCTTGAACACCTGAAGTCACACCTTTGCCACGGCAAGGTGTTGAAACAATCTCAGTATTCTAACAGCCTGAGCTCTTTCTATAAACAGGTGAGAGGAGTGGCAAATATTGTGTGCTTACTATGCGCTAGACTTTAAGTGCTTCTCGAGTGGTAACTCACAAAATACCCTCTAAAGATATAACTGTTATTTTATTTTCCTGGTGCTGGGGATGGAACCTAGGAGTGCTCTAGCACTGAGCTACACCCTCAGCCTGTGTGTCTAATATCATCCGCCGTTGAACTAGTAAGGAATGTGAAAGGGAAATTTTGATATCTTGATTTTTATCCAGACTTTATGTGCTAGAATATTTAAGACACCTCGTTCCACGTGTTTAATTGAGTGTATAGGACAATAATCATATTGGTTCAGTTCAAAGCAAACATGGTTGTGATGCTTGCAATCTTAGCACTTGGGAAGCTGAGACAGGGTGGTCATGAGTTTGAGGCCAGCCTGGTCTATATAGTGAAGTTTCACCTACTTTTTTTTTGAGACAGGGTTTCTCTGTGTAGCCCTGGCTGTCCTGGCACTCTGTAGACCAGGCTGGCCTCCAACTCAGAAATCTGCCTGCCTCTGCCTTCCAAGTGCTGGGATTAAAGGCATGCGCCACCACCACCCAGCCTTCACCTACTTTCTGAGGCTCCCCCATTACCTGCTCTCACCGCATCATCAGCCTTTCCCTCATAGTGGTTTCTACCTAAAATTATTAGAGGTTGGAGACATGCTCGGTGGAAGAGCATTTACCTAGCAGGCCCTTGGTTCAATTCTCTAACCCCCCCTTTACAGTTACACTAGAATACAGTTTGCTGGAGGAATACATATGTTTTCGCTCATTCATGCATCCCCAGTATCCAGCACAATATAGTTACTAAATGAATGTTTGTTGAATAATAAATAAATGAATATCAGTAAATAAATGGATGAACAAAGATCCAGTTCCACTTCACAAGAGAATGTTAGCAAAAGGAAACAAAACTGAGATACGAAACCATGATAGGATTTTAAGAACTAAAAGTGAGAGACAAAAGTCTTATAAAAAGGCTCTTGAAAGGAGGGGTCATGTCCTCTCAAATTGAGTCCTTTCCAAATGGCTTTCATAAAACTGCCATTACAGTTTCTATGTGCAGCCCCCAGGTGGCAGTAGTGTGTTGCTCTTGGACAGCAAGGGCAGGATGAGCACTCACTTTCCCACCTCCTACCAAAACTGTATTGCAAGCTTAGATTTCCTGGCCCTGTGCTAGAAGACAGGCAAAATGAATTCTGGTTGTAAACTATTTGGTCTTTCTCTAGTGAGTAGCTCTGGTGACCATCCCTCTTTTTTAATGTTATATTTATTTACTTATCTTGGATATTGGTATTTATTTATCCATGGGTACTCTGGCATGCCTATGGTGTCAGAGGACAACTTGTGGGAGTTGATTCTCTTCTTCTACCAAGAGGATCCTGGAGATTGAACTCAAGTTGTCCACCTTTGCGGCAAGTGAGCCATCAGTGAGTCATCTCGACAGCCACATAAATATGTACTTTTATTTGCATGCACAGTAATAGAGCACATTATAACGATTCATATACATGTATATTAAATCATATAAAATAATTATATTTTGTTCTTGCTATTAGTAATTCCTTGCTATTGCTTCCCCTACCTTCAAATAGTCTCTCCTCCTGCTTTCACATCACATACACCCCATCACTTTCTCTTCGTCTCTTTTCCCTCCCTCTAGTCCTCTTCTTCACCTCCCTTGCTCTTCTCTCCCCTCTACATACTCACACTTAAATCTAGATTCCAAATGCCAGAGAAAACATGGGCTACTTGCCCCTGACTTTTGAAGCTCGAAGCTGTCCCTGAGTGCCTGAACATCTCTGGGAATCATAGCCTAATGATTCTCTCTACAACTCCACAACCCACATATCCAAAATAGAATTCTTATTTCTCATCCACTCCCAAATTCCCTGTTTTTTGTATCTACATTTTTATTTTAGATAGGGTCTGAAGATGTAGACCAGATTGGCTTCTAACTTGCAGTCCTCTTGCCTTATCCTCCGTACAGCTGGGATTCCAGGTATGTGCCTCTAGGTCCTGTTCTGTCATTTGTACATCTACCTCCTATGCATTAAGTTCTGAAAAAAAACCATCTGCGATGTCTAGTTTTAATGAACTTCAGTTCACTTTAATGACAGTCATCTTGACATAAGTTGAGAGTCATTTTGGAAGAGGGAATTTTACTTGAAAAAATGGCTCTACCAGATTGGCTTGTGGACAAGCCTGTGGTATACATCTCCTTAATTACTGATTGATGTAGGAGGGCTCATTCCATTGCCTCTCTCTCTCTGTGTGTGTGTGTGTGTGTGTGTGTGTGTGTGTGTGTGTGTGTGTGTGTGTGTATCTCTAGCAGTGAGGTAGCGCAATACTCCAGTTCACCCTGTTTCCAGTATCCACAGAGAATCACATCATTCATACACATTAGTTGAATTCCTACTGAGCCCAAGCACACTCTCAAAAATCCTTCTAACAAGAGTATACCAGGCAGAACTAGTCCACTACTTAAAATAAATCTGTCATTCTGTCTGCCTTGGACCTAAAACAACTAAAGTGCAAAAAGTATGCCCTGTAACTTTGACTCTACCAGGGCATTTTATGCATGATCTATGCTCATTTAAAGGCTTCTTGAATGAATGGATTAAAAGCAAAGTGGAATAGAGTAGACCCTGGTGGCAAGGATGTGACTCCCAGAGTCCCATGTTCAATTTAACTGGATGTTTTCTCCTTGGTATATTTGATTGCTTTGCTGGTGATAGTCACGGTTTTGATCAGTATTTCCCAGCTGCATTCAGGGCAGTAACTTACTGCAAACTTTATTATCAAGAGTAAATGCAGCACATTTGAGATGTGCTCATGCAACTATGTGTAATTCTTGCCAACCTAATACCCCATTTCATGAATATCTTTTCCCACTTTGTTTCAAGTTTTTAATGCACTTCAAAATATTCATTAAAAGGCTGCAACTCTTTGGTCTTAATTGATTCATGAAGAAGTGGTGTCCTTCCTGATCACATTGCCAACATCCTTATGTTGGTCCTTACCCTATGGGGGTGATGATAGGGGGTGATGATAAAAAACAGATGTGTTCTCTCTGCTTCCATTTGCCAAAACACTCCCCAGACAAACTAAAGTTGGCATTTATGCATAAGGGTGGACATCCATGTGGATGAGTCATTTTGTCTTGGTTTTAGTTTTGATTCTGGGGGTAGATAAACCAGGGTCTCACATACCCTTAACACATGGTCCAGAGCTATACCCCAGCCCAGGTTTGCTTTTGTTTGTTTGTTTTGTTTGACTGTTTTCAGAGTGTGTCTTTAGTGTGTGAGAATTTCAAATTTTCTAAGTCAAACTTAGGTTTTTAGTTCATTCCCACTTCCACAGATGTTTGTGAAGAATTCCTGAAATTAAACAATTTGGAAGGGCAAAAGGGAGTGACTTTGTAGTGAGAGGGTCATATTCATTACTAGATGCTGACATAGTTTGACTTTTAAAGCCAAATAATTATTTTCCCTCAAATTTTTGCCTTTGCAATTCACAAAGTATTAGTACTTTTTAAGCCAGAATGAGTTTGTTGGACCTTGATTTAAGAAAATTGTGGGGAAAACATTCATGAGACAATTGGAAAAATGTGAAAACTAACATAACATTTGACAATGTTAAGGATTTCTGTTACTTTTAAGAAGTTGTTTAGCAATACTGAAGATATACATACATATTTTTGTTTGGTTATTTACTTTAGTATTTATAGGAAGTCTATGTTGCCCATGATGTTCCCAAACTACAGAGTTCAAGCAACCCTCCTCCTTCAGCCAAAGTGTATGTTGCCCAGGTTGGGCCCAAACTTCAGGGCTCAAGAAACTTCCTTCTTCACTCTACTAAGTATCTGAGACTACAGGTGTAAGAAACTGTTCCAAATTTATGTTTTTCTTTAATAAAAAAAAGTTACTTTGTAGAGATAATATTTGCAGATGACAGTATACAATGGCTAGGAATTGTCTCAAACTATTTTATTCTGTCTGGAATAGACAATAGATGGAGACAAAAATGATACAAGATAGAATATATTTATAATTACACTGGGTGAGGAGTACAGGGCCATGCATTATAATAAAATCTCTACTTTTACATGTTTCCATTTTTCCCAAAGAAAAGATATTTAAACATCCAACATGAAAGTGGTATCAGGGTTTGCGGTGGGCTACTAATAAGAGGAATCTTATCCAAGAATAAGAACCCACAATTTTCTGTTTTTTTTTTTTGATACAGAATGAATTGAGCTTATACATTATGCAGAAGAAGACATTGCAAGGACAGGAAATGAGGCAATTAGGGAAAAAGTAGAATACAAATTCTCAATCCATTGTTAGCCAATCAACAGGAGGCTTTAGGTTGGTAGCAGTGCAGAGAGGATGCTAAAAGAAAGTAGTACACATCAAAGGGGGAAGGTATGTGTATATGGACACTGGTTGGAGGATTACTGGGGTGTGGTTTGAATGGCCTACCTTATCTGTATGTATGCTTATGTAGTACATATGAGGGTTGCATGTGCTAATGAGGTCCAGAGGATGCCCCTGGGTGTCAATTCTTTTGCAGTTGTCTACCTTGTTCCTAAGACAGAGCCTCTCACTGACCTAGAGCTCTCCAAGCACCCTGGAATAGATGGCCAGTGAGCACAAGGGATCCACTCATCTCTGCTTGCCAGCACTGACATTACAAATGTATGCCACCAGCACGCCCACCTTTTTAAATGTGGGTCATTGGGACCAAACTCATATGCTCATGAATTCTGAAATAAAACTCAGGTCCTCATGCTTTCACAGCAAGCACTTTACCAACTGAGCCATCACTCCAGGTCCAAATTCCATTTTTTACATTAGAGCTATCATTGTCTCATCTCTAGTGCCTCTGGCAGCATAATGGGGGTAAGACATGTAGAAGTCATTCTTACATCAGTTCCGATGTCAAACAATAACACCTGGAATCATTTTTGTTTTGTTCTTCCTCCACGTTTTGAAACAAATGAGTCTTGGATCATCTGCAATTTTTCCATTATCTGTCTCCATTATTTTCCTAAAACTAATCAACTGTGACTATTGAAGAGGCAGGGGCTCCTATTTTTCACTCTTCTTATCATGGGTGAAGAAATTGAATCTCAAAGGAAAGGAAGTAATGCCTAGTATCATGCAATGCCTAGCAGTTATCCGACCCAAAATAGACAATAAATATCTGCTTTTGAATGGTGCTGGGGATTGAACCCAGGAATGCACACACACTAGGCAGACATTTAATCCTTGGGTTATAGCCACACTCCAATAAAAAGCTGCACATCCTTGATTGATACATGTATACCAAGGAATTAGAGCTGCAATCTAATCTGATTGGCTGGTACCCATGAATTCATTTAAATCAATGAATGAATGAATAAAGAAGCAAGTTGAAGTTTTGGACCTTTCTTTTTCTCTGGATCTATTTCTGTTCTTCATGGGCCCCTAAACACAGACAAGACAAAGTTTGTACCAAATCTAGGTCTCCTCTGAATCTTGAAGTTTGTGAGCTGCCTGTTACCCTCCTTGGTAACCCAGGTAGTGGTCTGTCTTTGTTTGGCCTGTATGACAAAGTATATGGCAACCTTCACATATTAAAAGTTTACAGTATCTTCTCATTCTGAAAAATTGGTGTATTTGCACTCTAAACTATCCATGTTGTTATCAAAGAGCAGCTACCCAGTGTTTGCTTTCAGCATTTATAGCTCAGGTAGAAAGAAAGGACATTTTCTTTCTTTCTTTTTTTAAATTTATTTATTATATGTAAGTACACTGTAGCTGTCTTCAGACACTCCAGAAGAGGACGTCAGATCTTGTTAAGGATGGTTGTGAGCCACCATGTGGTTGCTGGGATTTGAACTCAGCACCTTTGGAAGAGCAGTCAGGTGCTCTTACCCGCTGAGCCATCTCACTAGCCCCGAAAGGACATTTTCTTAAAAATACTTTTGATTTCAAGAGTTTTAGAAACAGTTAATAATGGTAACTTGATCTATGCTATGCAAGTTTTCTATAAGCAGTGTAATTGAAAACTGTCCATTATAAGTTCAGCATCATAGAGGGAGAACACACTATCATATGATGCTATGATAGCTAGATATATTTTCCACTCAGATTGTCACATTCATGTGCTGAGAGACAAGGTACTGGCTCCTAACCACTGCTGATAGCAGATCATCATACTAAGCACCCTCTAGGTGTCATTTTGACCCCTCACAACAACCCTAAGGCCTTTTGCCAGATTCTACCAATGAGAATTGGGGCTCAAACCACACTAAGGTAATTTCCCAGAAACTAAAAACAAAAGTCAAAAATAAATAGAAAGTTTGAGAGAAAAAAAATATAGAAGTTAGGAAATAAGTCTAGTACATCCAATAGCTAATTAATAGAAGTTCTAGAAACACCAGCAAAAGAATAGGTCATATTAGGTAAGAAATAGCATGATGTGCAACAAATGAAGGGCTAGTTCTTCCATAAGGTGCTCACAAAATTCCAGCTTACTAGACAAAAGGTCTGCACTGAGGCATATCATTAGATTATAAGATACTACAGACCAAAAGATGTCTTTTTATTGGATATTTTATTTATTTACATTTCAAATGTTATCCCCTTTCCCAGTTTCCCCTCCACAACCCCCGTATCCCACCCCCCAAAAGAAGTATTGACGACAAAAAACAGTTCCATGCAGGAAGGTGGAAACCATGGAGGTCTGGTTCTATTTTAAAAGCAAAAATCACATTAGAAAAATATGTGCAATTTGAAGAGTGCTTTCTACATCCTGAGAAATTGTTTCCAATGAAGAATTATTTACCTAGCAGAAAATTAATATTATGTGAGCATATATTGAGATACAGAAGGCTTTTATTAAAATCTTCTCTGAAAGGGCACACAGTTAGGAAAATAATGAAATAAAGTTACCTCTGATGATGTCTTTCTAAGGAAGCTAGCAGAGGGTGTGGTCCACTAAGGCTAGAAAAACTTCAGTCTAAGGAACAGAAGCTAATCAGGAGACGAATTCCCAGGATGATAGCTCAGTGCTAAGTCCAGAAAATAACTATTCCAGAATGAATCAGAAGGGCGCAAACTTCAAGGGTGTTCTCCAAGAAAAATAAGTGGAACTCATGAATTATTTAATATGTTGGCCATACTATGTAGAATTTTACGGGTTTGTCAGAAAACTTGTGGTACATAAAAAAGCAGACTTTTAAAAAGAGGTGATTTGGGAAGAACAAAATAGCAATATTATGAATTGCACTTTATATCCATCAACTGTGAGGAATAGTTACATGATACAATGCAACTAGTGAATATTTTTACTAAAAGTTTTATACTTGTGGAAATGTGTACGTTTGAAACACACAGAAAGACAGAAAGAAAAAGTGATGGGGGCAGTAGAGAAAGAAAGAGAATGCTAGTATTTAGCAATTATTTTCAATTGCTATCATCCAAGAAAATTCCTTATCTAATATAACAGAAATTCATAATAATAAATCTCTATACTTAAACATAAATAACATTACTTGCTGTGTTATTCCAAAGCAATTATGCCATATACCAAAATAAACGTGTTTAAAAGCCATTTTAAACAACATAAATTTATGAGTTCACATTTCTGTTGGTCAGAAGTCCAACACTGTGGCCGAATTCTCTGTCCAAAGTTTAAGTGTAGAAATTTATTAACCTGCTCTTAGAAATATGTCACTAGCCTTGGAGGACTGCCCCACTGAATACATCTTTTCAGAGTTGTAGTACTTAGATATTTCTTATTGTGCCAAATAACAATGATGCTACCTGTTCTATCTGTGGTCGCACCACTAAATACATCTTTTCAGAGTTGTAAAACTTGGATGATTTTTGTGCTTTCCTGTGCCAAATGACAATAATGATATCCATGATTGCTTCACTGAACACATCTACTAAGAGTTGTAATATTTGATTCTTTACGTATAAAAACCCTTGCTTGAGAGCTACAAAATACACTGAGATTCAAACTGCCTCTTTGTTTGTTTCTATTTGTCACCACCAAACAGAAGACCCTTGTCCCAGAGATCCCCATACCTGACTGGGGTGGTCTGCATGCCCTAAAATCTTCTGAACACATTAAGAAATATTTGTTAGTCACAACCTTGGCTGGGCCTCGCAGAAAAATCTTGACTTGAATCCACAACAGAGCTCCTATAACATATCAATTCCTTTGTTTCTCACATTCCATTAAAGGGCCCGTTCCTCTGCTTAAGTTTGCCAGTAACTACTTATAGCAAGCAAGAGCAGGTGATGATAAAACATGTTTTCTTTATTTATATGATGCCTCTATTGAATGTCACAATTAATACTGTAAATGTAGTCCAAATTCTTCATTTAAAAGATGAAAACAATTACTCCTCAGAGAAAGAAGGGGCATGCCAATGGCCATACAGCCTATATTCATGGAAACGAGATTCTTCTTTCCAAATAAGCATCATAATATATGGTTACTATTACTGGTCGTGGATGGGATTGTGATTGACTAAGTCCTAACATCCTCATTTGACAGATGAGGAAGCAAATATAGACAGGGAAAGACACCTGCCCAGAATCCTTTACAACCTCCAAAACACCAATTAAACTTTTTTCTGTTATATAAAGTACCCCCCCCCTGCTTCACTAATCAACTATGGACCATAGAGCCAAACATTATTCACTTCCAAATTCCTTTGACTTAGCACACCCTACCTGGCACAATGATAAATGATTGCACAATGCATCTTAAGACTTTGCAAATGATCCTTTTACAATGGGATGATTTGAACTCTCAGTCTTACAATTAATAAGCAATTTGGAAATAATGTGAAACAAGGTGTCTCTTCTTTAGGTAGCTGCTTCTAGGGACAAAAGAATGCATCACCAGCTGCAGCATACAGGCTTAAAAGTTAAGTTGATTTTTGTTTTCCACTTCTGTCTCCATTACTCTATAGCTGTATGATTTTTTACATAAATCAGTATCTCAGGTTCTGCATTTGTTTAAAAAAATGAATGTAATGCAGTCAATCTCATGAAACTGGAATAGGGAGTCAGGGAAATAGCACATGTAACTTGAAACAAAGCAGAAACTATTGATTTTCCTTTTTTCATTTAATAGTCTACCTAACAAATGTTGAAAACTGATAATGAAATAGTTTCCTGTTGCTAAAGATGAAATCATTAGGAAAGATGATTAAAGGCTGAAGAATCTTTAGGAAAAAATTCATCTTAAGAATTGATGTTAAAAAAATAATTACAGGAAGCAGAGGGCGGGAGGGAGGGACATGGATGGGAGAGGGAAGGGGGAGGGAGAAAGGGAACAGGATTGGGTATTGGGGGAGACAGAAGAGAAGCCCAGAGAGCCAGAAGAATTCATTGAAATATGCAGCAGTGTAGGTTGAGGGACTAGGGGAGCCACTAGAAAGTCCTAGACAACAGCGATGTGAGAAGCTCCCAGCACCCAATGGGGGTGACATTAGCTGAAATGTCCAACAGTGGGGAGATGGAACCTGAAGAGATCACCTTCAGTAGATATACAATGGGGCCACACACCCATCTTCAAAATTCTTGACCCAGAATTGTTCCTGTCTAAAGGAAATGTAGGGACAAAAAATATGGAGCAGAGACTGGTGGAAAGGCCATCCAGAGACTGCCCTAACTTGGGATCTATCCCATGCACAGACACCAAACTGTAGCAGATACCAAGACGTGCTTGCAGACAGGAGCCTGACATGTCTCTTCTGAGAGGCTCTACGAGCACCTGACTGAGACAGATGCAGATAATTATAGCCAGCCATTGGACTGAGGTCAAGGACCTCTATGGAAGAGTTAGGAGAAGGACTGAAGGAGCTGAAGGGGATTGCAACCCTCTAGGAAGAACAACAATATCAATTAACGAGACTCCTCAGAGCTCCCAGACACTAAGTCATCATCCAGAATATATATGGGATGGTCTATGGCTTCTACTACATATGTAGCAAAGGACTGCCTTATCTGGTCTCAGTGGGAGGGGAGGCCCTTGGTCCTGTGGAGGCTTGATGCCCTAGAGAAACGGGATGCTAAAGGGGTGAGGTGGGAGTGGGTGGGTGAGGGAGCACCCTCTTAGAGGCAAAGGGGAGGTGGATTTCTGAATTTGAGGCCAGCCTTGTCTACAAAGTGAGTTCCAGGACAGCCAGGGCTACACAGAGAAACCCTGTCTCGAAAATAAAAAAGAAAAAGGAAAAAAAAAAAAAAAAAGAAATCTAGCATGCTAACATCATTAAAACCTGAAGCACTCCAAGATTTAGTTGTGACACATATACACACATACAATATACAAACACACACACAAACACAATATACAGACATATATATATATATATATATATATGTATATATATATATATATACATATATATATATATATATATTAGTCTAAAAACATTTCTGAAAATTCTTAATTTTACTATTGTTGGTGTGTGTGCATAAACACATGTGATATAGATATGCATACTAAGGCATGTGTGTGGCAGTCAGAGGACAATTTTATGGAGTCAGTTTTCTCTTTCCACCTTTGTGTGAGCTCTGGGAAGAGCGCTCAGGTCTTCAGGTCTGCAAGCACCTTTATTTTACATGCTGAGTTGTCTGTTTCTCCAGCACCCCTCCCCCAAATGTGTTTCCTTATTTTCTTCTAAAAGTGCTAATACTTTATTAGTGAGTCTTGGTGACATGTCACCATTAGTGACATGGTGGTACATGTCAGCAAACCTAGCACTTGGCAAGCTGAGGCAGGAAGATGGTAGCCTCTAGGGAAGGCTGGGATATTTTGCAAGTTCAAGCCACCCTGGGTTACATAGCAAGACCCCATCATTCACACACACACACACACACACACACACACACACATATATATATATATAT
>NC_034613.1:28048061-28077500 GCF_900095145.1 Mus pahari | reverse complement strand
TCGAGGCCAGCCTGGTCTACAGAGTGAGTTCCAGGACAGCCAGGGCTACACAGAGAAACCCTGTCTCGAAAACCAACAACAACAACAATTAATGGGAGAGCAGTAGTGGAAGACTTCAAACATTGACCTCTGGCCTCCATATACATGTGCATACAAGTGTACCTCCCTATCCCCCAAGCATGCAAACATACACGAGTATGGACACACACATACAACACACAAAAATTAAAAAAAAACAAAAACAAACCAGAAACTCTGAAGGTACAAGTTAGATCTTAAGAGGACCACTACTGACAACTAGTTTTCTTAGTCTCAACTATAAGTTGCTAATATTAATATCTTATAAGTAGAGGTTTCCTATGACAAAGGCAAAGGTAGCTGTGTATAATATCATATGCACATCATGTATATGACAGTAAGTGCTCTATTTCCTGATTCATATTGCAAAAGATCAGATTCATTTCCATTAGTTTTTAGATAGCTGTTTACTAGTGTATTAGTGCATGCATGTAGCTGTATGTGTGGTATATCGAGAGGTTAAGAGAACAAATTGAGGAACTGGTTCTCTCCTTTTACCACTTGGTCTTGGGGATCAAACTTGGGTTATCAGGCTTGGCAGCAAGCATCTTTACCTGGCGAGCCATCTTTCTTACTGGACCTCCATTAAGTTTTGTAATTACAATTAGTCATCTCTTTAGATAATACCTAGAAAGAATGCCCTAACATTAAACTAAATATATGTACATCCCTTTCAGGAAACTGACACAACCAAGCAACAGGGAAACTTGTAATAAATTATTGTTATCATAAAATAGCTGCCTTGGAATTATTTTTGTAATATATATTATTTTAACTGTAATTTTCTCTACCATCCACTCATTCTCCCACAACACTTTCCCCAAAAATAAGACCAAAAAAGCATTTAGGTGACATACAAAAGACAATATTTATTTTACTTTCTTATAAGTAGTTCAACAGAAAGCCTTCTAGTTGAAGACATTACTGAAAACATTAACATTAGTTTATGCATCCCTTCAGTGCCCAGATTCAGAAAAAGGTCATCTGAATGGAAGAAAAGGAATGGGCCTCCTTATGTTGGGTTTACTTCTATAAGTGGGGGAAATCCATATACCTTAGTCAAAATAATATGTGAACCTACAAGTTTCCAATAAGCAATGTACTCATATCTTTAAGAGTTCCTAAGGCCTGGAGATTACTTTTGCTTGTTAAAACAAAGGTACTCCTATTACCTGTCCCCTTCCCCCCTGCTAGTGTACTACTGAAAGAGAATTTGAAGCAAAATATGATGTCTTTTTTTCCCATGCTGCAAGACTGTCAGCATAGATGGTTTCCAGAGCATTTCAAAACATGCTCTTTACCACCATCAAAATAGGCCAGTATTTAAAAAAAAATGGTTCTGTGCAAGGCATTTAAGGTGCTTTCCTTCTCAAAACTATGATACCCTGGGTAAGGAGTATTTCACTCTTATGCAAGAAAATCAAGACAGCCAAGTCTTCTTTCTAGTGAACAGCAGGAGAAACTGCAATATCCAAGATGCCTGTATCCTAGCTCCAAGCTGATACACAAAAGTGCCAGGAGGAGATGCCGTGCTCCAATATTTCCTGAAATTCCAGGCACAATGCTCCTCTACTACCACAGAAGCAAGGTTCACCTTTGTACCAACCTGTGGAGAGCAGGGTCTCTTATATTCCCTGCTTAAGAACAAGAGATGCAAGTGGTATCATTTTATTAACCCGAACTGGTACATGACTGGAGAATTTTGATATAAAATTCTTTAGTCCTTGCTAGTGATCTGTGAGTATGAGAAAGAGAAGGGAGGTACCTCTCACTGTTTTAAATTTGCAGAAATGGTTGCAATAGGGGGATATACATATGCTTATATTGTGAGAATGGAATAGAATTGGAAATCTAATATATGCAAAAGTGAGTACATAGTTGGAGCTCCATTTGCCTCCCTCTCAATAAAACACAGAATTGACAGGTCCACTCACAGCATAAAAAAACAGCAATCCTAAGGCTTATTTTGCAAACAAAGAGAAACAGATACGAATCTTCTTTTTCTCCCTCTCTCAAGCAAATGGAGCTAAACTCTAAGTGAAAAAAGAAAAGATATCATCTCTATTTAGAAAACACACAGAAACACCAATTTCTCAAAAACCTCAAATAATTGCAGGCTCACAGATAAGTTGCAAAATATGTATGAATTACATATTGTTCAGTGTACTCATTTTTTTTTTACCTGAGATGCAGAGTATTCCCTGCTCCACTAGGTAGTCTAAGGAAAATTGTATCCTCAATTCCACTGAGTCAAAAGGCTACAAGAAAGAGGTTGGGGGAGCAGGCACAGTGGGACATAAGCATAGAAGATGGGAAGTTCAAATTCCAGGTAATGGCTATCTAAAGATAAAGAAAATACTAAAAAAAATAAGGAGCCCCAAATATATGTAAACCCATGGGTGGAGGGGTCTTATCCCTCATACTTAAGGGTTTTGCACAAGCTAGATACATAGTCAAAACTTGAATAGCAGAAATGAAAGGTGGGCATACATCATTAGAGACTTCTTAGTTCCAACTCGAATGTTACCTCATTCTGCCTCCACTGTCCTAAAAAGACCAGCAATGACATAAATCAGTTTTGGTGGAGAAGTTGCCCATGGCTTTTCTGTACGTGTCATTACCATGGCCCAAGATGATTTCTGGGAATTTCAAAGCAGAAGAAAATGCTATTGAAGTGCATAATGATAATGCATTTTAATAGCCACAAACATTACTCAGTGGGTCCCCAAACAATAGGCAGCAGATTGTATCAGTTTTGTTTGCTAGATGTTCTGTGGGAATCTAGTACAGCATTAGTGTACACACCCCAAATGAATTTCCTCACAAGAAAAATTTCTTGATATTATTCCACATAAAGAATACAGAGCAAGCAGAGATTCCTTAGGAAGCCATCACAATTCCTGATAAGATGAATTGATGGTCATTGTCCCCTTGTCTTTGTCCTCTAGTTTGGAGATTTGGCAAAGGACATCTGCTTTTAGGATTGAACAAGAACGAGAAGAACTCTGCTTTTCTTGAAGAGCTCCTTTGGTTTGGATTTTCAATGTAAGAGTCACAGCAAGACCTGTGGGCTCTTAGGAGCTGCCTGTTTTTCAAGAGTAGTTTCAGTTTCTATTTAACAAGTCCCCAGATAACAAATGGAGAATGCAATAAATCTTCACAAGGTCACATTGAAGGCAAAAAAAGAAATCACTTCTCCCCCATCAAGGAGCGGCTTTCTTCAGGTTTTCTATCAGCACTACAGAATCCGTTTCTTCTTTGGATTGTTTCTCATAGATGTCATACTTCTTCCAGTGCTGGAAAGAAGGACAAAAACATACACAATGACTTTTCTCAACAGTATTCTTTCCTTGTGTACTCTGAGTCAGGGCTTATTTTGAAGTTTGTGTGCACAGGAACCATAAGTGGAATGTTTTCCTGCTTCGGGGTTTTTGATCTAATATTATAAATATAGTTGGACAATTAATGAAGAATTAGCATTAAAGATGGGAAAAGCATAGGGTTGTCCCATGATGAATAATAGCTGTCTGGAGAAAGACACATTGAGATATTTCCAAATCTAGAGATAGCCTTTTAGAGATGAACCAAAGGGTAGCCTGCTTTTCAAACTGTTTCATCTGGGCTTCTCTTTACTCCCACTCAAACCTGCTCAAACCTGGACCACTGCTCCAGAAACATCCCAGGCTCACAAAAGCCACTTAACATCTAGTGAACAAGGCACTGGATATCCTCAAAGACTTAGTCTTGAAACCTGTGAAAGGCTTTATATAAACAGCTTTATTTAATATCATTTGCCAGACTTTATTTGCTAGACATTATGTAAAATGAGCTCATTATTCATAAGACAAGCTCCCCCTGTATGGGACTCAAGCATGTCTTTTATGATAAAAAGCCAACATTCTGGTTCCACATGGCCGCCTTTATTTGTCAATCTGTGGCTAAGAGTGAAATCCAAATTCAGTTCTCTCCTCTGGAAAATAAAGCTACGAGACAAATAACAACAACAACAAAACTTAGAGGTGGGCAAACTATGAGGCACAGGCCAATCTGGCTAACTGTCTTTCTGAGGAAGTCAAGTTTTACTGAACTATAATTTTTTTTTTGGTATAGAAGTATCTGTATGTTGGTATGAAAGTAGCTTTCTTTGTGGTGTAAGATTTAAATTGTTACAGAGAGTAAATGATTAATAAACAAGAACAAGCCTTTGCAGGAGGAAAAAAAAACCCTTCACCACTCCCTGCACAAGATTATGTCTGAGTTCCTTCTTTTCTCCTTTGGTGTTCTATAGTCCATTAAGCTTATGGGAAGAAATGGAAGTCAGAGAAACAGACACATGAACAGCCTGTTGAACTGTGTCAGGCTATAGCACTGAAGAAATTAGGAACATCTAGTATTAGTGAATGGAGCTAGACGCTTAGAGGGCTGCTTAAAATATTTTTTCCCTAAATAAAATATTTAACCCTAACATCTAACAGAGTTGCTAAAGTGATATTAACAAGTGCAAGTGCTGATGGGTGTGTATGGTAATTGGATCCCTCCCACATTGTTGATGAGAATGTGTGAAATAGTCATGTGGTTCGGTATAAAACGGAACATACACTGAACACATGACCTAAAAGTCCTGCTCCTGTGTATTTACCCAGAAGAAATGAAAACATGACCATATCAAGACTTCTGCATGAACATGTATAGCACTTCTACTCATGACAACTAGATATAACTGTGATGTCCTTACAAAAGTGAATATTTAAATAAACGATGTCGTACTTCTTAGCAACAAAGAGAAGTAAACTGATGACATATGCAACAATATGGATATTTTGCTAATGCATTATTACTAAGTGAAAGAAGACAGACTCAGAAATCCATATACCTTATGATTCCATTTATATGACACTATGGAAAAAGAAAAGTTCTCAGGACAGAAAACAGATCAGTGGTTGCAAAAATTAGATCAGCAGTTGCAAGGGTCTTGAGTAGTAGTTCTTAACCTTCCTCATGGTATGACCCTTTAATCCAATTCCTTTTGTTATGGTGGCCCCAACCATAAAATGATTTTCATTACTACTTCATAAGTGTAATTTTGCTACTGTATGAATCATAACATCTGTGTTTTCTAATGATTTTAGGAGAGCCTGTGGAAGGATTCCTCCATCTCCAAAGGGATTGACAGAAACATTCTATATCTCAAAATTACATTTATTCTTCAAATTGAACACTTTAAAGGAGAGACAGTTTGTTACTTGTAAATTGTACTTCAAAAAGTTCTATATTTTAAACAATGTGAAGTGGGCAGGCTTCTAACAAAAACAATCTGAATAATTCTATAACCTTAAATAATAGCTTACTCAATAAATGGCCCTATGCCAGCCAGATAAGAATTTGAAAACCAAACTTAAACCCTCCCTCATAGATTACACCAATAAAGCCTTGAAAGATTAAAGCCCTAAATATAAGATGCAAAGTCAACTAAATACCTAGGGAACAACTATATCTCCCATGGGATGGGCTTTCTGCACATAAAAGAAATTTTGTTTTTGTTTTTTTTTAAAGGTGGGTTTAATGCAGAAAAAGGAAAATAAACCATTTGTATATAATTAAGCACCATAAATAAAATGGCTGACAACACAAAGGATTAATATTTAATATATGAAGCTAAAGATATTGTTTAGTGGGTAGAGTACTTGCCTTGCATAGATCAGACCCTGAGTCTCATCCACCAATATATAAAGAACCTTACAAACCACCAAGGAAAAGATAAATATTGCAGGGTATAAAAGGACAGGGAACATCCCAGCACTTGGGAGGCAGAGGCAGGCGGATTTCTGAGTTTGAGGCCAGCCTGGTCTACAGAGTGAGTTCCAGGACAGCTAAAGCTATACAGAGAAACCCTGTCTCGAAAAACCAGAAACAAGGAACAAGAGTTTTACAAAATAAACAGCCTAAGACAATGCACTAATAAAACATAAAATCTGTTATATAAGATTTCCTCACCTATCAAAACACCCATAGATTTTAAAAAACATTACTTATCAGCACATTGGGAAAACTGTGTCCAAACAAGTATTTGAACCCTACTACTCTACTGGTAAAATCTAGACATTTGTATACACTACTTTTAATATATACTTCTTGTGAATTCTCCTGTTTCACATAAGTAATTTTGGATTTTTCATTTAGCAATATATGTTCTAAATTCTCATAAATTGGCAAAACAGAACTATCTCATTTTCTTTACATCTAAAAACCATTTCATTGTATGAATGCACCATAACTTATTCAAGCCAGACAACCTCTCTGGATAATTTGTCACATCAAATCTACAAATTTGCAAACTACAAGGTACTTGGGGGAATAGTTTATATATAGCATGTGCAAGCTTCCATCCTTGGAAGAGAGAGAGAGAGAGAGAGAGAGAGAGAGAGAGAGAGAGAGAGAGAGAGATAGAGAGAGAGAGAATATGAGATCGAGATCCAAAAATCTGTTTATACATCAAAGGCTATACAAAAACAAGTGGCAGGATTTAACTTATAATTTGTATTTTGTAGAGATATGATGGCAGAAAGGTAGTTGTGGTAACATGGTATGGTATTTTTCTTTCTCCAAATACAATCACTTAAAAAAAAAAAAAGGTAGAAAAGCAAAAATGGATGGATAGATGGATGGATAGATAGATAGATAAATTTGCTAACAGATTTTACAGCTAAACTAGACCAAAACTGATTCCCCTTGAATCCAAATAAGAGTTAATGAGGACAAACAAATGATAGTTATGTGACAAGAATGATAAACAGCTGTGGAAGAATATACAGAATGAATCAATGTGGCATCCAAGAGATTTGAGAAGTCGGTGGGAACTCAAACAGCAGTGAGCTAATTTCTGAACATATTCCAAAAATGTAAAGGGTCTGCTAACTCAAAAAAGTAAAAAACCAAAACAATAAAAAATAAACCAAACCATGGTCCAGACATGAGCTGTCAAAACTGAATGTTCTCAACTCCTTTGCAGGATGGAGCTGCATTCTGAGAAGAGACAAGTGGGAATAGATTCTGATCGGCAGGGCAGGGAAAAGAAATGGGTAAGAAGAAAGAAAATCCAAATCAGTGTAGATATGGAGAGGAGGGGAAGAGGGATGGAGGAAGAAGTTATAAAAAGAAGAAAAGGCCGGATATAGTGGTACAAGCATGGAAGCCCAGCACCTGGGAAGCAAAGGTAGAAGGACCATTTTAAGTGCAAGGGAAGCCAGGGTGACACAGTGACACCCTTTCCCAATACTGACTCCACCACCAAAGAGAAGGAAAGGCAGGAAAGTGGGGAGAGGCCAGACTTCTGGAAGTCATTTGTATCACAATTTTGAGAATTTCTCAAAAGCAGTAGAAAGGAGGGTATATAATCATGAACTTAGTTAAACTAAAGGACACAAATGAAGCCTCTTTCTCAAAGCTTAGGAAACTACTTTCAAATAAAAATTAACAACAGAACAATATCCTCAGAGAACTAAAAGTTGCCAGAAATATACCCATGAATACTAAACCCCAGCATGTCAAAATTATATGAAGAAAAATTTACATGGAATGAGAAGTCATAAATCCCATGAAGGAATGTATAAAAATCCAAAACAAGAGGGATTCAGAAATGAGACGAGAAAACTCAGGAAAGAATTAGAGGTAAGGGGAAATGATAATTATATTTCAGAAATGAAGACTAAGCTAGAGAGAACAAGGGTGAGCAAACACAACAAATCATTAGATAATATTTTCAGGGAAGTAGAAGGTGAAATGGAGGATTTGTACACTTATTCAGGAGGGCATGACAGATACAAAAGAAAGAAAGGCAAAGAAAAAGAGTAGACTAGGGTAGAGATTGCACATATAAAATGCTTGAGAGTAAAGTGTTTACAGTTTGGGAATTTGCTTCAAAATTGAATATATACACCCAATTCAAGATATTGTAGTTGGGACCCAAGTCTAACCCAGAGTTCTTTCATATTTCACACATATGAAGTCATAGCTGAAGATAATGTTATATAGCCTATTAAAATATAATGCATAAAACCAAGGTCTGGGACATAGAATTTCCCATTTGTGGCATCATACTAGCCCTGAAAATATTTCAAATATTCCAGAACTCTAGATTTTAGATTCTTACATTAGAGGTCTTGGACCTATACCTGAAAAGAAGAATCAACCCAGAATGACCAACACAAAGAATGGTTCTGGTAAGATTATTTCATCTTGTGAAAAAAAAAATTGGAAAGGTCAGGGGGAAACTCATATATTCTAATACAGAAATATTGTCATATGTTTTAAAACCACTTAATGTCAGAAGGAAATGTATGAACACATTTAAGATAGTCAAGGCAGGACCTGTGTGTGTGTGTGTGTGTGTGTGTGTGTGTGTGTGTGTGTGTGGTGTGTATTGTTGCACTGGGTTTTTGTTCACTTTGTTTTGAGGTTTGGGGGGGGGTTGCTTTTTTAAAAATTCCTTATGTATGCTGTCACAACCACTATGAGTTCCATGTGCAACAGCCCTGCTGTTCCTTTTGATCACCCATCCATCACCTCTGGCTCTTACAATCTCTCTGCCCCCTCCTCTGCAATGATCCCTGAGCCTTGGTTACCCAAAGCCAGAAAGATAAACATCACATGTTTTCTCTCATCTGTGATGTTAGCTTTGAATCTTCAGATATGTTTGGTTCATTTGGAATACCCATAAAGGTCCGGAAATTACTAAAAATCCCACAGGAAAGCATGAGAAATTGAAAGGAGGCAAAAATGCACTGGTATAAATTGTTTAAAGTTAATAACGGAACAGGAAGTGTTAAAGTGGATAGGGGATGGGAGAAGAGGCTAGAGGAAGGAATCCATGGAGGAGAATTAACACTAGAGACATTTAGAGGAAACTTCGTACTGTAGAAGCTTCTCTATCATGTTCCAATGAATATTCTCAATGGGGTGGTCACAGAGATAGCCCTGGTTAAATCAAATGGGTCACAAAACAAACCCAAAACCCAAGAACCCAGGAAAGGGAATGGTAGGGAAAGTAGGGAGTGGAGTTGATTGAGATGAGAAAGAATAAGAGAGGATGTGTGTGTGTGTGGGGGGCAGCTGTAATACAGTATACATGGGCTAACTGTTATACATTATGTTTGTGTGTTTCTCTCTCTCTCTCTCTCTCTCTCTCTCTCTCTCTCTCTCTCTCTCTCTCTCTCTCTCTCTCCCTCTTCTCCCCTTATTAGCATCATAGCCTTTCTCTAGGCAATGCATGAAATATGCCCACACAAGCGAGAAAGAAGGAACACAGGCTCCCACCTAAGATTCAATTTTATGATTTTTATGCCAGCCTAATTTGAAAATCCATAAATTTACCAATCTACAATTCAATCTTTAATCTGTCATTTAAGATAAAAGAGATGAATCATCAACAATAGAATAGTGGCCAGAGATGAAAGCATGGCAGGTTTTTAGATTTAAAGCAATACATTCAAGAGTATTATAGAATATCCGGTCTCAATTTAACATTATTTTCAAGTTTGATTACAGTATTTCTCAGTGTCTACTTACTTACTAAGTACAGTAAGCTTTGTACAGCTAAGCATCATGTAAAAAATAGCAGTCTTTCGGACACAGTAGAACCTATTTCATACCCCAGTCCTCTTCTGAGAGACAATAAAAAAAAAAAAAAAAGGCTGAAGATCCCACATCTAAGAGAACCTATTGAATGTGGAATGAAAGAGACTAATTTGAATTTGAAACTATTTGTTGTGGCCATTAACCCAACTCCTCATTTTAGAGACCAATAAAAGAAAAATAATTAAGCATGCATTCTGCCCTTTTAGCAGAAATTGAATTTCAGAACAGCCCAAGAGCCCAGCTGACAACCAAAAAGCAATGCTTCACAGCAAACTGCACTCTAAGGACACCTAAAACCGAGGAAAGCAATGGGATCCACTGGTGTGACAGGCATCAGCTGAAGGGTGACAGGGTGCCAGCACAATACCCAACAAACTATCTCCAAGTGCCACAGGTTGGAGTGGGGGAGGGGACAGGGAAGACTGCGGGTAACAAGAGAGAATATGCTGGTGTCATCTTAAAAACTGGGGTTAATCTTAGCCCAGCTAATGCTGGGATAATTGGATGGCATCTACCTCTAGACAACTGAGATGCCTGAAGAAAAATCTGAGCAGGGCCTGAGCCTTAACTGATATTAGGAACTCATAATCTTTAAAGCACGGTGATGCTCGCACAGCTACAGAGGAAAGCATTCTTTGTTTTGTTTTGTTTTGTTTTGCCTGTTTGTTAGTTAGTTTGGTTGGTTGATTTTTGTTTTCAAAGATATATACTGAAGTAAAAAATTTAAATATTTGGAATTTTAAAAGCCAGTTTTTGGCTGAACATGTACAAGAGGCAGAGCACAGTTGCCTGCCAAGAAATGTGGGAAAAAAGAGTGTGCTTTTCTTTTTTTTTTTTAATGGATGCAAGAAACAGAGCTAGAGAAGGGTAGCAATTCCTTCTGCCATCCCCTCCCCCTCCCTGAGTGTGGCCAGCTGCCCAATCAGTCACATGGAAAAGGCAAACAGCAAAGCTACAGGAAGAATCGCTGTTGGGCAAACTTACCACAGTGATGAACATAATAGCATCAAACCACTAGAGAAACCTTAAGAAAAACTGCACGGGCCACTGAGTTGTGCTCACATCTAAATACAGTTTTTTAAAAGGAGCATTATCAATGGAAGTAATGGGTATTTAAAATTCATGGCTTTTTTCTTTGCGTTAAAACATAACATCTTTGGGCTACTTGGTTCTAGTCCAGGTTTTATAGTCACTTCTCTACCTTTAGAGACTTCTTGGTGGCTCCCAAAGTCCCTATCTCTAATGACGATGTTAGAAGAAAATCTAGGATTTTGCAAATTCGTAGTTCAGTATGTGTCTCATCAGACAGCATTCGAGGTCATGTATGTGACCTTACATGACTAAATGATTCTGGAAGGAAAAAGCTACCATTTTATAGCATGTACATCACTTGTGAGGACCACTTCTGTGGATAGGAAGCAGATTATGGAGTCTGTAAGGTGGGCTCATGCCTCTTGTTTGTTGCTCAAGACCAGAAACCTGACTTTAATCCCCAGGACCCATGTAATACTGAATTGAGAGAAGTAACTCCCCAAAGTTATCTGACTACACAGCATCCCCCAACACACAGAGAATGCATTTTGGTTTTCTTGTTTTTTGTTTTGTTTTGTTTTGCTTTGCATTTTTTTTTAGAAAAGCAGATTATTCATTTGCTTAAAAGCAGACAGAAAATTGTTCCCTTACCCTTTCCCATGTGTGGCATTATTTTATTATACTTTTAGTTCGAATGAACTGATTTTGTTTAATGGTCTGCAGTCACTATGAGAGAAAATACCTCATGCTTTCAATGGTCTATCTTCATGCTTTCAATGGTCTATCTTTTCAGTATACCTCGCTTACGAAATTACAGAATTATCTGACTCATCGGAACAAAAACAACATATTATCCTCTAGACAGCAAATTGAAAAATCTCTCGCAATTTTCCCGTCTCTGAGAAATATAATTGATCTGATTTTGTCATCTGCATTGCCATCATTCACTCCATCACTCAGAACTGGAAACTTACGTTTCTTTTCTCCCCACCTTTCATCACCCACACAGAGTCACCAAGTCAAGGTGCGTTCCTTTAATAATGGATCTTATTAGCAGTCTCCTCTGCTGCCATGGACGTCTCAGTCTCTATTATCTCCCAGACCCGCATGACGACAATAGTCTTCCTCCTTGCTAATGATTTGTACGTGGTTTCTCTCATTGTAAAGGTAATACATGCTGATTATAGGCAATTTGGAAATCTCAGGGAGATAGACAGAGAGGATCACCTACCCATAATTCCTCTGACCCAGTTCTTTCTACTCATTGTTCTATATGTACTTAATACAGTTTTCTAAAACTTGGGATTGTGATTTAATACATATTTATAATTTGTTTTGTACTCATAAAAGTGGGGTTTTTTGGTGAGATACTGTTCTTTGAAACTAACTTTTTAAAAAAAAATCAATTTGAGATGCTATATTACCTATCCAAGTACTATGGATAGAAAGTCTGACTGCAGCTGTTTTATTTTATAATTGTCCTTAGAGCTGAAAGTTGTTAAGTTTTCACTATCCTTAGACATGATGTATACCCCATTGATCACTTTATATGTCTTATCAAACTTTTCTGACACTCAGACAGCCATTTATGAGATTCAAATATTTCATCTGCTTGTGGGAAATTCTGTTATTTCACTAATTTTGGTTCTCATCTGTTATTTTAATAAGTCATTATTTATATGTTGATTTCACTTGATTTATCTACCAATTCTCCTACTAGTTTCCTCATAGCATATTTTTGTTCTGGAAAATAAAATCAGTTCTTAATTGATGGTAGGTCATGGGTTACTAGATTTTCATATTAGAACAAAACGGTGCATGAATCATTCTTGTGCCATGGTTCGGTTATTCTCAGATTATGTATTTCCAAGAGTATAATTTACACAAGCAAAGGTGCTTATTATATTTTACCCAGTTATTGTCAAGAAAGAAAATACAGTTTAAACATCCCTAATGCAAAACAACCCAAATTCTCAAATATGCCAAAATCTGAAACTTCAAAAGTTCTGGATTTTGGTTGGGTGTAGTGTTACATACCATTTGGGAGTCAGGGCAGCTAGATCTCTGTGACTTCAAAGCCAGCATGGTTGGTCTACCTAGTGAGTTCCGGGCTTATCAGGGCTACATAGTGAGACCCTCCATTTAAAATAAAGAAGTTTTGAAGTTTGGATTCCTGATTTTCAGTCTATGTATTATTTCAAAATCTTTAAAAAATTCTGTTCTCAAGCATTTCAGACAAGGAACACTCAATCTATAAGTAGGGCCACTAGTACTGCATGACAAGTATCCTTTTATTATTTACTTGTTAAAAACTAGATCTTATTTCTTTTTACAATTTCATTAAGATGGGAGTTTATACTTTGTCCTATTTACTTTTCGAATGCTGTAAAGAGACACCATGAACAAGGCACCTAATAGAAGGACAAGTTTAGAGGAGTCTTACAGTCATTGACCATCATGTGGGGAAGTGCAGAATCAGACAGGGAGGCGGGCATGATGCGTCAGTAGCTGAGAGCTCATATCTCATCTACAAGCATGAGGCATAGAGTTAACTGGTCCTGTAGTGGGCTTAGGAAACTTCAATGACAAATCTTTTCTGACAAGGCCACACCTCATAATCTTTCCAAAACAGGTCCACCATCTGAGGACTGAGTATTCACACATAGAAGCCTATGGGGACCATTTTTATTCAGATCACCACACAACTTATTGGTTGGTATAGGATGCAAATTTGGTGTTTACTCACAGACATTTGGATTATGATATTTTAGCTAGTCTCCATCCTGATGAGAAGAAAAGCAAACTCTAATATTATACCATGGCCTGGCATTGAGGCCAATATGTTTCAGCAGAGTAGTACTGGAAATGACAGAATGGGGGTGAACAGGAGAGTGCATGCCCTGCTACTATTCCAAATGGAAAGATTTTAAGTAAGTAACTCTGGCCAAACAAAACCATCTACTGTTGCAAACCAGGCTACTTCCAGTTCAATGCCGTGCATGTACCTCCTTTCTCTAATCCATCTTCATAGCAGGAGAATGTTATTCCTCATACCTGATACCTTCTCCCTGCATACTATTCATAATATGATCCCAAGTCTTGTTCTTGTAACTCCTCTATCCTAACCATCTACTGTTAAACAGATGTCATAGAAGACAATGAGGTACTTGAGGACAAGCATTCTATCATACAGGAAGTAATAAAGCACAAGAACAAAGGCAAGGAAGTTCTAGAATCTGAACCCTCAACTAGCTGTGTGACTAAGGCCAAGTTTCTAGACCTTCCTGCGTCTATTTCCTCATCTGGAAAATGATACTAACAGCACTCTCTTAATTGTTTTCTCCATGCTGTGACTAAATACTTGTGACAAAGGCAACTTAAATCAGAAAGGGTTTCTTTTAGCACACAGCTCATGATACAGTTCATCACAGCAGAGAAATCAAGGCAACAGGAGCTTGAAGCAGCTGATCATCTCTCATCCACAAAAAGAAAAAGAAAAAGAAAAAGAAAAAGAAAAAGAAAAAGAAAAGAAAAAACAGAGATGAATGCCTACTAATGCTCAGCTTGCTTTCTGCACCCTGTACAGTCCAGGATCCACTGCCCAGGAAATGGTCTCAACCACAACTAAAATGCCCCTTCTTGCATCAATTAGTATAACTGAGATAATCCCCTGCAAGCACATCCAAAGACCTGTCTTCCAGGTGATTCCAGATTCCACCTACAGCAGTAACCACCACAAGCAACCATACTATAGAGTTGGTGTGAGAACTCAGTAAGGTACATAAACCAAGCACTCGTTTCCCCTTCCTGATATACACTAGATGTTCAATAACTGCTTTCAGCATTTCTTGGAGTAGCGGTTGAAATAAAGAATGCTATGGTACATAGGTAGTGTTACCAGGACACAAATCACCTATAGCCTCTTGTTAAATATACAGACTTGTAGGACTCATTCCCTGACTTGATAGCAGTTTTGGAGACAGTGCCCAGGAACCTGTACTTCTTGCAAGAATTCCAGTTGACTATGACTCAACTAGAGTTGAAGGCCCACCAGTTGCCACACTAAGTTTACACACATTATACAGTCTTATAGACTGCTTGACCTACCTGCCCAGTAGTACCCTGGCCTGGGTACTACCACTCTCTACAAAAGTGATCTGATTTTAAATTAAAGTACTCTACAAGAACCCTTTTCTGTTAGCCTGTCAGTCTCCTCACTCCCTGTCCTTAGCCGAATAGCATTACTGCCAAATATGAGTCACTCATTAGTATGAGAGTCAACAATAAGTGCATATTATTGCCAAAAGCACTACTCATTGGTATCATGCATTAAGCATGTCTAAAGTGTGAGGCATGCTAACTAGTTTTTAATGTTATTATGTTCTGTATTTTAATCCACAAGACAACAGCATGAGACAGGTGCTACTCCTCCTACCATTTTCTAAATGGGAAAACCAAGTTACAGAAAGGCTAAGCAGGTGACCTAAGGTCAAAAAGGCAGTAAATAACACAGTGGATATTTGAATCCAGACATTGTGACTCCAGAGCACAGGCTAATATCTAGTACACTACAGCACTTCTCTAAATGAAGTGCCCTGTGCCTGTTATTACTAATTTAAGCTATCTACAGTGCTATTAATATCTATTTCATACATGTTCTTCATTATCTCATTAGACTGAATGCATTTATCACAGAAACCTCAAACTATTATGCTCCTATGCCTTACGAATCCAGTCATAGGATCTAGAATGAGAGTCTGCAGGAAACCAACAGCTGGAGTGGGTCTGTTCTCTCTGTATGTGCTTAGAGTCCAGCTTTGTAATGCAATTGTATGAACAAAGTGCATCTTAGCTGTTAATCCTATCTGTATTTACCTCTTCTAATTTTAAAAAGAATCTAAAAGTTGAAGGCCTATCTCTTAGGTTAGTTTTCCTAAGGAGGCTCTTCCTCCTGTGGGTTTAGATAAAATATCTCATTTCTCAAAAAGAGGATAGAGTCCAGTGACCTGAGACAGACAGGGTGTTCTGAGAATTTCTTAGCTGGTATGCTTGGCCAGATATCCAAACATTTTTAAATCAACTCTTTCATCTTTTTAATCAAGTGCAGCCTAAAATAACCAATTTGGCCTGTGGAGGTGACTCATTAGATCAGACTATTTTCTGTGTAAACACTGGGGATCTAGGTTGGAAATATCAGCATCCATTTAAAAGCTGTGCATGGCTGCTGGAGCATGTAACCCCAATGCTGTGGAGGGCGTGGACATAGGGATCACTTGCTGCCCACCAGCCTCACTGCAGGTTCAATGAAGACCCTTTTTTGCAAAGGAATAAGGCAGAGAGTATCCCCTCAGCATCCTCCTCTGGCTTCAGCATGCATAAAGTCTCCCCAACATATAATATACACACAATATCCAATTTGAAGAATTCTGATTCATGCTGCAATACGATAAACCTTGAAGACAGGATGCTAAATAAAACAAGCCAAACTCAAAAAGGCAAATATTGTGTGATTCCATGTATATGATATAACCTAGAATAGACAAACACACAGAGCAGAATAGAGAATAGTGGCTACCAAGGGAAGGGATGAGAGAACAGGAAGTTTGAGTTTGGTGAGGTACAATTTCCATTAAGGATGAGGAACAAGTTCTAGAAGTAGATACTGATAGTGGTTGTAAAACATGGAAAATGCATTGAAGGCTACTGAACTATCTACTCAAAATGATTGGAATAGTCAACTTCATGTTATGTGTATTTTACTATCAGTTCTCAAAATCTCATACCCTATTTCAATACCCCATGGAGGCGGTGCTTACCAGGGTATCATCATTCTGGTCTCCAAACATTTCTTTAAAAATCTTGCCAGGATCAGGAATTGGAGGAAATATAATGATCTTAAGCCTTTAAAAAAAAAAAAAACAGATACTTTTTAGATCTAACCTTCTGGTAAATTAGAGTCTCTCACATAAATACAGCTATATTAAAAATAGGCATGCAAAAGTCACAATATACACTGCGGGGGGGGGGGTACACAACTTTGATCCCAGCACTCAGAGAGGCAGGCAGATCCCTGTGAGTTTGGGGCTAGCCTGGTCGACAGAGCAAGTTTCGGGACAGCCAGAACTGTTACACAGAGAAACCCTGTCTCAGAAAAAAAAATCACAACACACAAGTCACTTTTAGTAAGTTACCTTCTGTAATGGGGTAATAGTAAAAAAGATCTTTAAATGGCATGGGAAATCAGTGTCATAAGAGCACCGAGTCTGGATGGAAATAAGGCACCAACTTAAACAAATTACTTGTAGCACTTAAAAAGTAATGGAGGCCAGGCATGGTGATAAACATCTTTAATCCCAGCACTCAGGAGGCAGAGGTAGGTGGATTGCTGTAAATTTAAGGCTAGTCAGATCTATGTAGTGAGCTCAAGACCAGCCATGGCTGCATAGTGAGGCCCTCTCTCTAAAATAAAATAAAAAAATAAAATAAAATAATGGTGATAATCTTAGCAGACAAGAGGTTTGAGTTTTATAATTTAGAGAATAATCAATATATATAGCTGAGCCTAGAGGCCCAGACTACAATCTTGGTTACTTAGGAGCTTGAGGCAGGAGGGCTGCAAGTTCGAGGTCTAAGTATCTTAGATCCTGTCTTATCAAGTAAGAAATAGGTCAGGGACATGGCTTTGTGGTCATGATGTATGCCTATAGCATGCACAATGGCTTAGGTTCAGTGCTCAGCACTTCCATAAACAAAATCTCTTGAGTTTTTTTTTCTGGAAGGGGGGGTTATGTATTTGCTTTGTGTTTAAACAGCATCTCATGTGGCTCAATGTGTCCACAAACTTGATATGCAGCCAAGACTGACCTTGAACTCTTTTGCCTCTACCTGCCAAGTACTAGGCTTGCAGGCATGTGCTACTTCACAGAGCCAGAATCTGTTAATAACTTTTTCCTTTATTACTTCTCTCCCATGTTTTCTTTAACCCTAGGGATGCACATGCTTGACAAGTGAGCTGCTGCCTAGCCACATCTTCAGGCCTTTCCTCTCCAGCTCTCAACCTTTTCTGTGGGCTTGCCTCACCTCTCAGGGTGTATCTCCAGATGTACCCAATTATTCATCCCTCCTGTATTTCCATCTAAGTGTTTGATTTAGTAATTTAATGCCCAGAGACATGACTCTACACATTATCTCTCCCTTAGAGATCTTCCTTAAACACCAGGTCCATTTATACAGTTGTCTACTGTATACATCTACTTAGATACTTACTAGGCATCTCTAACAATGGGTTAATAACGGAAATCTTCCCCTTTCTCTCAAAGGCAGCTCTGCTTGCAGTTCCTTCCATCTCAGGAAGTGTCACTGACTCTCAGCTATTCAAGACCAAACACTGGGATTGTCCATTTCCCTCATACTTCCATCAGCAAGACTTGTTAATTTGGGCTTTCAAAATATATTCCACATTTATATAACCATTTCTTCCTTTGTCTATGACTAACCTTCATATATATATATATATATATATATATATATATATATATATATATATATACACACATAGCTGAGTTTGAGGCCAGTATGATCTACATAAAGAATCCCAGACCACCCAAGGCAACATTGTGAGACCCTGTCTCAAAAGAAAATAACCAAAATACAGACTGCTTTCATCCTTCCTGTCAGACACTGATGCCCTCTACTAACACATTTGCTTCTATTCTTGTGCAAACCAAGTCTTTAATAGTGACATGATTCTATGCATAATGGTACACTAGACCACACAAATCCCCTGCTTTGTGTGACTATATCAAGGTCCCCTATCATGCCTAGGATAAAAAAAATCTCTGTTTCTTGTCACGCTTTACCTGGTCCTATCTGTTGGCTTCTCCAGCCTCAACTCTGGCTACTCTTCTTTACCCTATCTCTTCCAGCCAAACATGATAAGCTCATATCAGCACCGGAGCCTTTGTACTTCCTTTTTTTCCTCGGTCTGGACAAATATCTGAATGGCCTATGCCTTTATTTTGTGAATCTCTCTTCAAATGATGTTCTTAGAAAGGACTTCCCTGGCCACCGTATGTGAAATGAGTCTTCTATCATTGCCCACCTCCACTTCCTGCCAACCTGACTTCCTGCTATGTATGTGCTCTATCCCCTCTAAACATATAGATGGGGACTGTGTTCTATTCACTGTCATAAGGCTGGTACTTTGAACAGTTTCTAGTATATAAGTAGAAATATAACATATATTGTTGAAATAATGCTAAAACATTGGTTCTGGGTCCAGATCAATTGTTTCTTTCCAGGCTTTAGTGTTTACAGCAAGAGCAATAAATAAATATAAATATAAATATACTCTATACTGGTAAAGAGAAATAAAACATCCTTTCTCCCTTTTGACACCCAACCTCACAGAGCTGAAGGAGGCCTTTAGTTCAGTGTGTAGCTGAGCATAGTTAAATTTCTCCTTGCCCTCACCTCCCAAGTGTTCAGATTACAGGTATGCACCACCCTGCACTTTAATAAAAGCACTCTTAAGAATAAGTAGTACATGTTAGTGATAATCTGGTAGAATTCTTTCCTGTGGCATAGACTAGCAGCCTGCTTTTCATTACCGCTTTTCATTTCAATAACAATAGATTTCATTTCTTATTTTCTTTTCCTTGGTTGGCGTTGGACATTGAACCAGAGACTCAAACATGCTATGTATCCTACCACTGAGCTGCACTCCCAACTTCTTTTTGTTTTTTTTATCTGTGCTTGAAGTTTGAGGAGCAGGGCACACATGTGGGTGAACATGCCATTATGTACATAAGAGAGGTCAGATGACAATGTTGTGGAAATGGTTATTTCCTAAAACATTTACATGGGTTCCAGGGATGAAACTTACATCACCAAGATTATTCTGTAAGTACCTCTACCCAATGAGATGTTTTGCTAAGTGCCTAAAGCCCTATTTCAAAAAGTTCATTCCAAGAGTTATCAACTAGCTGCTGATAATCGAGATATTGATAAGAGTCAATGAACAAAACACAAGGTCTATTTTTAGCAATGTGAAACAGGGAGCCATGCCCACACAGTGCTGTAGGAAACTCATTTGATGCTTCCTTTACCACAAAAAAGAACACACCAATGCTTTGTCCGTCAATTTCAGCAAAAGTCACATATGATGATAAATTCGAAAGAAAAATTTGAGGCAAGCACAATATAAATGAAGAATAACAGGCATGAAGAATAACAGGCACGGTACCGAAGCTAGCAGGAACTGTGAAGTCTACCTGAGCGGGTGGCTTACCTTTTCAGGTAAAAAAGGAGGATTATGACTGCCACTGCGACAAAGACTGGAATGATGAGTAACATGGTGGTGTAGAAGGTGGAGTTTCGCTCCTTACCTACAGAAGGAAGCATGGAGATGTGAGAACTAAAAACACATTTTTTGTGTGTGATAAATCAGGAACAGTTCTACTTAGTAGTGAGATCACAGATATTTCTTTCCTATGCCTCAAACCATTTTTCCTCAAACTCTTCATTTATCCTATAATAGTTTGAAAAAGTCTTCTGCTCTGGCGTCCGAGCTTTCTAGATGAGTGAATACCTTAAGGATTGTCTGCAACCAGGACCTCTGAATTTGTTTTAGACTGTATTAAATAAAAGATTTCATATCTATTCACAGTGGCTGTCCTTTCTTACTCTTTACCTAAAGATGCATTATTGTACTTCCTTACTGCCCACTATTGCTTACTTAAGTAAATCCTAACAAGCACCATCTCTATGATTCCTAAAGAGTGCCTCCCCTATGAATCTGGTACCATTCAGTACTCACATGCTTATCTCGGAGCTATTCTATCTGTCAATATTATCTCAGCTCTATTCAGGAGATAAAGCTCAGGCAGACTTAAAATATAGATCCATCTAATTACAAATTTCAGCTTTCTACAGCTAACACATGGAAGGCTATTTATCCATTTCTACGTTCATATTTCCCACAAGGACATGAGTATCTCAAAAGTATCTTCAGGTTCTAATGTCCTTGTTTAGGGAGCTTCTAAAATGACCCCAAATGATTCCTGCCTCCTAATGATTATACTCTTATATAATTCCTCTTCTTGACATGGGCTACACTAATTGACTCCCTTCTAAATAACAGAAATAGCACCAGTGATGGTCTCTTATGCCCAAGATAAGTGATGATGAACTATGGTTTTTGTAAGGCTATTCTCTTACATACCCTTTCTTGCTAGGATTGTTCAATTGAGGAAGCAGATTTCTATGTCAGAAAGGAGCCCTGTGGAGTGGCCTAAGGGGACAAGGAACTAAAAAATATATTTGTATTAGTTTCCTACTACAGCAGATTATAGATACTTGAAGAAAAGTTTTTTTTCACAGTCCTGGAGGAAAGAAGTTCAAAATCAAGATACTGGCAAGGAAGGCCATGTTTCCTCTGAAGGCTCTAGAAAATAATCTTCCACCTTTTTCCAGCTTCTGGTGGCTCCTACTATCTTTGGGATTTCTTAGTTGTGACTGCCTTACTCCAGTATCTTCATCTGACCTTCCCCCTAGTGTTTCTCTATGTAATCTCTTCTTCTTTTTCCCCTTTGGTACACCTAGAAATGGACTCTCTAGCCTTGGTCAAGCCTTTGGCTTAGATGAGATTACAGTACCACCCATACTCCTGATGCAACTTTAGGAGGCGTCTACCTAAACCATGCCATTCTCCTTACATGGAGAAACCAGGAGATGGCAAGTGTCTGCTATTGTAAGCTGTTAAACTTTGGTTCACTTGGTTGTTTTTCTGTATTTTTTTCTTGAGACAGAGTCTCACATAAGACTCCAGGCTGATCCATCATACAGCCATGCCTGGCCTCAAAACTTATGCCAACTGTCTTGGCTCTTGAGTCTTGGAATTACTGGTATTAGCCACCATTCCTAGATAATGTGTTGGTGTGCTTGGCTATGCAACAACAGATTAATAATGCAACCATGCCTGACACAGAGCTTATTCAGTCTCTTGATGAATATGGAATTACATTACTCAGAAACCCATTTCTGACTATGTTTAACAGCTGTTCAAAGGCTTATGTTGATTCTATATTGCCCCTAGTGGCCAAAAAAGCAAATTTCCTCTTCTACCCAGCAATGCTTTAAATATAAGAACTCAACAGCTAAGCCTTCTCAAGGTAACTTTATGTACCATTTCTTATCAATTTTGAGTCATTAGCTTTTCACCTTTCAATACAGATTCCAGTCAGCCATATGACTTCTACAATGTGATGCTCCACACAAAGTTTGAGAAAGGAGCTGCCACATACTTTGTGTGTTTGTGTGTTTACATGTGCAAGTGCAAACCAGACTTAAAGTCAGATGCTTTTCTACCATTCTTGCTGCCATTGTTGTTTGATTGGTTTTGGTTTTTCGAGACAGGGTTTTTCTGCCTGCCTCTGCCTCCCAAGTGTTGGGATTAAAGGTGTGTACCACCATCACCCAGCTTTTTTATTTTTTTATCTTTTTTACCCCACCCTGAAACACTGTCTTAACCTGTGAGCTGCACCAGCACTGCTATCCAATATTGCGCATGCATTTTCCCTGGCACCCCACTCCACAACTCAAACAGGTAGCTCCCATCCTTTATTTTGAGTATGGCTTGCTCAGTACAGCCACTACCTTCATTTTCAAACCTACATTCAGGCTTATCTCTATTAAATAACACCAAGCTCACTGCTACTTTCCTGAGTCCATTAACCAGCATACAGGACAGTCCTTTGGCATGAGTCAACTTGAAAATTGGATGATGCCTGCTTTCTGTGTTTTTGTTTGCCTTGCTGATAAACATGGGGATGGAGCAGAGGTGAGGATAACACCCTGTGGAACTGTATGTTGTCTATTAACCCTTGCTGATGTTACAGCAATTGAACGCAGAAGAAATGCTTATTTTAAATACTCTCTGGCATCAAAAAAAGAATGGCAGCCCCTTTCCCAAACTATTTTAGGTTTCAACTTAGTTTTCTACCATCAGTGGTTTACACCGTAATGATATTGTACTCTCTTACCTATACTCTGTGCTTCACTCCAATCACTCCACAGTTTGTTGTCATCAAAGCATAACTTGTTTGTTTTGACTCTTACTCTGACTGTGTAGACAGTGTCGGCAAGAACACCAGGGAATAGGAAACAACTTGCACCCTTAGATATAAAATGCACAAAAAAACATTACCAGTTTATTCTCTCTAGCTCTGCTGTTGAGTTATAACATGATTATTGGCCAAATTCTGTGTGGGATTAAGACTTAGATTACAGTTCCAATTATCTGACTCTGACTCCCAAAAAGCACTGGCAATAGCCTCTAGAACAAAATAGTTTTCTTTTTACCACACCAAGCATTTCAAATTTACACTGTGCCTGACCTGTCCCACCCCGAGTTACTTGATGTTCAAGCCCAAACAGCCAAAGCTGAATTGACTGACCTCCGTGTTTCTATCAGATTCGGAATTCTGGCATTTGTCCTCTTCAACCTTGAAAAAAAAGTTCCAAATTAAAAAAAAAAAAGTTTACATCTTTAGCCATTTCTAACAAGGTTTCCTTGCATCCTATTAAAAGACCATGCAGACTAAAGAGATGGCTCAGGAGCTACGAGCATGCGCTGCTCTTCCAGAGGACCTGAGTTTGATCCCAAGCATTCATGTCAGGCCGGTCACAATCACCTATAACTCCAGTTCCAGGAAAATAGATGTATATTTGAGTTTTTTCAAAAATAGTAAAAAATTAATCAAGCAAAAATGTTGCTTAGTCTTAATAGTCAAACTGCTGTCAAATAAATATTTTTTTTAAAAAATGTTTAATGTTTTAATTTTAGTTTGTGTGTGCTGGTGTTTTACCCACATGTGTGTCTGTGTGAGGATGTTGTAACTCTTTGCAATTGGAGTCACAGACAGTTGTGAGCTGTAATGCTGGGAATTGAATCTTTGGAATCGTCTTTTGGAAAAGCAGCCAGTGCTCTTAACCACTGAGCTAGCTCTCCAGCCCTTAAGCAAAAATCTTAATCGCAGGCTTGTGTCTTTAACTACTGGAGACCACCCTAGTATTCCTCTTAATAGTAGTAACGGTCATTTTTCAACTGTCAAGAATGTGCTACAAAGATATTTCTCTAAGGGCTTCTTATGTGGTAGCTCATAATAATAACCCATAAGATTAGTATTATTGGAACTTACATTTTGAGAAACTAAGGCCAAAGAAACATTAAGTAACTTTCACACAGCTTATAAGTCAGAGTGACCTCAAAGGTCAGTCAGTCTCTGTCTCTTCAACTTGGACTAAGATTACTTACACAAATCATCATTAAATAAGAACTAGGTCTCTAGCTCAGCAATAGAACACTTTGTATGCTTGAGGTCTTAGGTTCAATCCCCAGTAGTTAAAAAAAACACTAAAGTATTGTTGAATTAAGTTATATAAGTGCCACACACACAACATACATATTTTATATACTATATAACATATAATAAAATATGTAGTATATAACAATATATAATTATGTTATTCAAATATTGTATTATATATGTATTATATATTATAGAGATAACATATTATATCATATTATACATATATAATAATGTATAAGATATATTATATAATATTTACATATATATGTATACACACACATATAAAACTTCTGAACTAAAGAAAACACATACATCATGGATGTTATACACGTAAATTAGACTACAGTCTACTTGGAATTATTACGTTCATGTGTTTGAGTTTAATTCTTTTTTTAAGCAGATGTTCACCAGCTGCTTCCTCCCTAAATGTCACCAGCTCTTTGTGTGCTAATTCTGAGCTTTGCTGATTAGACCCTTCTTTTTCTTTCTGAAAGACTTCTTGAGTTGTTTGTTGGAACTGCAGTGTGGGTGATGGGTAAACTGGATCATGAACATGTACTATGACACTGGGGTATTGTCAGAAGGAACTGAGAACAGTATTGTGAATAAGGTAGGAATTGTTTTCTTATACACCACCCCTTCCCTGAATACTGTCTACCTGGTGCCCTGTGTTCTTGTTTTCCTCCTCTTAACTGTATTAGCAGCTGCTGATCCATACATGAGGATCAGCAGCTGCTAATACATACAGTGGAAGGAGACCAAATCACAATGATTTGCTGACTATGGCATTTGTATGTTTGGGAAATGGTCCAGGAAAAAAGTGACATCAGCCTGCAGCTTGATCTTTCAAGAGGCACTTGACACTTGTGATTTCTCAGCAGGCCAGTGGTTCCAGAAATAGGACACTGACGCCACCTGCATGGCCTTTTCTCTGCCTCTGTATGAACAAAATATTAAAACAATAGTCTTTCCTCATCCTGTTGGCCTTCTAGCTCTTCAAAAATGCCGGTATGGAACATTTAGTGGATTGTATTAAGTTCTAAAATAAGTAGTGGTATGTTGTAGTCTTTGATCTATATTTAAAAGTTCCTTTGGCAGGGGCTGAAGAGGTGGCTCGGCCATTAAGTGCATTGATTGCTCTTCCTAAGGAGCTGAGTTCAATTTCCAGCAACCACGTGGTAGCTCACAACCATCTGTAACTCCAGTTGCAAGGGCTCTGACACCGTCACACAGACATAACTGCAGGCAAAATAAAATAAAAATAAAATGTAAAATAAAAATAAGTAAATTGCTTAATCTGTATGGTGGTTGTACACACCTTTAATTCCAGCACTCATGAGGTAGAGGCAAAGGCAGGCAGATCCCTGAGTTCAAGACTAGTCTAATCTACAGAGGGAGTTCCAGGACAGCCAGGGCTACACAGAGAAAAACAAAAAACAAAAAATAAAGAGAATTTTGCTTAAATCTTTTTTTAGTTTTTATTTTATCCATGAGCATTTTGTTTGCACGTATGCTACATGGTGCCTGCAAAGGCCAGAAGATGGCATCGAATCACTGGAACTAGACATATAGCCATGTGGGTTCTTAGAATCAGAAACCTTCCAGAAAACCATCCAGTGCTCTTAACTACTAAGCCCTTTCTCCAGCCCCTTTTGCTTAAATCCCGATTCTATCTTTTACCAGAAATATGGCCTTTGGGGTAACTACAATTACAGGGATCAAATGACATGACATAAATAGTTCCCTGGGCTTGGGTTTCTAATCGAGAGATTAGTGATTTCTAAATGAGAGAATTAAGAGAAAGTGCTTACTAATATACCTACTAAATAGTCACCATTATGAACATATACGTTGTTGCTAGTACCAAGAACAGAACAAAGTTGACACTAACTGATGCCTACTGTGTACTTTCAGTGGAGAGAAGAGGCATTAAGTGTGATCAAGTTTGAAATGGCAGCGGAATTGAGGAGCTAAATGAGTCGAGAGAAGCAGTACATGTTTCTGCAGTTCACACAGAAGCACCAGGGAAGAGATCAGCCTGGAGGGATCAAAATAGTCACTTTGTTGTCGATCTAAACCTCCCCCTTCTCCACACAGGCATCATTTCGCTTTGCATGGGAACACCACGCTTTCTAACACTAACAAAGGGTGTATACACTACACAGTTTGATTTGCAAACACCCTGAAGGGCTCTGTTCTACTGTGGAGCAGGGCACTCCCTGTGGAGTTCAAGAATGTCAACAACTAACTTATTTTACTGAGCATTTTAAGTGCTCCATGATGATCTAAAACAACTAGACCCAGAAAGTTTATCCATGTGCAAGATACTGGGTTCCTTTAAACACCAATGTAAGGTGCTTTAATATGGAACTTGTAAAGGAACCAGGCAGGTAGCAAATAAAAGTGAATGGTACTTTCCCTGTGGTCTCAAGGCGCCACCTTATGGAAATATACAGTTAGAATGGTCTGATTTCAAATTTGCACCTGGGATAGATTTTAGCTATTGCATTTAGTGTGTGTGTGTGTGTGTGTGTGTGTGTGTGTGTGTGTGTATGTGTGTGTATAATACATGTGTGCACATGTATACATGTATACTCATGTGCATTTAGGTGTATGACTCCTATGGCACATTTGAAGGGGAAAACCTGCAGTTCTCTTCTACCCATGTAGGTCCCAGAGACTGATCTCTGGTCATCAGGCTTGGTTGGCTGCAAACCTCTTTACCCACTGAGCTATCACACCAGCTGACCCCACTTCTCCCAATTCAAATGTAGTAAGCAAAGAAACAAAATCGCACAAGAATCGATGGAGCTTAAAAAATGAACAATGGGACTGATGCCCTAAGGTTACACCATATTCTGGTGAAGGTCCCACAGAGACTTCTAACTTGCCTGTTTTGCATTGGTTTTTGGACAGCAGACATATGTGTGATCCAACAAACTGACTATTCCAATTTGACTGCATTCCTTGCCACAAACTCCTCGAAAACTGCCTAGGCCTTACATGCCTGCATGGTTTTATCTCTGCCTATTGTGTAAATATCTTTCCTACCATATTTTGGCCATACCTGCCCACTCTGTCTTCACATTGCTCGTTTCAAGCTCATTCTTAACTCTGTGTTTTGTTTTATTGTTTGAAGCGGCTGTCCCTTCTGACCCCAGTTCCCCAGATAGGTAGCAAGCTCCTGCTCAGCACTCTGTTCTCATCTCAAATGTCATTAGTTCCTGTGACTTCCCTCCCTCTTATTTCCTCATGCACTTCTTCTAGTCACTCTACTTACCAGCCCGTTTGATTTTTGTCATAACATATACACTGATAAATCAGTTTACACTTACCTGTTTTCTAATTGGCAATCTTTGTGAAGAAAAAAAAAGAGAAACATGTTTGTCAGCTGTCACTGTCTAATAGCTGTAGTGAGTGAAAGTGTCTATGACATGGCAGACAATGGCAATGTTTTAAGCAACATAAACCCTGCAGCCAACACTACTATAAACCATCAAAACTTGCAACATGCCTTTTTTTTAAAAAAAATTATAATCATTATCTCTCACAAATGTTAAGAGTTACTCATTATTATTTTAATGTAAGAAGTTCAAGTGAAAGAAAATACTCCAAGAAAAACTATGATCTAACAAAACCTACCTCTAAAATATTATGTCGGTCAGTTTGAGTATTATTGACTTCCACTTCATAAGTTAAGCATCTGCTTCTAAAATTCTGTGGATTCTTCCACTGCACTAATAAGGCACCATTTTTGAGGAGAAGATGTTTAATATGTGGAGGATCAGGTTTCACTGAAAGATAGAAGAAAGCAAATTAGTTTCTACATGTTTATTTAATTACATGTATATAAGATGTGATTATATATGTAAACTCGATAATAAAGGTTCACAAAGTTAAATCAAAATAGGGCTGATGGCTTTTAATGGCTTCACATGATCTGATATAGAGTTTGAGAATTTCTGATTAGCCACAATTAGCAGAGGAAGTGTATTTAAATCTGCCCAGTAAAATGGATTTCAGGAGAGTCTTTGGGGTTATCTGGTAAATGACATGAACTCTGATCTGAGTATAGTCAGAAACTGATCAAGGTAGAATCAGGACATCTAGCTGCCACACAGAGTATAAAGATCCAGATGTGCTTCCTCCACACATGCAACAAAATATGATGTATAAGAGGCTTCTGTAAAAGAAGAAAAGGCTATGAATTTGATAGGGAGCATAAAAAGGAACATGGCTGAGAGTGGGAGGAGAAGAGGGAAGGTGGAAATGATGTAAATATATTTAAATTTTAAATACTGCAAAATAAAACCATCTCCCCACACTGTAAAAAAAAAAAAAAAAAAAAAGGTTTCTGTAGCTCTCCCTCACCAATGCTAACCCAAGACCACAATCTAAAAAGTACCCTGGTCTCTATTACAAGCTATACCATAACTGTGCTTTGAGAACATTGTTAAGAGAAACATGCCAATCTAAGAAATTGCTGCGCTTCTACTCATGTAAAACGCTACAGTAGCTATAGACAAACAGAAAACAGAAAGGTGCTGCCTAGGGCTGAAGGGAGGCAGCATTAGTGTTTTTACTACAGAACCAGGCAGAATTTCACTTTTGCATGATGAAAAACTCATAGATGCTAGGTGGTGGCGGCACACACCTTTAATCCCAGCACTCAGCAGGCAGAGGCAGGCAGATCTCTGAGCTGCAGGCCAGCCAGAAATATACATGAAAACAAACAACAACAAAAAGAAAAAAGAAAGATTTGTAAAGGTCTGCTACACAACAATATGAATATATTTAACACTACTGTACTTACAACCCCAATTAAGGATAAAATATTTTTTAAAGTATTAGCCTGGTGAGTTTACTTTTGTGGAGGTGAACAATGCTTAAGAGTAAGGATCAGAAGATAATGGGCAAAAACGGAAAACATGGACAGGTCATCTTCTTGTCATGAAGAATTATTCTTTATATCACCATTAATTCCAGAAAGAACAGTAATAATAAACCTTAAAACCCTACCTAAGATAGTTTGCCAAACAAACAAGAGGGAAATGAAGGGCTTTTCTCCAGCCAATTCCATGTGATAAACTATCCTGACATCATTCTCTTGGCCTACAAGCCAGGCTGCCTTTGGTCCCCCGATACAGTTGACTTCCAAGACTATCTGGAGGAATGATAAGCAGTGTTCTGCTTACAGATTTAGAGAAGCCTTTGTCAAATTATCTCTCTCTCTCTCTCTCTCTCTCTCTCTCTCTCTCTCTCTCTCTTTTTTTTATAACATCCACTTGGCATTTCTGCTTGTGGACGTTGTACATCGTGGTGCGNA
>NC_034613.1:28029024-28048055 GCF_900095145.1 Mus pahari | reverse complement strand
TNCGCACCACGATGTACAACGTCCACAAGCAGGCTTGATGATCCGGTAAGGTCTAAAATAACTTAGTAACTTTAATGCCTTACTATCCAAGGATCTCTCTCTCTTTCTCTCTCTGGCTCTCTCTCTCTCTCTCTCTCTCTCTCTCTCTCTCTCTCTCTCTCTCTCTTTTCTATAAATCATCCACTTGGCATTTAGTCAGAATCTGAGCTGCCTGATAGGTTGCTGCAACAAGCAAACCAATATACTGACATTATTTATACACAATTGTTTTAGATGCCTCGAGTCCTTTGGCTCTTACGACATGAGGTCAAAGGTGACTATAGATTTTATTTTACAAATAAGGAAACACTCAAAAAGAGTCTATATGCCCTGACAAGAGGGGGTACAAGGTGTTCAACAGGATATTTGGTGTTCAACTTGAAGCCTTTTGCTGGTTAAATGTCAACTTGACACAAACTAGAGTCACCTGGGAAGAGGGAACCTCAATTGAGGAAGTGTGTATATCAGATAGACCTTCAAGCATGTCCATAGAGCACTGTTGATTAATGACTGATGTGGGAGGACCCAGCACACTGTGAGCAGTGCCACCTCTGAGTAGGCTGAGCAAGCCATAGGGAGAAAGCCAGTAATCAGCTTTCATCCACGGTCCCTGCTTCAGTTCCTTCTTTTGAGTTCCTGCCTTGAGCTTCCTTCAATGATGGGCTGTGACGTGGAAATGTAAAGAAAAATAAATCCTTTCTTCCCCCAAGTTGTGTTTGACCAGTGTTTGATTAAAGGAACAGAACAGTAAACTAATATTGGCCACTAACAAACCAACACTTAGACAATCCAGTCAGATATGGTTGTCCTAGATGTCATGACTGACAATACATGTACCCCATGAAGTTCAATACTGTGGATATAATGGTGAGAATATAGTTCAGTAAAAGAGCATAGTTTAGCACTCACAGAGTCCTAAATTCAGTCCTCAGCATTTCTAGAAGAATTCTAGTAATATCCTGGGGATATTGGATTCCATCAAAGATTTTTCTAGCCAAAGTATTCCTCAGGGACTATATGATCAGATGAGCATCTCCTCCAGAGTATCCAAGTGAAAAGAGATCTTCCAATGAGACAGCTCAAGTTGCAGTCTTGGCTATAAGTCAACAAGAAGACTGCCTGCAGTACTCATGTTCCGGAAGTACCATTTCTAAGCTTGCTTCTTAAAGCATCCATCAAAGAAAAGTTTATGTAGATGCAGCCTCCTGTCTTGGGAAGATCTTAGGACCAAACATCATCATCTTCAACTATTTGTTTTAATGATTCAAAAGACAGGACAACCTTGTATCCATGCTATCCAAGAGGGTTTTGGAAACTTACCATAGGAAGTTAAAGACACTATTTTGCAGGATGGTCTAATTTTCCCAGCATTATCCTTGACCATTATTTGAACGTTATGATGTTCAAAACTAGGTTTCACTTTAGTCAATTTAAAGGAACAAGCAATGTGTTGACCTTCTCTATAGATGTTTTCACATTGAAGACTTTTCTCCAGGCTGCTGTACCTATAAGAGAAAATGAGACAACACTCTATTATTTTGAACAAGGTCAAGAGGCGTGGGTAGTCATTTTTTTAATGGCTGAAGGAAATGTCCATGAAAAGAAATATCTTATTGCAAGGCATGCTAGCTGTTGATTGGTATCAGTATTCACAATAGCCATGGTTACTGGAATCTTGACCTTCCTCTTCTGTATGAGGGAAGAAATTCTGAAGCCAGGATGAGAAGTTTTACACCTTCTGAAAATGCATATATACCGAACCCCAGTGGTTCCCCTGTACTCTGTCCTGCCTGTTCTTTCTTTGTCTTCTTAGTTTCCCCCCTGTTCCCAGGGGCGGAAGAGTTACTGACATTCTTCTCAATTTCTGTTTTGTGTGTGTATGTATATATCCTTATATGTGTGAGCAGATGTGGATAAAAAAGTCAGGAGGGTGTTTTTCTCAATTGCTCTCCACTTTGTGAGACAGGGTCTCTCACTGAAGTAGGAGTTTTGGTTACATTTACTGGTCAGCCCCAGGAATCCTTCCATCTTCTCTACCCCAGTATTATGATTAAAGGCTACACCACTGCACCAAGCTTTTTTAAAATATAGATGCTAAGTATCTGAATGCAAGCCCTCATGCTTACAAGGTAAGCAGTGTACTGATAAAGCTGTCTCCTCAGTCCCTCCCATTCTCTATTTTCAATTCCCTGTCCACTCATTCTCAGTTTGTCACCCCATCCTTCTATTTTAATTGAATTCTGGGGAACACCTTAACTTGACCATTTACCTCAGAATTCTTCCCAGAGATTTTTTTCCCCTCCCAGAAAGTGTCTCACTGTTTAGGTCTGGCTGCCTTGGAAATCACTCTGTAGATCAGACTGTCCTGGAAATTACAGAGATCAACCTGCCTCTGCCTCCTGAGTGCTGGGTTGAAAGGCATCTGCCACCATGCTGCACATCCTAGATTTCAAACTATCCCATTTGAGTGTTTCATTCTCCCCTCTTGCCTCGGAATCACTGAAGACTCCAATATGTACCCCCACACACACACACACTGATATACCATTCTGCCAATCTTTTCATTTCTACCACTCAGAGCTCATTTTCTCTATGGTCCTTAGATACTTTGAAATGATCTCTCTCTCTCTCTCTCTCTCTCTCTCTCTCTCTCTCTCTCTCTCTCTCTCTCTCTCTCTCTCTCTCCATTCTATCACCAAATTCTGTTTGCCAGATTTGCTTAGAATCTTATCTTCTCTGATATTCCCACAGGCTACCTCTTGAATTCATGATCTCACTGTTGCAGACTTCATATTTGACCTCCATGACCTCAATTTTTTAATGTCCTCCTATTACTGCTAGATCAGCATTCCTCAAAATTCTCTGAGCTGCTAAGACTGGAGCTGTTCGGGTCACACTCCTTCCAATACCAAACTACCCTGTTGGGACACACAACCGCTTTCTAAGTATCCCCTCTACCATCTAGCTTTTATAAGTGATACTGCTAACACCCTAAATCTAATTTCATCTATACACACACCTTCCCCAGTGACCATGAGCACCTAGCCAATGAATAGTATTCATTACATTCTCTCTCTTTCTCTTCTTCTCTGTCTGTCTGTCTGTCTGTCTGTCTGTCTGTCTGTCTCTTTCCCTCCAAGTCTTCCCCCCTCCCCTCTTCTCTCTCATGTCAGCTATCAGAGGCCTCTGTATTTCAGGAACTAGTACAAGACAGTGTCAAGTCTTACATCATCTGCCACAAATGGAATTGTGCAGATTCTGCAGAAAAGGAAGGCATTTTTAATAGATAAAGAACAGAGAGTCCCAAACCCTTGGCCTGTAATCTCAACATTATCTGTAGTTTTTCCTTAGCTCAGGAATCAGAACTCTGACAAAAATGTACATCCTGCTGAAAATCAGTTTTTTTTAAATGAAGATGTAATATATTTATTCCTGAAAATACTACAAAGAAGTGTTCTGCTACAGAAAATGTCTTTCAAGAGACAGTTCATTTCTCTGTGTTGCTGTTTGTGAGACACAGGGACTTCAAGAGTAGGTTGTACTCAAAATCACTATGTAGTCAAAGACAAACGAACTCCTGGCATCCTCCACCCTCCATTTCCAAAGTGCTGGTATTATAAGCACGGGCCATCATGATCATCTAATGGCACAAAACCTTTCTTCTTAGTTAAGTCTCTGTGGATCGTAAAGGAGAACTTTTAAAAATTAAATTGCTATCATGCGTACTTTGGGGTTTAGATAGTCCTGGAATGTTTTCCACCCAAAACAGAAACAAAGCTACTAATGACATTTTTCTTGCATAACAAAAGTTAAGCAGATGCTCACAGTCATCTATTGGATGGAACACAGGGCCCCCAATGGAGGAGCTAGAGAAAGTACCCAAGGAGCTGAAGGGGTCTGCAACCTTGTAGGTGGAACAATATGAACTAACCAGTACCTCCTGAGCTCCTGTCTCTAGCTGCATATGTAGCAGAAGATGGCCTAATCGGCCATCATTGGGAAGAGAGGCACCTTGGTCTTGCAAACTTTATATGACCCAGCACAAGGGAAGGCCAGGGCCAAGAAGTAGGAGTGGGTGGGTTCTGGAGCAGTGGGGGGGGGGGGGGCGTATAGGGAACTTTCGGGATAGCATTTGAAATGTAAATGAAGAAAATATCTAATAAAAAATTGAAGAAAAAAAAAAGCTTGTGATTAATGTGCCCTTGAAAAGACAATGAAAGGAACTCCTGCCATGACAGTCGTTTAGGTTCATCTTTCATTTTGTCTCTTTGACAGTTCATAGATCCTCGTGGGCTCTGAAGATGTCTGATATGGGGGAAAGCATCCCTAAAACTCACTGAGCTGCTAGGCTGGACCTCTTCAGGTCAGGCCCCTTCCAAAGCAAACTATCCTGCTGAGACACAAGTCTCAGCTCTCAGTTTGCAAACAACAATTTTGAATTCAAAAAAATCAAAAACAAAATAACAAAAACAAAAAACCCAACTCCCTATTTTCTGGCTGGAGGTTAGGGGAAACAGTTTGTCATTTTGTACGACGTGATGTGCACACTGGTACCTAAGCTATCCTTGGTGTCTGCTAGTCAATACCACATCTGGAGTTCTGATTGGAAAAGGGAGAAGGAAGAATGAGCTGGATGCCAATTCCATGTGGTGGAAGAATAAAGCAGCACTGGATGCTGACATTCCCTGCATAGGAATACAAGTAACTAACAAATACCAGTATCTACAGATGTCACGAACTGCCATACAAGTCACCGTTCCAAACACTTCATATTACAGCCCTCATCAATCTTCAAAGTTCATCACTATCCCCATTTTACAGATGATAAATCCAAGGCTTAGAGATAATTAAGGCTTATTTCTAGTATGGATTTGAACACACACAGTGTGGCACTAGAATGAAGAATTTGTGGCAAAACTGTACAAAAGAAAGGTACCCTCCAGGTAAAGTCACTTGTGACCTCTGGAACTGGCTAGTGAGACTGAGACCCTGAGATTTTAATTTCATTTAAATTAAGTGACAAACAGTCTGTGGTGGCTTGAATGAGAATGGTTCCCATAGGTTCATGTATTTGAATGCTTGGTCCCCAGTTTTTCAAGCCGTTTGGGAAGGGACTAGGAGGTGTAGCCTTTTTTGGAGGAGCTGTGTCACTGGGAATGGACTTTGAGAGTTGGAAAACCCACACCATTCCCAGTGAGCTTTCTTTCTGTCTCATAGTCATGGATTAACATGTGAGTTTTTAGCTACTATTCTAGTGCAAGGCCTGTCTGTCTGCTGCCATGTTCCCCACCATGATAGTCATGAACTTGAACCCTCTGGAACTGTCAGCCTCAGAATTAAACACTTTATTTTATAAGTTGTCTTGGTCATGGAGTCTTAGCACAGCAATAGGAAAGTAACTAAGGAACAGACATACACTGCTAGCATCTCCTGTTTATATTATGGCCAAACAGCCAGCTCTGGAAATACTTTGACAAAGTAGTAGAATCTTTGATACATGACCCTTGGGTACCAGTGAACCACTAATTTCCAGATCACTTCTTGAGCCATGTCCAATTGTAAATTTTGCCCTGCCAAAAGGTATCAACGTGGGACTGAATGCCAACTAAAACACTGTCTGCTCTCAACCTTGACAAGAGCCTGCATCACCCCAGAGAAGAATGCTTCTCCAAGTAAATCCCAAGGGGACATTGTTTGAATGGTTTGTACTGAGATTTGGTTTATGCTAGTATATCTCCAGGGAATAAGGCACTTCCCTATTTTTCTCTCCTTTTACTAGAGCTTCATGGACTAGTATACCCCAACTGTAAGAGTTGGATTGCTTTCCTTCCTTGTCTGTTATGGACTGAGGAAGTCTTTTCTAACTTTCTTTCTAATCCCCTCCTGTAGGCACATTTCTCAAGGAATTCTGGGTTTCTAATCACAATAAATCTGATATTAGTAGCTTAATAAACACAGGGATTCTACCAATTCCTATGGTATCTTTAAAGCCTGAAGTAACAGCTTTCCACAGGCTTCACTATGGCACAGAGCCAGGAGACTCCTACGGGATTATTCTGTCTGTTTCTCTGCTAGCAAGTCTTGGGAGCCAGATGTACTCAATTCTTCTTTTTCACTCCTATACTGTAGTGATACTGGGTTGCTTAGACTTCTTAGCCCTCACCCTCTCCCTGAATATTCTCTGGTTTTGGATCCTACTAAGAATTTCACAACTGATTTATTAAACGCCTACCTCATGTGTCAAGTACTAGGGAAAACATAAAACAAAAGTCCTGCTCTCAAAGGAGACTGCCGCCTGGGGAAGGGAGCTACTAGTAAGTAAACAGGAAATGACGTCACACCACACAGAGTACGGTGACACACCAACGGACTACTGGGGAGATGTCTCCAGACTTGAGAACTCAAAGAAGATTCTCTGAAGAGGAAATTGCATCTGAGCTGAGCTGAGCTGAGGACAAATGCTAGATATTAGATGAAAGGGCAAGGTGTAAGCTGTGAGAGAAGGCCAGCTGGTCCTACTATTCTGCGTAAATATCCCTGGGTAAATACCAATATTGTGTGAATTGGAGTCAGTGTAAAGACTGGAAATAAATTCGATGTAGGATGTAAGAGAGGCGAAGGTCCAAGAAGAAGGATGAGACATGTTAGCCAGGTGATAAGGGATGTTCTCTGTCATGTTTAAGAGTGTGAACTTTGCCATAATGGTACAAGAGAGCCACAAAAGCCTTAAGAAACAGTGACTCAATAGGTAACAAGAGTGAGCAAGTAGAACTGCAAAACTTCCAATGAGAACTTTTACACGGAGATGGGGGTTTGGATAAAACCCTACCTGCAGAATGGACCACAGGGCCTTAGGAGCCACCTGGCTTTACTGGTGCTGTGCCTTAGTCTTATCAGGCTGAGCCTCTCACCCAAGGGAGAAGAGAGTGACTGCAACTCTCCAGGACACTTAGGAGGGATTTTGTTAAACAATTCATGTGATTTCAGGAGACTGGCATGCCAAGCCTGGTTTATACAAATCCACTGTATATGAATATATTAAAATATCACATGGCAGTCTATAAATATGCATAGTTTGTATGTATCATTTAAAAATAAATTTAAATGAAAAAATATGGGGATTTTGCACTCTGTCCATGATCTGCCCATGAATGTTTTAATATAGTACAAATATTTTCCATGATGTCATCAGGCACAATTTTCATTGCAGGATGATTTTTTTTTTTTTTGGTTTTGTGAGGTCTCATAAATGTGCTCTACCACGGAGCCATAGCCACAACTTAACATTCCAGGACATCTATCTTCAGAAGTCCTAGAGAGGGTCCCAGACATGCCTTTCTCTCAGAACTATTTTATCAAATAAGAGAACAAGGCTATATAGAGGAGAAATCCCCAAGACTAGACTCCCTTCTCCATCCAGCTGTCCCAGTGCCTTGATATCCTTGTCCTAGTTAGATTGACATTTTTTGTACATTTGCCATAAATCTAGACTTATCTGGAAAGAGGGAATTTAAATTGAGGACTTGCTTCCATCAATCAGATTGGTTTGTGGGTAATCTGTGAAGCATTTTCTTCATCAATGACTGGTGTGGGAGAGCCCAGCCCATTGTGGATGATACCACACCTGGGCATATGGTCCTGAACTGTATAAAAACAAAACTGAGTATGCCAGGGGGAGCAAGCAAGCAAGCAGCACTCCTCTATGGCCTCTACTTCGGTCTCTGCCTTCAGGTTCCTACTTGAGTTCAAGCCCTGACTTTCCTCCAAGATGTACTATAAACTGTAGGTTGAAATAAACCCTTTCATCCCCTAGCTGATTTTTGTCATTTTTTTTATATAGAAATGGAGACCCAGGAAAAAACAATCATCACAACTGATAAGGGGGATAGAAGAGGGTGGGTACAACAGGGCTATCAGAGCCCATGACAACTGATTGTACATTTCAAAGATGGGAAATGAGTTTGAAGGCTGTCAGTACACAGAAATAACAATATTTGAGGAGAGAGATTTGGTAATTAACATAACTTGGTCACTGCACAAAGTATATATGAACCAAATTACAATATAATATTCTACAAGTATGTACAAATTTAGCATTTTTAAAAATGATTAAGTATACCCATGAAGTCTCCAGGGCCTTTATAGAGGATAAATAGACCAAATTTTTAAAATTCTCCAATCTCAGCCAGGCCTTATGATACAGAGTATTGCCACAGTTTTAAGGCCAGCCCAGGATATGCAGTGAGTTCCAGGCCAACATAAGCTACAGTGTGAGAACCTGTTTCATAAACAGAGAAAGGAATGAATTCTTAATTCTTTATATGTATATAAGTATATAAATGGCTCTCAGGGGAATTGTGATGCTTTTTTTAAAAGCCAGTTTTATGTGATATATGCTGTAGAATTCCATTCCATTTCAGTGACATTCTTGAAATAACAAAATTATATAAATGGATGACAGATCAGTGAATGGTTGCCAGAGGTTAGAGACCTGGGAGAGGGAAATGAAAAACAAGATGGGCTATAGGAGATGACTATGACTATGAAAAGGGCAACTGGAGGGGACTAGCTAGTGATGGTGCCATTCAAAGGAGTGGCACAGAATGCTACACACAGATACATATGAAACTACTGGCATGTGCCAAAGACTGTACCAATACCAAACTTCTGGGTTTGATATTGCTTTAGAGTTTACCACTGAGAGAAAAGGAGTGAAAAGAATATAGGGGTCTTCCCATACACATGTTGCAACATTGTGTGAATGGGCTTTTAAAAATAGGAAGCCTTTTTAAGTAGATGTATTTTCTATTCAACTGTCTACTCTTCTTGTGGTGTTTTGGTAGTTTGCTTTCTGATTCTTTACCCCTTTTTTGTTTTGTTTTGTTTTGTTTTGTTTTGTTTGTTTGTTTGTTTGAAGGGTGGGGATTTATTTCCTTTTTATAGTTTTAAAATTTCTCATTACATTTATTTATAGGTTTTTTTTATAGGTTAGTTATGAATTTCCACATGTCATGGTGCCCGCTAGGATCAGAGAGCAGCCTGCAGAATTTATCACATGGGCCCCAGAGGTCAAATCCAGCTCCCTAGGCTTGGAAAATGTCTTTACCTGCTGGGCCATTTCAATGACCCTTTTCTTTTCTTTTTCTTTTTTAGATTAAATGTTAGGTTGCTGTAGCAACCAATAGGGTTAGTTATGAATTTCCTATCTATGGCCTCCATAGAAAAGAGTAGGCTGGAGCTGAGTCTGTAGCTCAATAAGAGAACACTTTCCTAGCATTTGCAAGGTGCTCATGGTTGCTTGGTTTTGACGCTGGGTCTCTCTACAGAGCTCTGGCTGTTGTGGAGCATGCTATCTAGAAGGGCTGGTTTCAAACTCACAGACAGCTGCCTGCCTCAGCCTCCCGAGTCCTGGATTTAAAGGCGTGCACTACCATGCTCCAGCCAAGGCCTTTTATCCCCATCATCACATCTTAAAAATAGGCTGTTCAGAGCCAAGATTGGTGGCACATGCCTTTAATTCCAGCATTAAGGAGGCAGAAGCAGGTGGACCTCTGTGAGTTCAAGGCCAGCCTGGCTTACAAACATAAGTCCAGGACAACCAGGGCTGTTATGCAGAGAAACCCTGTCTTGAAACAACAAATGACTGTTCTCTCTCTTTTTTTTTAATCCAAAGGCTCCCAACACAATCAAAATCAGTGTTCAGCTAACCTGCTGTGTGTGCAATACATACTCACCAATAGTAAAGAGTATAGTTTGTGTCAGGGCTTGTATTCCTTCCAGGGAGCCAGGAACATTTCATATAGCTCAGGTTATGCCAAATGCACTTGAGCTCAGTCACAGCAGACTCAGGATCACCTAGAAGATTCAGGCAAAAGTCATTTTCATAGAAAACAGTCAACTACCTAAACCCTAATTGTACATTCATTTCACCAGATGTCACCCAGGCCAGTGAAAATACAAATGTAATTGTTCACAGCTTTCTTTCTTACCTCTTTATAGAGAGAAAGCATTTCTTGTATTTCTAAAGGAACCTTACTCTTCTAACTCGAGAGAACGGTTAAAAGTCAAATAATATTCCAACCCTATGCAATGCCTACAAAATAACTAAATGAATATAAAAATGCAAACAGACCCTGTGTTGTATTTTAATATTTATTTTAATTAAAATATAATTATATCACTCTCCTTCCTTTTCCTTCCTCTAATACCCACCCCTGCCCCCATGTCTCTTTCACTTCCTCTCAAATTGATAGCCTCTTCTTCTTTGGTTATTATTGTTAAATACACATATGTATGTGTAAGTATATGAATACAACCAGCTAAGTCTGTTTTTATTGCTTGTGTGCCTATGATTTCAGGGCTGAATACTTGGTTTTGTGTGTCTACATATGGGTTATGTGCCTGTGAATACATGTCACTACCCAAGTCAGAAGAATCCAATACCTGAAGCTGTGAGCAACATTACTGATGGTCATGAGCAACCTGACATGGATGCCTGGAACCTAACTAGGGTCCTCTGGAAGAGGCAAGCCTATTATACAGACACAATTTACTTTCCTCTCTTCTTATCAAGGGAAGTTCTAGAGGAACATAGCACCATCTAAGATTTAAGAGTTTTGTTGTCTGCTGTGGTTGTAGGGGTTCCTCTTCCCAGACCTCTCTTTTCTGACATGGTTTTCCAAGTAGTCTAGGATGGCCTGGGACTGGTCTAGACTGGTTTGAACTTCTACTCTTCTTGCCTCATTCTCCTGAATACTGACATTAGAGATGGGTGTCCCCAAGAAGGCTGTCTTTATCTTTTTGTTAACTCTTTGTTTGGCGGGCTGATTTTTAAAGGATTGGCTCAATCTCCCAAGTTCAAACAATTCTTCCCATCTTGGCCTCACAAGTAGATGTGACTACAGGCAAATCCCACCACACCTGGCCTGAAATCTGAAATCCTCCTGATGTGACATCTCTTGTGATAAAGATTTCACTTATCATGTCTCTACACTAATTCAATGCCTATGTTTAAAATGTCAGCCCTTCACTCTCCTGCTCCTTGAAAGAATACTCCACTGAGCCATCACAAACTATTTTATGTCACAATATAATTGTTTTTCGAAGTATTAAACTCCTAAAATGTACAAATACAGAAGGCCAAGATGGTTTAAATCATGATCTCAGTCGCCTCGCAGTCCTAAATTTTATACCTTTAAAAGCAGTACTTCATATGTTCTTTTGATTAATGCAAAGCAGAAAGGCTTGAAGAACAAGCCTTAAAGTGCTAATGTTTGGAAGTTGGAGGTGAGGCCTGGCCCTGCCTAATGAAGGCCCAAGAACATATGAAAAACAATATGTGCTAAGTATTTATTGTAATCTTCTCAATGACCTTAAGAGGCAGGTCCTCCCATCTTAAAGATGAGGAATATAGTGGGGGAGGCAATAAACAAATCAAGGTCACACAATTAGTAGCTTGGCAGAGCTGGGATTTAGACTTTGGTAGCTGGTGTCTGGTAGCCTTGCTTTTAATTAACGTAGGCTCCTCCCTGTGCATAAGAGGAAGAAGGACTGTAGGTGAAGTGGTACTAGGGGACAATGATCCTCACCACCCAAGAGCTTTTCCTTTGACTCATCATGTGCTCAGGCTAGGCCAGCATGATTATCCTCCATAACAAACTAATTTCCACAGGTCATGAATCAGGCAGTACTACAGGTTCCCTAAAAGCGCTCTGCTTGAAGACCTAGAGCAAGTTAATTTATCTTCTCTCCATCATGAAACAGATCAAGGTAACCATGCATGCCTTACTTAGTTTAGATAAGGATTTTAGGGAGGGAAGGAGGGAGGGAGGGAGGGAGGAAGGAAGGAAGGAAGGGAGGGAGGAAGGGAGCAAGGAAGGGGGAGAGTGTGTGCTCATTTTTCAAATTATAAAAGAAAGCATTCTAACTATATAAATATCATTATTATTCAAACTCTCTGTGAACAACTTGAAGTGGCAACATACTCAACCTTATCTAGCACAGGTCCGAACATTTATTTGACTTAGTAAAACTTTGCGAATGAAATGAATTTATCACTAGTGAGGACACCGAGCAACTGGGTGTGCTCTAGAACTACCGAGGGAGAGCATTTGTAACTGTTACCTTCAGGGGGTGAGATGCACTTTTTCACCAAAGGGCTAGGCTTCTCGCTTTCATTGGCACTACACTGGGACCCCACTTGCAGACAGATTTTCTCATCTAGGGGTAATTCCTCTTTACGATGAGTTTCTGGAGCAATTTTCTGTGAGTACGAAGAAAAAAGAAAAAAAGTAACTTCTTCAGACAAAAAAAAAGTCACTTTAGTAACAGTCTTAGCAGTCCCAAATGTTTAAGAAAAATGATCAGTTCTTAAATGGTCTATGTGAGTGATGTTGAAGGAGTTGTTTCACTCTTCTGCCATGCCTGTAGACATTCAGTAGTGTCTCAGTCCTGGATTTGGTTATCATAACTTTGAAGCAGAGAAGCAAGACACTACTGACATTTAATGGATAGAGGCCAGGAATGATACCCAACATACTATAATGAACAGGTTAGCCCACCCTTCTCATACAAAAAATAATTAGCCTACTAGTAAATTTATTAGCCTGTATCAGGCACCAGTAGTACCACTCACCACTGAAAAACTCTAGTGTAGAGAAAGACAAATTCCCACATCTGAAAGTAAAACTATTGTAAGACTTACTTAAAGCTAACATCAACTTCCTACAAGTAAACTGAAAGGAAGCAATTATTAAAATTCCATCAAGATCAAGGTTAAAAATATGTCACATCAAAACTCCAGTCATCGTGGAGATCTCTGGAGAAGACTGTCCAAAGGGACACTTTATTAAGCACTTTTTTTGTGGTGTCTGAGTAACTTTCAAGGATTGCTAAATATACACTTCCACACTTCATCGGGAACACAGATAAGGAAGCTTTGTGGAACCACAGAGGCCCCAGACATCTCAGATTAGACACCAGAAATCTAAGACTAAATCACAAATCGGCTTGTTATGACTCAGACCAAAGTTATTATGGGCCTCTCTAGGAAATTAACATTTCCAGAGATGAGAGGATTCATTAAGAATGAAGCTGCTTTTAATCAGAGTTCCAAAGACTCCACTTCCTGTTTTGTAGAAGTTTCTGACTCAAGTTTCTCATAGTATTTCCTTTCATAACTTCCTGGTGGCCATGAAGAAGGGAGAAATGGTCACGTCGATTAATCTACCACCTCTAGCAGCAGGTGATAGTTTACATGCCTACTGCTGGCTGGAACTGAGGGAAACCTGAGTCGGCCTCTGAAACCAGGAAATGGGGAAGCTCTTAGGAAGTCATCAACAAACCCATGACAAGTACACTGGAGCCAAGGTATGCATGCAGAGAGAATAATTCTTAGGCACAATTAAGATAGTGTGGTGGAAAAGTGGAGTGGGATGACAGAAGAATCTTTTCAAGTAAAATTCTGGCTCAGAGAAAAGAGGTAGTGACTTAACACAGACATGGAAATGGGTGGGGAGGGGGTTCTGGATTGCTATTCATAGCCAAGGGCATTTTCACAAGGAATTCTTGATTCTTTTCCAAGAAACCTACTTATCACTTGGCTTCCCATATAGGTCTCTGCCTACTGGGATTTAAAAGTACAGTGCTGACAGAAGTCTTCCTGGAATGCCTGCTCATTTTATGATCATCCCTTTAGAAATGAATGTGTGCAAAGGAAAAGAGGTCTTTAACTGAGCCCATGGAACTCAAGAACAGCCCTCCCTGCGCCCAGAGAGTGACAATGGTGGCAGAAAGGCTTCCAATGCTAAGTCTCACCAACATCCCTACTTTACCCATTACAGGTTGCTAAATGAGCCTTGCTTACTCACAGAACCTTCCTAATACTCATCTAGGACATATATTCACTCTCTGAGGACACCATGGGAAAATAAACTGGCAAACCTCATAAATTAGGGAGGGCTAGGAGTCTAGCTTGGTAGCACAGTACTTATTTCAAAAGTGTGATGCCTGGGTTCAATCCCCAGTATCACAGCCTTTGATGTTTCATTTCTAAAATAACCCTTTTTATTTTAAAAAGATTTTGTTTTTAGATTTTAGAGATCGTAAGTTAGGATCCTGGAGGGGAGGGACTCCCTTCTCTTACTATGTATATTAGATGCTGCCCCAGTTAGAGTTTTTTATACTGTCATTTTTAAATTAGCAATTGCTTCAGACATACATTTGAATCTTATATTCTAGGTATATGCATAATAAAACAAATATTTAAAGATAATAATTTTAAAAAAATCTCTTTCCATGATGGTGCATGCCAGTAATCCCATCATTTGGGATGTAGAAGCCGAGGAATCTGGAGCTCAAGGCTAGCCTCAGCTACATAATGAGACAGAAACCAGCCTGAGATACAAGAGAGCCTGTCTCAAAAGGACAATCTCCAACTTTGAAGTATGTAATATTAAATTGGTATGAATAAAAATAGAAAGCTTGAATATTAATGATCACCAAATTTAACTTATCTCTCTGTATAAGACAAGAAGCAAAATTCCTCCCAACAGATCCTGATGAGGTGTGTGTAACTATAAGCTTTGGTGCACCATTCCACTGGTAAGTACTATAATGGCAGTATTCTTCACCTCTGGGAATCTGGCCTTCCTGTAAAATCTATCCAAGCCTAAGGGTGTAGTCCTGGATTTCTCTGTCTCCCTGAAGAGGAACGCCCAGTTGACTCCATCACACACCTTTTCCTGACTCTCATTCTCTCCCAGCAGGAAAGGGAATCAGCCTTGGCTTATGCCTCTGTGTATGCTTGGACTGAAGGGCCTCTGATTTATTTGCCCAGTGGGACTTCCCTATCTGTTGGTGATGAAAGAAAACCTAAAATGCACTGCCAGAGCTGCCTCAGCTTGCCAGACTGGGGAACTAATGGACAGGGATAAAGCAATCATGGAGGGTAACTAGTGATATCAATCTTTTGCTTTTCAAAACTTCTCGACAGATCTCTCGTATCGTGATAAGCCTCCTTGAAAACGGCAAACAAACGGCAAACTTGATCTTATTTAGCAACTTGGGAGCACTAGGCTTCTGCCTAAGCTACCCCTGTTCAATAAGCCTAGGGATTAGTTACAACACTAAAGATGCTACTGAGGTTACTTCTAAAGTACAGGAAAAAGAGCAATGCTCTTGCCACTCATTCGCAGCCTCAGGGAAGTAAACTCCAGGAAGTCTGGACAATACTACCTCCTCAAAATCCTGGATCCCCTAGAACGCCTCTCTCACTACACAAAATGAAAGATGTAAACTCACCAAAATAATTGAATAGATGTATAAAAAAACAAAAACAAAAACAAAAACAATTACCCAATCCTGTCAGCAACCACTTATTTAAATCAGCTGACTACTTCTAACAGGCAGTTCACCTTTTTGTCCTGTTCCCCACCCACCTTGGGCACCAGGAAATACAAACCCACCCACCACTAACACCTCATCTCTCATCTTTCCACTTTCCCATGGCATTTACTTTTAGACCCCAAAGTTCTTATACATCTCTCTGTATACATGATTCATAAGATGATAAATGTAAAAAAATGCTCTGAAACTGAGTGTCACATTAATACCAGAACACAGAGCTATAGACAAGAATAGAAGAACAAACTCAGCAAGAAGATTATTTATGGGTGCCAAATACATACAGCTATCTAGTATATTCTGTAAGAACAATTAATTATATCCAATCATCAAATAATTAGCAACTTATTTCAAATGTTTGATTTTGTTGAGAGCTGTTTCTATAGTTCTCCCCAGTTGAAATTTGAGAAAAACCTAAAGTAAAATCCCTACTCTGAAGACTACAATTTGACTCATTCTTGGCTTTGACCCACAGTGTTTGGTCACTTTACCTGAGCCAAGGCATGTATTGTAACAAACTTACCTTATCCTGTTGGTCATCAAAGTGACTGAAATATCTGAGACTGCAATTTGGACTGGCTCCTTCAGGGGGACTCCATGTCCATATTATTGTGCAGAGATTTTCAACAGAGACGCTCAAATTTGTCACAGGTGGCTGAACTTCTGTTCAAAGCAAACAGAAGACAAACATTTGTCAGTGCCAGCCAGAATTTTTTAACGGTTTATTTTTTAATTTTTATTCCATTCTCCCACATCCTAGAGGCCAAGACCAACACGCTGAGTTAACGATACCCAACATCTGCTGAGACAGACACGGTGTTACACTTTCCACATATTAATGACGAAAATCTCCACAGACTCTTTTTGAAATAGGGACTACTGTTGGCTTCACTTTAAAAACTGTGATGAAGCTGGGTGGTGGTGGCATACGCCTTTAATCCCAGCACTTGGGAGGCAGAGGCAGGCAGATTTCTGAGTTTGAGGCCAGCCTGGTCTACAGAGTGAGTTCCAGGACAGCCATTGCTATACAGAGAAACCCTGTCTCGGGGGGGAAAAAAAAAAAAAAAAAAAAAACCTGCGATGACTATTTGGGTATGGTGGTTCACATCTGTCATACCAGATCTTGGGAGCCAGAGGCAATAGGATTGTCCTGAGTTTAAGGCCAGCCGGAGCTGCATAGTAAATTCAAGGCCAACATGAGCTGTCTAAAACAAAACAAAACAAAACAAAACAACAACAACAACAAAAAGGATGGGGGGGTTGTGGAGGTCAAACTGGGAAGGGAAATATCATTTGAAATGTAAACAAATAAAATGATTAATAAAGAGAAAGAGAAAGAAAGAAAAGGAACAGAACAAAGAAACAAAGAAATAGGGGCAAAGGAAGGGGAGGGAAGGGGAAAAAAAGAGGGAAAACAGGTTGCCAAGGTAACTCACTGGGTAAAGTCACCCGCCCACAAGCCTGGGAACATCAGCTCAATCCCCAGGGTCTACAAGCTATGAGAGAACAGAGCCTTGAAAGGTGTTTTCTGACTCCCACACACATGCAGTGGCATGTGTGCAAGCAAACACATACACTACACTTTTAAAATTATAACAACAAAAGTAATGGAGGCACAAGGATGTTAGTCATTTTACCTCATACCGCTTGACCAGTGACAAAGCTGGGATTGCAACAATGTGGCTTATGGTCACCTTTTTTTCAGATAGTTTCTCATGGAGCTCAGACTGGCTCCAAACTCACTATCTAAGCTGGCCTTGTATCCTGACCTTCTACCTCCACCTCTCAATTGGTACAGTTACAGGTGTGCACCACTATGGCACATATCTTTTCTTTCTTTCCTTTTCTTTGTGCTTCTGTGAATGGAACTTAGAACCTTAAACATAGGAGGTGTCTCTGTCACTAAACTACATCTCCATCTCTAAGGCTTAGTTAAATATAATTAATATAAAAAAACAACATATTTTCCTTAGTATCCATATGAGGTCTACCCCAGAACCTTATTTGGAAAATGAAATTTGCAAATGTTTCTGTGTAGCATTTGCATATAGTTCACTTACAACCTTCCACATACTTTTTTATTGTTTCATTTTTTATTAATCATTTTATTTGTTTACATTTCAAATAATATCCCCCTTGTTGGTTACCCTTCCACAAACCCCTCATCCCATCCTCCCCTCACTCCCTCCCCTTTACCTCTATGAGGGTGCTCCTCCAACCCACTCATCCACTCTCACCTCACCCCTCTAGCATCCCCCTATGCTGGGGCATCAAGCCTCCCTCCCCTCCCACTGATGTCCCATCCTCTGCTACACATGTAGCTGGAGCCATGGGTCCCTCCATATGTACTCTTTGGTTGGTGGTTTAGTCCCTGGGAGCTCTGGGGGGGACTGGTTAGTTCATATTGTTCTTCCTGTGAGATTGCAAACCCCTTCTGCTCCTTCAGTCCTTCCCCTAGCTCTTTCACTAATGTCCCTGGGCTCAGTCCAATGGTTGGCTATATCTGCATCTGTATTAGTCAGGCAGGTACTGGCAGAACCTCTCAGGGAACAGCCATATCAGGCTCCTGTCTCCCATATACTTTAATGGTACATAGATCAATGTTATACTGTATTGTTTGGAGCAATAATGACTAGACAAACTAGATTATAACATGTTCAGATATACTGAGTGATTTTGCGATCTTTCTGTTTCTTTCTTTTGTTTTAAATCTACAGGCAACTGACCAGCAAACATAGATCCCATGAATGGGGAGCCTATGGATTCTAATTTATTTATTAATTGTTTTGGTGATAGACTCTCACTATGTAGCCTTGGCTGACCTAGAACTTGTTATGACTATGTGGATCAGGCTGGTTTTGAACTCACAGGGACCCACTTGCCTTTGCTCCCCAGTGTTGGAACTATAGACTCTTAAATATTAGCATTGCCAAGATTCTTTCTCCAGGATACTGGGGTTCCTCACACTCAATACAAACAGTTTGCTCAGCTGTTTTGTGATTCTGCAAACCAGGTTTTCAATTGTTCTCTCTTCAGTTGTCCTCAGACTAACATGTCCTAATCCTTGGGTTTTTTGTTTTGTGGGGTTTTTTTTCTTTCTAATATAGTGTTTCCAAAGAAGTACTGAGAAGGAGACTTAGCCCTCCTCATTCCCCCTGGGATCTGACACTAAGCAGCTGGAGCTGGAGAAGAAAAGTTGAGAAACCAAAACAGTATCTCACTCAAATTTTCCTGAGAAATTCTAGAGCCAGGATTATCTAAGTCCCGAGGCAGAAGCTGGGTGGGAGTGTAGAGGAGTTTTCTGCCTTTCTTTACAATGCTTCTGCAAACATTGCAAAATGAACTTTATTAAAACCATTTAAAAACCTACCCATACAAATGCAAATCAAAACAACCCTGAGATTTCACCTCACACCAGTCAGAATGGCTAGGATCAAAAATTCAGGGGACAGCAGATGCTGGTGAGGATGTGGAGAAAGAGGAACACTCCTCCAGTGCTGGTGGGATTGCAAGCTTGTACAACCACTCTGGAAATCAGTCTGGCAGTTCCTCAGAAAACTGGACATAATACTACCAGAGGATCCATCAAT